>NC_058404.1:97229099-97399128 GCF_002201575.2 Neomonachus schauinslandi
TTTCTTTCTTTCTTTCTTTCTTTCTTTCTTTCTTTCTTTCTTTCTTTTCTTTCTTTCTTTCTTTTCTTTCTTTCTGAGGCAGTGTTTCTCCCGAGGAACTTGGTAGAAGAAATAGAAAGCGTGTTGCATTTGTTTTGTTTTTCCTGGGGAACAGGACTTGTATTAACGCTGTTTTATTATGTTGCTGGTAGTAGTCAACAAGCATATAATTGCTGACTAAAGGATAGGGGTAAACCATGCATGGACCTGAGTGCTTGGACTTTATTAATAAACATTAAATCTCTTTTTTTATTTTATAGACCTATGTGGCCATATAACTCAGATGTAAGTGATCACAAAGGCTAATTTTGGAGAAGCAAAATAGAATTACATCCCGTTTGCTTTGGTGCATCGATTAAAAAGCCAGATGTTAAGAACAGATGTCAATGAGTTATTTTTCATATGCCATGGTTTACAGTTATGAACTCTCCATTTATCAGCTCAGATGGAAACAGTTAATTTGACAGTGAGTGTTTGGTTATTAGCCAATTTCAACATGGGTCCTTGGATTTTTGAAATCTGATGTACAGATAAAAGACTTACAGTGGAAGCACTGTTAACCTGATCTCTGTGCCTTAAAGTTTACCAACACATATAATGCAATGGAAGTGAATGTTCCTCCTAGTGAATGAGCATAAATCCAGTGTTGGCAAAGAAATAATGCAAATGAAATCCAGAATGGTTAATCCAGAATGGTTAATCCAAGTGTAAATTCCAAATAACCAAAAGTCAGACCCTTGGACAGGTGTATGGATTACTGGGTTTTGCTTATTTCTTTTATTTGATTGTAATAACAGTATCCATTAAAATACTTTTCACAATGTTTGTACTAAATATGTTTTTAGAACTGGTTTTAAAAGTTTGCCCTACTATGGAATAATTTTCGTACGTAGAGAATACCATATTTCAGTTTAACTATTTGACATAATAAATATTTTTAAGTCAGCCATTTACTATATTTACTATTACTATATTACTAGGAAACTTAACTGATAAGATAGCAGGATAATAATATTTTTTAAACTGTATATGGACAATATTTGGAAGATTAAAAAGCCTTAGCACATATTATATTGATGTATTTTAATATCAAATTGTGAACTAAATCATTATTTTTATTTTGTTGTTCCCAAAGTTGGCAAAGGATGGATATGGGATTTATTTATTTTTTCTATTTTCTATTCTAGTTTTATTTCTGCTATCCTTCACTACCTTCCCTTCAATTCAGAACTCAAAAAATAATTACTCAATCCAGAGGTTGAAAAATGGATCAGATTCTACCCTAGGAGACCTGATCATAATGTAAACGATTTAAGCCCTTTTCACATCTTTACATAAACTGATGACTTTGATAAGTGCAATAGAAGTTGGCTTAAATGGCTTACCCTTAACCAACTGCTAGATTAAATGAAGCTCCATTTTCTCTGTAAACATATTGACTAGAGCCCATAGCACATTGAAACCTCTGCATTTCTGCTCCTATTACTTTAATTGTATGCTGAGTATGCATCAGTAGTGTCTTTTCAAAACTCTTTGTATCAGTTCCATCTGTTATATTAATGAAATGTAATTGAATATTGTATAAGTCATTGAAAGATGAAATCAAACAGAAAAATAATTACTTCTATGAAAATTAAATGCCAGGGTTTGAAAGATTAAATATGGGTTAGTTGCAAACTTAAATGTGTACCTGAAAATGTATAAGATTGTTGAGGGGGGGATTATGAAATGCTAGGAGGCTTTTGCATTCAAATTGCTTTGCATTTCTTTTTATAAATTCTAGTTTCTCTTTAAAGAAACTCAAACTGACAATAGTAGATGGTACATTTTTCATATAATTGATTCAAGAAAAATTATGAAACCTGCAAACTGTAGACCTATTCTTTAGGAAATGGCCTTATTCCTACAGTAAAGAATAAGCAAGTTAAGTTAAAGTTACTATGTTGTAAGCTAAAGTTAAATGTTTAAGTTATGACTACATCATTATTTTTATGATTTCCAGATTTTGCTTCCATTTACAATGATCTTACCATTGACTGATTTCAAGTGTGCCAGATATGAGGGATTCAGTTGTTTCTAAATATCTAATATTAACTCATTAAATATCAGCTGCCTAACCTAGTGATGTTACAATGATGTTTGTTCCTAGAGCCCCAGGATATTCCATCAAAGGTGTTAGACCTATCATATGAAATCTGCAAAATGTGGAGTCTGCACTGTCCATTGTAGGCAAAGAATGGGGAAACTTTAGTGTGATGTGAAAAACATATCACTACCTCACAACAAATAGAAGCAGTGAGTTTTTCAGGAATCCGATGTAGCATTCTGGTTCAGAGAAGATCTCGCCATGCTTTGGAATTGAGCTTTCTGTTTGTCACATGAATGGAAGGGACAACAATGAGGGGAGGTTTCCCATGTGTGAATCCATCCTCAAACCTTAAAAAGAAGAGTATGGATGTAGTGTGGTGAGGGACGAAAGGGCTCAAAGTAATTATGCCAGTGAGTATTCTGGCTTAAGTCTTCTTTTTTAATACAGCACTTGCATGTAAATATTTCTTTTAAACTTTTTTTCAGGCTAAAGGACTGAAAAACCTTTGGTTAGGATACAAAACAATAGTAAAAATACTTTCATACTCAATGAAACTTAAATGCACACACAGATATTTGTGGTTAAATTTCCTAGAACACATAATGCTCAATTATACAACTAAAACTTCTGTTTTGGTTTTTCTGGCACCTAGATATATTTCAGAGAAATGTTTAGTTTTGCACACAGATATTAATGACTATTACTAGAGGGCCTAAAAATTCAGATTATTTTGTTAATTTAAATTTGGCTTTCTTTAAATTCTATAATTCTATTTTACGATCCAGATAAATATGACTTTGAAAGGGAAAATGTGTATCTTAAAATAAAATATAACACCCATAAGTTCTTGGGTTTTGTTTTTTCATCTGCAGTCCTGCAAAACACATTCCATTTCCATCCACAAGTTAATTTTTTAAAGTTATCTTAAGAATTTTATCTGCATGAAATTTTCAGTAACTACAAAGTAACTGGAAATTTCTCTGAAGATATTATGATTAAATTACCAGCAAAAATCTTACGTGCTTGGAGTTTCAAAATTATTTGGACAAGCAGCCAAAATATTCTTTGTCATCAAATCTGTGTTTACAAAGTACAGCTGGACACATTACTTTTCTTTTCGGTGCTTTACATTTCTCACTTTGAACAGAAAAATCAAGTGTACCTGTATCTATATGCATAGCTAATGAGGCCATATTGACTGGATTGACCCAGCATGGGAAGGAGTAATATTCATCAAGAAAAATAGTTTCCTTTTTTCCCAGAATTTTGCTATTGTCTGCTAATTTTATCAAAATGTTCAACCAATGTATATGCCAACGAAACCTGAGTTCTTAGAGTGGCTCAGGGTTTTTTTTCTACTTCTTTTTAAGATTTATTATTATCTTTTAGAGCAGTTTTAGGTTCATAGCAAAATTGAGCAAAAGATACAGAAATTTCCCATCTTACCTCCTGCTCACACATGCATAGCCTCCCCCATTATGAATATCTCTTACCAGAAGAAACATTTGTTACTATTGATGAATCTACATTGATACGCCATAAACAAGTTTTTCCCTTTTTATACATTAAGTTTTGATGACCTACTGTGTGCCTCATATTTAAATGGAATCTTGAAATTTTATGAAAACTACATTTGAGGGGCTCCTGGGTGGCTCAGTCTGTTAAACGTCCCACTCTGGATCTCAGCTCAGGTCTTGATCTCAGGGTCATGAATTCAAGATCCACATTGAGTTCCACACTGGGCATGGAGCCTACTTAAAATAACAACAACAAAAATAAAAAACAAAACAAAACCAAATACATGTGATAATTAAAAATATTTTTGATGCACAATTGGGTGAATAACATACTGAACATGCTTTCCTTTGGCTTTAACGTTAAATCATCATACAACTTCTGAGACACTATGTAGGTTTATTCGGTTTAAATTTATCAAAAATAATCTCTTTGGACAATATAGGCCTATTCTTTTGAGTTATTTCTGTTATTCATAAGGAGGGTTGTAGACTCATAGCTTCAATTGCCATCTTAACAGGAAATCTCCATCAGGTGTGCTAAACATTTATAATATTTTAAGGGAGTGTGAACACATTTGAAAATGTATGCAGAGCAACCAAGAGGTTGAGGAGTTTAGAGACTAGATTATATGTAATGATCAAAGGAACTGGGCATATTTCTTGTTGATAAAACTGCTTGCGAAGAAGGCATGCCTTGAAATAGCTGGAGGGCTGCCGTTTAAAGTGAAGATTAGACTTACTGTTTACAGCTCTAAAAGGCTGAAGGAACCAAGAATAAAGGGAATACACTGAGAAACAGATTTTGGTTTAAAACAATGACATTTGTAAAATTAGGATGATCCAAAAATTGGAAAAAATACTTTGTGAGATTGGTATGTATTTCCCTTTGTTGTATGAGAACATAATTGGCAAAATTTCTATTTTTTAAAAAAATATGTTAAGGTGTGTTTTATGGCCCAGAATGTGGTCTTTCTTGGTGACAGTTCCATGTGAGCTTGAGAAAAATTTATATTCTGGGTGGGTGCTGAGTGGCTCAGTTGGTTAAGCATCTGACTCTTGATTTTGGCTCAGTTCATGATCTCAGCGTTGTGAGATCAAGCCCTGTTACCTGCTCCATGTTGGGCGTGGAGCCTGCTTAAGATTCTCCCTCTTCCTCTGGCCCTCTTTACCCCCCTTTCCTCTCTCTCCCCCTCTAAGAGAGAGAGAGAGTGAAGAATTTATATTCTTCCATTAATGGCTGGACTTGGGCAATTAGACCAAGTTGTTTGATAGTGATGTTCAGATCATCTACATCCTTACTGATTTCCTGACTGCTTTATCTATCAACTACTAACAGAAGGATGTTGAAGCCTTCAACTGTAATAGTGGATTTGTCTATTGCTAATTTTAGTGCTATAAGTTTTTGAGTCATGTACTTTAATATTCAGTTATTAGATGCATGCATGTGTAAGACTGTTATGTCTTCTTGATAAGTCTTTGTCCTCTTTGTCATTATGTCATCCCTATCTTTATCTTCCTTGTGTTGAAGTCAACTTTGTCTGAAATTAAAATGGTTACTCCAACTTTCTTTTGACTAGTGTTATCATGCGATATTTTTCTCCATCTGTTTACTTTTAACCTATTTAAAGTCAGTTTCTTGTAAGCAAGATACAGTTAAGTCTTAGTAATTAGACATAATGGTGATCATTTTTCAGTGTATACCAATAGTGAATCATTATGTTTTACATCTGAAACTAACATAATGTTATATGTCAATAATATTTCAATTAAAAAAAGAAATATAAAAATAACCCACATGTAGTTGAGTATTGCCTTTTAATCCACTCTGACAATCTGTGTCTTTTAATTGGTATATATAGATCATTCACTTTTTCCAGTTTTATTGAGATATAATTGACATACATCATAATATAAGTTTAAGATGTATAGCATGAGAGGTTTACATATATGGTGGAATTATTACAAGTTTAATTAACATCTATTATCTCATATAGATACAATAAAAAGAAAAGAAAAAAAAATTCTCCTTGTGATGAGAACTCTTAGGATATTCTCTCTTAATAACTTTCCTGTGTATTACACAACAGTATTAACTATAGTCATAATCTAGTACATTATATCCTTAGTACTTATTTATTTTATAACTGAAAGTTTGTATCTTTTGACCACCTTCCTCCAATTCCTTCTCCCCCAGCCTTCCACCTCCAGTTACCACAAATCTGATCTTTTTTTCTATGAGTTCAGTGTGTTTTGGTTTTATTTTGTTTCAGATTTCACATATAAGTGAGATCATACAGTATTTGTCCTCTGTCTGACTTATTTCACTTAGCATAATGCCTTTAAGGTCCATTCATGTTGTTGCAAATGATAGGGTATTTTTTGTGTGTGTGTGTGTGTGTGCCTAAATGATATTCCATTATATACCACATCTTCTTTATCCATTCATCCATCTATGGGCACTTAGGTTGTTTCAATGTCTTGGCTATTGTAAGACAATAGAGGTGCTGATATCTTTTTGAGTTAGTGTTTTTGTTTCCTTTGGATTTCTTTCCAGAAGTGGAATTGATGGAATATATATTTAATTTTCTGGAGGTCATCCATAACTTTTCTCAATAAGTGGCTGGACCAGTTTACAGTCCTACCAACAGTGCACAAGAGTTCCCTTTTCTCCACATCTATGCCAGCTTTTGTTAGCACTTGTCTTTTTGATGATGGCCATTCTAACAGGTGTGAGGTGATATCTCATTGTAGTCTTAATTTGCATTTCCCTAATGTTAGTGATACTGAGTATCTTTCCATGTACTTTTTGGCCATTTGTATATCTTTTTTGGAAAAAAATGTTTGTTCATTTTTTTTTCCTTTTTTTTTTTTGGATTTCTTTTTTTTTTTTTTTTTTTTTTTTTTTGGCTATTGGGTTGTATAAGTTCTTTGTATATTTTGGATATTAACCCTTGTCAGGCATATGGTTTGCAATTTTTCCCCCCATTTTGTAGGTTGTCTTTTCATTTTGTTGATGTTTCTGTTGCTGTGTAGAAGTTTTTTAGTTCAATGGAAGCCCAGATGTTTATTTTTTATTTTGTTGCTTATGCCAGACCATTCCCATTAAAATGATTATTGATATATTTGGATTAATATCTACCATGTTTGTAACTGTTTTTTCTTCATTGCTTTTTTCCCTTCATTTTACCCCTCTTCACTATTTTCCTGCTTTTTAAATTGAGCATTTTATATAATTCCATTTCATTTTATGATTTTTCATAGCATATAAATTATATCTCTTTTTACAGAATTCTTAATGGTGACCCTAGACTTTAATATATACATTTTAAAGTACTCTAGGTCAACTTTCAGACAATCCTTTACCACTTTTAGGTATTGCAGATTCCTTATGAAAATGAGTTTTCCTATTTCTTGTCTCCTATCCTTTGTGACATTTCTGTTCTTCATTTTATTTATCCATCTAATACATTGTTACCATTTTTATTTCAAACAATTATGCTTTTGATCAGTTAAGAATAAAGAATGAAAGATTTTATATTACCATCATTTATTCTTCTCTACTGTTCTTAATTTCTTTATGTAGTTCTAAGTTTCTATATCATATTCATTCTCCCTGAAGAATCTTTTAAAGCATTTCTTGCAAGACAATTCTGCTGGTTATGAATTCCTTCAGTTTTTCTTTGTAGGGAAAATGTTTTTTTTTTTTTCTTCTTCTGTTTTGAAGGATAATCCTGCTGGATATAGAATTTTAGGTTGATGGCTTATTTTCTTTCAACACTTTAAATATTTTGTTTTACTCTCTTCCTGCTTCTGTGGTTATGAGAATACCACTCTAATTCCTATGCTTCTTCCTCCATAGGTATGTTTTTTTTCTCCCATTGGCTTTTTTCAGGATTTTCTTTTTGTCTTTCTTAAATCTGAATATGATATGCTTAGGTGTGGTTTTTTAGGTATATATACCACTAGGTATTCTTTAGGCTTCCTGGACTTTTTATTTGGTGTTTGTCATTAACTTTGGAAAATTCTCAGTCTTTATTACTTGTTGTGACCAATTTTCAATGATAGCATTGGAGCCAAATTGGACATGGATTGTGATCTTGGTCATGGACTGTGATCCTGATTATCACACATATACACACACACATACACAGACACCCAAGAGGATATGAAAAACTTATTAGGCCCATAATGAGGCTTTCTGGAAAGAGCAGGGAATCTCCCAAGGATACACTAAAATGCCCTTGAGAGAGTAGGCAGAGTTTGCCTTGAAATTTTTATGGTGGTTAGGAGATACGTCCAGGGTAAGAGTTCCTGTGCGTGGTTTGAACTTCCTACCAGCTCCAAAAGAAGGAGCACCTAGGCTTGTCCAGATGTAGGAAAGAAGGGACAGACAGAGGAATGAAGCTTAAAAGATGGCAGAAATCAAACATACAAAACTGAATTAAACTCTTCATTATAGTACTTTCAATATTTTTTTTGTTCCATTATTTTTCAAGTATTCAACTCTGTGTATGTTCCATCTTTTGAAATTATCTAATTTGGATATTCTGTTCTGTTTTTTTCTCCCCATTCTTTTCTTCTCTTTGTATTTTAATTTCTACTGACCTGTCTTCAAGCTACTGACTCTTCAGACATATCAAGTCTGCTGCTGAGCCTATCAAAAGAATTCTTCATTTCTGTTACAGTGTTTTTGATTTCTAGCAATTATAAATTATTTGAATTTCCATCTCTCTGCTTATATTACCTTAGGTTCTTTCATGTTGTCTTCTTTTTTGGTTAGGACTCTTAACATATTAATCATGGTAATTCTAAATTCTTTGATAATTCCAACATCTGCATCATTCCCTGAATCTATTTCTGGTGATTGCTTTGTCTCGTAAGACTGTATTTTAACTTTTTTTTTTGTCATTTCTTACAATTTTTTGTTGAAAGCCAGACATATTTAACTGGATGATAGGAACTGAGGTAAATAGACCTTTCATGTGGGGATTTATGTTACTCTGACTGGAATTAGACTGTTTAATATTTGCTGTAGTTACATGTGCTAGAGATGTTGGATGTCTCAAGTATCTTTGTTTTTATCTCCTCTTTTAACCTTGGGCTTCCCTAAGCATTCTTCATCATGTGATTGAAGTTCCCTCATCTCTAATCCACTCTAATCCAGGATCCCTGAGAGTGTGATGGAAAGGTTTGGGGGAACAGGAACATTCTATAATCTTCAAATTACATTTCAGTGTTTTAGTATACCTGTATCTCAGGACTGTGCCTTTGACAAGTGTTTCTTTAATGGTGTAGCATCTTTCACTGACCCCCACACACCCTTCCCTCACTTCAGCATTTCAAATTCATTTCTTTGAAGGCTCAGCCTCTGTTAACTATTTTTTCTTTTTCTTTCTCCCTTAGGTGAGACAAAAATACTAGAGGGGTAAGAGTGGGAGAATGCCTTTTTTTTTTTCACTTGGGAGAAGGCTCCAGCCAAGTCTTTTTCTTTGGAGAGTAGGCATTTATGATGAAGAAAATTTTGAGAATTTCACAATCATCATTCCTATTTTGTCATTACCAGAGCCACAGAGTCTTTCTCAAATATTCACCCTGTTGGGGTTCCTGGAGGTAAAACCAATGAAATTGTGGGATCTTTCCTAAGCCTATGGCTCCTAGGAGTTTTTCACTCTCAAGCGAGTCCACACTTGGCCTCCAGAAATTCATCAAAATTGTCAGTTAAGTGTTCTACTGGTTCATGGTTCTAGTGGTTTCTACTTGAGATGAGTCTATCTTGCCGTGTCTCTCTGGATAAGCCTGTCTCTCCAGGTTCCAGGGTGACAGTTTGCCCTAGAACCTCATTTCTTGACAAGTGCAAGAAAAATCACTAATTTTTAGTTTGTCTAGCTTTTTTATTGTTGTTGCACAAACAGGAGTGATGACTCCCATGCTCTTTACAAATTGGAGGTAAAACCTGCTTCCTTTTTTTTTTTTTTAAACAATTGGGAAAATTTAAGGGACTTTTCAAAGTTTATATGTTCATGAATAGTATAGAGATGTCTTCTCATCTCAGAATATTTGTGTCTGGTTTCTCTTTTGTCCCTAATTCCCTTCACCATTCCCTTCTTATTCTTAGGTCTCCTCTTAAAAGTTACCTCTTTAGTGATGCAGAGAAGATATGAGATGCTTTGAGCATAGACTCTGTAGTCAACCTGCACGCGTTTGAAAACTAGTTCCCTTACCTACTAGAGACTAACCTTTAGCAAGTCACTTATCCAGTCTCTGCCTTAGTTCCCTCTTGTGAAATGGAGATAAAAGTATACTCCTATCATGTTAATAAAGTGATTAGCAGTAAGTTCTTAGAATAGTGTGTGGCACATAGTTAAGTGCTCTATAGGTGTTATGTATAATATTAAATAAGTGGTCTACAATGAGGATAACTTATTATATGTTTCTTTCAGTTACTCTATTTCAAATCTTCACTTTGAATAATTGGTGAATAATATCTTGATTTTGTAAATTCTCTAACAGTCTATAGAGCCATTATATTGATGTCCAAAGCTACTTTTTTTCTGATCTTCACAATCCTCTGAGATAGATTGGGTAGACATTGCCTTTCTCATTTTACAGGGATTTCATTGCTAAAATCCCACCAGTAAGTCAGCTGTGTTAGAACTTGAGCCTAAGCCTTCTGATTCTAAGTGTAATGTTTGTTCCATATCATGTACTATCTCAGTAGATTTTAATGAACTTTTAACCATAGTCAAGTTGTAGTATAATCAGTGTCCCATTTTCCTTGAGAAAAGATAGCAAAAATGAGCATTAAAAAATCTTTTCCTTTTCACCTGCAAATATTATATGCTCTATGCAAAACCATGGTTTAATGGTACTTTTGTTTTTCTTATTGCAATGCACCTTAAAAATCTCAATATTCGTAAAAATGATGGTAATTATACAGAGAATGTAATTATAACCAGTATTTCTGTTCATAATACCAATGAAAATCAGGTGAATATTCTGAAGGAAACTGAGGTACTATATGCTTGTCTCAATTCTCACTTCATTTTAAATTTGTAATGTTACATAGTCTCACTGAAGATTTTATAAGTTATTACATTAGAGTTAATGCATAGCTGTAGTGCACTGTAATTGCTTATTTTCCAGATCTATGTAATTATCAACAGTTTATAATATTCTACATTTTATATCTACTTTTGTTACCAAATGCTTTTCTCTGTATATTGTCATCATTCTACAAGTTAGCATCCAGCTATGGTAGATTTGCACTTTGATGAAGGAAGTAATTATTACATGGGATGAAGAACTTGTAAAATGACAGAAGGAGCTATGAACCATTTATTTTACTTTATTTTTATAAACTTGTTAGTAAGTCTTTAATAAGTCTATTTTTTTTTTACAATTTAAGCTGCTTTATATGTTTTAAGAGTAGTACACTGTGCTACTATTTAAATCGTTAATTGACTCTGGATAAGTCATTCATCCAGTGATTAGGCATTCTGAAATCCACTGTAATATTTCTGGCTTTTCCTAAATACAAGGCTGGGAAAAGAGGAAGTTTAACAGGGAAAATGCTCAGTTGTACCACCAGCTCTTCTGAAGAATACACACTGTTTTCTGGCAATATCTAATACATACATTTTACTTTACTGTACACAAATAGGAATTTTTCATAGCTTTGTAAACAGACAAACTGTTGTTCAGGTTTGCTGAACACAGTCCATGTTATTGGCCACATTTTTTTTTTATTTCCACTGACAAAACACTTACACATATTTTCATTTACAGTGCAGTTTTTTTTTTAACAGAAAACAACAACATAAAATCTCCCTATAAGATCTAGTGATTTTTTTTCAATTAATTGTTGAGAATAGTTATTGATTCTCTAAAGGATGGCTGCATTCTCATACTTCATGAAATAGTGGATTCCAGAATGATTTCCCAGGGTTCTAAGACTGTTAGGAAGTATGTCAGGGCTATTGCAGGGGGCAAGGAGAGAATTGGAAGGGGGAGGTAACACATGGTGATTAGTTTTCTGCTCTCACCTCAACCTACATAGAGGTTATTTGTAATATTTTATTTCATCATTAGGGAAAAAGGATTCTTCTGCTAAAATAACACAGATTTGAAGGCCCCTACTTCTTTACAGGTGGTATTTTATACAACTATGTTTTTAAAGGATTGATGTTGGGGTATAACATGTCAGGAAACAACATTAAAAATAAATATGATGACTTAACTATAGATTTTCAGAATTTTTAAAAGGGAATAAAATTTTGAGGAAAATGATAAGGCTGAGAATTCACAAAAGGAACAGATTATTTCATATATTTTATGTATGTGAGGATATAAGGACAATGGAATTTCTATTCTGCAAAGCAGCCTATGAACATCCAGTTAGTCACTTTTTTTTTATTATGTTATGTTAATCACCATACATTACATCATTTGTTTTTGATGTAGTGTTCCATGATTTATTGTTTGCATATAACACCCAGTGCTCCATTCAGTACGTGTCCTCTTTAATACCCATCACCAGGCTAACCCGTCCCCCCACCCCCCTCCCCTCTAAAACTCTCACTTTGTTTCTCAGAGTCCATAGTCTCTTGTGGTTCGACTCCCCCTCTGATTTCCCCCCCTTCATTCTTCCCCTCCTGTTATCTTCTTTTTTTTTTTTAACATATAATGTATTATTTGTTTCAGAGGTACAGATCTGTGATTCAACAATCTTACACAATTCACAGCGCTCACCATAGCACATACCCTCCCCAGTGTCTATCACCCAGCCACCCCATCCCTCCCACCCCCCACCACTCCAGCAACCCTCTGTTTCCTGAGGTTAAGAATTCCTCATATCAGTGAGATCATTCTTTTTAAGAACTGTTGTTCAAGAGATACAGACACCTAGACAGCCATAAGTGTCCCCTCGATAGCTGAAAGACTGTTCGCTTCCAAATACTCACAAGAAAATACCAGATTTTCATCTTAAATTACTAAAACTTGGGGCAATCATTGAATTACAATAAGGTAAAGTAAAGAAATTCCAAAAAATAATTTTAGTTCAGTATTTGTACAGTCATATAAAAAATGTTACTTGCCAGCAGATGAATTGTATTGCAGAAGTACAGCTAAGACATCCATACAAATCCAATGTAGATATTCTTTTTTTTTGCTTTCCCTTTTGCCCCCAAAATCCTTTTGTCATATTTCAACCTTTAACCTTAAACTTCATTTGACTGTGAGGCCTGCCAAATTTTCATCAAGACAGCAGCATATAGATACAAAGGGAAGTATAAATTATTATCATTAATAATCCATCCTGTTCTTCCCCCACCTCATTTAAACTAATGGACCATATGTTGCCATTTTCTTTTAACTGTATCCAAGAACATTTCAGAACAGAAGGGGAGAAGAGGTTGTAAAATATATGACCACAACCTCACATTTATTTTCCAATTAAGACAAGAAAAGTAATGATAACTGTGATACTTTTTTTATCTGTCTCCATGGAAATATTTCTTGACTAAAAATAGAGTAATCAAATTTTTGTTAGTTAAGGTTACAATGGAGAAAAATATTTTTGAAAATGTTTCAAGGATTTCTAAAATTTTAAAATGTTTCAAGGATGTTATAATGGACAAACGTCAACAAAATTGTTAGCGTATTCTTCATAGCATACCTAAGGCTGATTTCTTTTTCTTTCACTACTCAAATTAATTGGCCATGTTTTCTTTTTTTTTTTAAAGATTTTATTTATTTATTTGAGACAGAGAGAATGAGAGACAGAGAGCATGAGAGGGAGGAGGGTCAGAGGGAGAAGCAGACTCCCTGCCGAGCAGGGAGCCCGATGCGGGACTCGATCCCGGGACTCCAGGATCATGACCTGAGCCGAAGGCAGTTGCTTAACCAACTGAGCCACCCAGGCGCCCGCCATGTTTTCATTTGTTGGTGAAAAACTCAACATTTTTATATCCAATCAAAGGCATTATAGCACTGGATGAGAAGAAAATGCTGTCCAAACAGTAGGGAAAATAAGAGTAAAGCAGTCATAGTAGTTGGATGTAAATTATTTTCAGGATGAAACAAGTAGTAGAAAGAAACTGAGATGTAGCTTACATAAAGTAGAATGGAGCTTGACATAGGGATTTTGAATATTATAAATCAGGCATGACTGGAGGATTAGGGGAAAACCCTATTGCAAAAGAATTTAGCAAATATAATAGGGAAGATGGTTGAAGCATAAAAACTAGGTTTAAGAAAACTACACAAGGGTAATCAGGAAAAAGTGGTTCTTGGTACGGTGTAGTAGTGACCCAGTCTATCCATGAATTCAAGTCTTGCTCCTGGGCTAGGAGTTTGACATAACAGCTCTTTCTCAAAAGATGTTAGGAGCACAATTGGTGTTACTCTCATTGGAAAGGGGAAATCCCCAGACTTCAGCAATGCTATAAGATGATGCTGAAGCATAGTCATCAGATCTCTCAACCTTAGGCTTTGAAGGGTTATTATGTGAGCTGGACTATCTGCAGAGTGATTAGGGGTGAGGCTAAAGAAAAGCTTTTTTCAATTGTTATTATGACCCAGGGTAAGTCAGGGTAGAAAGCATTTACATATTTTTCCTCATTGTATTTCTAATAAAAAGTATATGGAGAAAGCATGATGAACTCTAAAATTGTAGAAAATTGTGTATTTGACTTAACTCATGCTTGATGACTCATTCAACTTGACTTCATAGTTTAAAAATTATCCAGTCCACATCAATTATATGCCAGGTACCATGCCAGGCCACAACCATAAAGAAATAAAAAAGTGAGGTCCCCGTCCTCCAAAGTTTTTGTTACTGTTTGATAGGATTTTTTTGAGACTTTTCTTTTACTTTGGTCTCTAAAAAAGATGGACAGGACAAAAGAAAACCAAAAGGACAGGAGGGCAGAAGGAAAGAAGGAAAAAGTGTGGATTCCGTAACTTGCCATCTGGTCTCCCTATTTCTCCTCTTGCTACCCTTCTAATATTCTCCACAGAGAAGGGTCTTTGTGAAGTGTAGATTGTGTCACCTTGCCCCCCAAAAAACATTCAGATGACTTCTCATATGGCTTAAAGAATAAAAGCCTAGCTTCAAAGTTTGAACACTTTATCTCATGAATGTACATTCTAAACTTCAAATATGTTGATCTCTTTCTTCCCCTTTACCCTTCTTGCCTAGCACCTTTGCACTAGCTTTTGAGGTCTGGCACCTCTCCAGAGAGTGTTCTTATGACTTTCAAATATAAAGCAGCCCCTCAGTCACTTTCTAGAGGACTGCCATACATTATTGTCTTCATGTGAATTCTTACTACCAGTAGTCAGTTGCTCTACTTATTTACTTATTATGTTTCACTCATTCAAATGTAAGTTTTAAAGATTTATTTATTTATTTATTTATTTATTTGACAGAGAGAGACACAGCGAGAGAGGGAACACAAACAGGGGGAGAGGGAGAGGGAGAAGCAGACTTCCCGCGGAGCAGGGAGTCTGCTTCTCCCTCTACCTCTCCCTCTGCCCCTCCCCTCTGCTCATTCTCTTTCTCTCTCTCAAGTAAATAAATAAAAAGTTAAAAAAAACCTCATGAAAATCTACAAATAAAAGAGAACAAGCTCAGGTAAGAAATGCCAGAAAAAAACAACAATAACAACAACAACATCCAGTAGCATTCTTGAAAAGATTGTCCAAATACACATTCCAAGTCTCTGGAAAGTAAATTAAAAAATAAATAATTTTTTTAAAAAAAGAGTATAATGTGACCACAAAGAACTACATTAAATACTGAATCCATTAAGGGTAAAAAAAAAAAGTTAGGTAAATTTATTGGTTCATGTAAGTGAAAATTCCAGGGATAAGACAAACTTCAGACATGGTTGAATCTAGGTACACTAAGAATATTTTGAAAATTCTGTCACCCTATAGTTAGGTCCCCAGTCTGCTTCTGTTATATTGGTTTGATTCTCAGACAGGCTTTCTCCATGTGGTTGGCTACCATCACCTGAAGGCTTATCAATCCTATAAGGCAGTAACCTTAGCAGAAAAAGTTTTTTCCCTAAAAATTCCAGGAAAAAAGTTCTTGAATTAGCTATTATTAAACTGTCTTGGGCCATGTGCTCATTCTTGACTTAAGTACTGTGGCATACTTTGACCAAACCCTTAGAGCTACATAAATGGGTGAGAACAATATCTAGAACAATATGCAATGAGAGTAGGAGAGGTTGTTCTTCAAAGAGAGCAGGAGATTGTCATCTGAGGAAAAAGATGGATTATAAGCTGGTGGAAAACCAAAAATATTCACAGCAAAATAAAAAAATGTTTTTGAATATACTCATTATACAAAAACAATACAGATTATAATATTTGACTATACAAATAGGAAGCAGGAAGTGGAGAGGAAGGACAAAACCACCACACTTTATTTCAAAGAAAACATAATTTTTATCATTAATGTTAATCAGATTGATAGGAATTTAGAAATTGTTTGAAAAATTTTAAGTCATTGACAAATGCATTTATAAAATTAATGGCTATTTTCAAACTAATGGCACATGATCTACATGGTATGTTAGATTCTACTAATTCTTAGCTGGTTGATGTTGATTTGATGATGCAGTACTTTTGTTTTATGTTGCTGTAATATTGGCATGAAAACAATATATCACCAAGCAATATAAGCAAGGAGGAATTTTTAATAATGCGATGGGGTATACAGATTCCATGACTTCTTTTCAGTAATGGAGTCTCGTGCAGGTCATACTCAATATGAACACTTTAACCTCTGAAACACCATCTACTTCCCCAGAGTGCAGCTCAGAAAGAAATAACAGAGTATACCTAGAGGTGGGAAGATCTGCTAAACTTTCCCATTTCTGGAAAGCAGCTGTGGTGTGGGTTTCAGAGAGAGCTCAACATGGGAGAAGAGCAGGGATGGAACTCTATTAAAAAAAAATTAAAAAAAAAATGTTACCAGAAAACTTTGTACTTGTAATAAGCAAAATAATTGTGAGCATTAGCATGAGCATTTTTATTTTTTTGCATTAGCATTAAATACCTTCTCATACAAAAGTTTTCTTTCAAGTATTAGATGACCTGCTAAATGCCATGGATTGAATTGTATATCCTCAAAGTGTATATGTTGAAGTCCTAATCCCTAGTACCTCAGGATATGACCTTATTTGAAAAAAAAGCCTCCTTAAAAAAAAAAAAACAAAACAAAAAAGCAAAACAAAAAAAAAAAGAAAGAAAAGAAAAAAAAGAAAAAATGCTCCTTAAAGAGGTAATCAAGTGAAAATGTCAGTAGGGTAAGCCCTAATCCAGTATGATTGGTATCCTCTTAAAAGGAAGAATTCTGGTGCACCTGGGTGGCTCAGTTGTTAAGCATCTGCCTTTGGCTCACCCAGGGGTCTAGCCCCTCATCGGACTCCCTGCTCAGTGGGAAGCCTGCTTCTCCCTCTTCCACTCCCCTTGCTTGTGTTCCTGCTCTCACTATCTCTCTCCCTGTCAAATAAATAAATAAAATCTTAAAAAAAAAATAAAAGGAGGAATTCTGTCAGAGAGATACTCATAGAGTGAAGAGTATGTGAAGAGACACAGAAGGAAGACAGTATCTACAAGCCACTGAGTGGCCTGGAGCAGATCCTTTCCTCACAGCTCTCAGAAGGAACCAACCCTGGTAACATCTTGATTTGGGGCTTCTAACCTCTAGAACTGTGAGACAATTAGCCTCTTTTGTATAAGCCGTCCAGTCTGTAGTACTTTGTTTTGGCAGCCCCAACAAACCAATACAGTCTGCGAATAGAGTAGAAAATGGAATAGCATAGACAAGAGAGAACAAATGAAGACAATGAAAGAGGGAAGTCTAGGTCAGAAGAGAAACATTTCCCTCAGTCACACCAGTTTTTTTTTCTTAAAAACAAAGTAGAAGTTGATATTGTATCTACATTATGAACTCTTGCATACAATCTGCAGTTTGTTGTGTTTGGTAATAGTCTAGAAAATCACACATAATTCACATTATGGAGGCTGAGTATTCAAAATAATCCATTTTATGATCTTTATAAATGTTGAGTTAAATCAGCATCTTTAATATGGATGAGTTGAAAATATATGTTCCTTGAGAAATAGGTCCCTAGCATTCTGTTCTGTTTGGGGGATACAAAGACAAATGCAGTCTGTGATATAATTTTGATGTTGCTACTAACATATATATATATATATATATATATATATATGCCTAAATGAGCAAACTAGATTGGTACCACTCTTTAAGGAACAGTGCATTGAAAGAGCTCACTTTTTACCAAGTGTACCCCACTTGTATATTTCCACTTTATGTCCTCTTTGAGTAACGGGCTAAGACTTAATCATGTGCACAAAAGGCAAATGTAAATGAACAGTTTTGCTTTTAGTCACAGCCTCTGCAACTTACAACATTTAATGTAAAAATGTATATAAAACAGAGATTCTAATTTATCAGTTTGAGTTTACTAGATAATTACCAATTCTCTTTTTTTTGATAATTACCAATTCTTAATCAATAGCCTAAGGGTATAATCTAGTCAACAGCATTTGACTTTTACAGAGGGAGAACTACCATCAGGGTGTTTTTATTCTTTCATATATATGCTTTTTTTAGTGTAATAAGATAAGCAAACTTTTCCTAAAGGAAAAGTGATTTATTTTCTGAAACATTTCAATACTTTCTGTGATTCTCATTAATTTTACAGGGTTTGGTTTGGGTTTAAACATGGCATGCTAATTTGGATAAATATAAAAATCTCTATATCATTTATCTTTTGTTGTTGCATTTTTTTTGCTAAAAATTAATATTTTTTAGCCTCTAATTCTCAGGAGTTCGTTATTTCATCAAAATATCCATTGTGCCAAATTAATTTTCATGTAATTTATTAAAGTAAGTACCTAACCAACCTGAAAAACTGTCAGTACATATGGTTATTCTTTATTTTACTAGGGAATAAATTCAAACCATCTTCTATATTTAGAAATTCTGAAAGAGGCAGCAAGCCATATTTATTTTACTTTCATCAGTTTATGAATTTGCAAATAGGTAAGAAACATGCTGATTATTTGAAAAAGTTCTTAACTGTGCTATATATATCATGAAAAGCCAGGGTAAAATGTGTAAAACATTAACCAAGTTTTTAGGATTATCTGTTAATGAGGCCTCGTTAAGGAGTCTTCTTTCCTAAGATGTTTACATTTGTAAGTCATTATTTTTTTAATTAAACTAAATCAGGCACATCTGTGTCCAGCATGTGACCAAAAAATCCCTATTTGATACCTCAGCCATTGTACTGCTAATACTAAGGGAAAAATGTACACAGCACAATTTTTCCTCCCTGAAACAAAATACCAATTAGATAATCTGGAAAGTGTTACTGATGAGCTGGAGTCTGGCTTCTATACTTAGATTTGACATAAAGCATGCTTTGCCCTTTCACAGTGTTTTAATTTGAAAACTGTCAGGGAGTGTTTAACGGAACAAAAATCATTGTGTGAATGCTTAATTCTTTATCAAATTCAACTCACCTGCACCTACATCATTAGCATTGTTCTGCCACCATTTGGTTGGTTCATTACAGTTTGAAAGAGAATTCTAAAGTGTTCAGCTTATGGGAATAGGCTGCCATGTAAGTCAGGTTTATTTGAGAAAGGTTTTTCAGTACAGAAAAATAAGTGCAGAAAAATACATGAATTTTACCATCTAAGGTAAACAGGAATATAATGCTGCTTAATAGGTTGAAGTCTCAAATCATTTTTGTCATTTTTACTTTCAATTTTTCTTTTTCTGGTTTTGTTTCCATTTAAGGTGCATGTATGAGACATCAGAAGAAATCATTGAAAGATTTATGAAATTTTGTATTATTCATTACATTCCATTATTTTATATACAATTATATTATTTTTAATAATAAATAGCTTGAAAGATTATGCAGAGTTTTGTTGATTGTTTTTCTCTGCAATTCATTGATTTTTCACTGACTGAAATATTAGGTGGTATTTGGCAACATTTATAAATAGTTCTTTTCAATTGGTTTTTTTTTCTAAGAAGCAATTTCTTCCATGTATTGTTGTTCTTCTTAATTCAGCTCTCATGGAATTGGAGGATAACTTGGGTTTTTAACATATCTTCATTATTATGTCTTTTTTTCCATATTAAAAAAGAAGTTTTTATTTATTTTTTCAATTTTTTTTAATTTGATTTTAATTCCAGTTAGTTAACATACAGTGTTATATCAGTTTCAAATGTACAATATAGTGATTCAACACTTCCATGCAACACCCGGTGCTCATCTTGACAATATCCTCCCCTCCCCTTCCCTCTGGTAACCATCAGTTTGTTCTCTATAGTTAAGAGTCTGTTGACTTGTCTGTCTCTCTCTCTCTTATTTTTTCCCTTTGCTTGTTTGTCTTTATTTTCCGTCTACAGAATTAAAAGCTAGAAATTGTGCTTTCAATTATTTATTTACTTTTTCAGTACATTATTTAAAAAATAAAACTGACAAATATTTTGTTGCATTAATTTACGAAGTTTATACAAGACAGGTGCTGAATTTGGTATCTCCAGATTCCTTAATGATTAAGTATTTATTGGACCAAAATCATAAAATCAGACAAAATTGTTCTAGAGCCTTTCTATTGCTAAGTGTGTTCATAGAGTCATACTTTGAAGAATATTTGATCTTGTCATAAGTTTACATACATCTTGAAATAGAGTTGAAAGCAAAAGTTGTAAGGTTAGACTGCCTGGGTTCAAATCCAGACACTAAAAATTACTAGCTCTGGAAACATGGGTAAAATTCCTAACCTTTATAATTCTCAGCTTTCTTACATGGAATATGGGGAAAAATAATAGTGTCAAACTCATAGTTCATTATGAGGAGAAATTTTGATCTATGCAAAATGACCAACAAGGTACATAACAATTTGTGAACACTCAATAAATGTTGGGTATTTTTATACTTAAATTTCTTCAATGCTTTCTTTAAATTATGATTAAATTCATACCATCTTTTCCGATTGATTTAAAAGACATCATTTGTTGAGTTTCAAGAATTCACTGGTACTAAATATTTGTTACCTCCGACTCCCATTGCTGCATGCATTATTTTACCTAACAGAAGCAAGACATAGAGATGCTTTTCCATTCATAAGATGGTCATGCTGGGACTTTTTCTTTTTCCTTTTTTTAATTTTTGGGTAGCCTACAAGTTTTCTCAATACATTTTGGAGGCTTTATTGGATGCATAGCCATACCATCATGAAAATACCAAATTAACCTTCGATAGAAATGAGAATTTTGGAAGAAAAATTCTATTGTAGAATATTTATTTAGTACAATAGCACTCTTTGTTAAAGGTTAGAGTATATGAATTGCTTTTTTTTCCAAGTTAAATATATGAAATTTTAGAGCTATAATTTTACTTTTCATTCGCATTTCCTTTCATGATGGTTTCATTATATTCATTCTCATGTTAAATACAAAAGTGTATTCAATTAGCAAGTACATTTGCATTATTATTTTTGTCACAGTGATTTTGGGTGTTCCACATTGGATGATATAAATTAAGGAATAAAGAAAGCATTTTTTAAATTTTAAATTCAAGCAATCATTTCATTTTGCAAGGCATGTTTTACAAATTTTCTTCTATTATATTTCAGAAAAGAATGAGTTATAAGATCTGAACAATTTTATGCCATCTTTAAAAGAAATTTTAAATGTTAGAGAAATTAAATAGAACATAGGGGTACAAAGGATTCATGATATGACTACTTTTTGTTATCTAGGTGTTAAACATTCTTTGAAAATAATTATATTTCTATATCTTGCTGGGGGAAAAGTTGTATATTTTGGCATATTTCCTTGAAATTTATAGGGAAGTCCTTTTCAAGGGGCTTGTGTACATCAACTGTCTCTCATTACTGTCCCAATTCAGTAATGACTTCAGTCTTAATGTCTGCTTCTGCTCTATTTAATACCTCAGTTTCTAACTAATCTTGAATGAGTGAGAGTTAAGCAAAATTGAAGGCAATTAGCTTTAATTGAGACAGATGGGTAATTTTATTTTGATAAAATTTATAATCCCTAATGTAGATATGTCCTTTATAAACATTTATAACATGTGCTATGCTGCCTCAAAAATACATATGTAAAATTGTTAGAAATCAAAAGGAAACTAATATTAAACAAGTGCTGAAAATTTTTACATACCTTGATCCTTTGACAGTGTTCAACAGATCAAATATATAAGTACATGGAGAAAATTTGAATGTTATACTTAACAAGACTTAATTCATACATTAATAAGGTTGATTTTCTGTTCATCTCTCTTTTCTATGTAAGACCAAACTTTCTGGTACTGGTAATGGCAAGGAGAATAATTTTGGCAATATTTTATCTGGTTTGCTCAACTCCAGGCCAACTTATGTGGAAGATCAGAATAGTGAACTTTTGTCATTTTCAGTTTATAGTTTCTTCTCAGTAGTGATGTTAGTAAGTATAGCAGACAAGAATATGTAACTACATTTTTACCTGTAAAGATTTTACCAGAGTTACAGGAACTTATATCCATATATATATATTTATGTTTATATATTTATATATATGTGGGTGTGTGTGACACTATATATGTAACATTGTATACATATGTTCATATATTATGCATAAACATGTTATATATAGTATAAAATCTTTAAAATATATAATATATATAACATATATGGCATATATAAACCATCTTGATTCATTTATAACATCCTATATCTCATTTTTAAAAACAAGAATAAAAGAATCGTTCTTCAGTCATACAATCTGTCTTAATCCAAAAGCCTACATCCCACTTAAGGTCACAGTAAAACATTGGAAGGACTTTCTTGACGAGACAGACAAACGTGCCTGCTATCACCATAGCAACTTAGCTGTGGACTGCAAGTTATATGACATACAACATGCATTTTATTCTTCAGCACATCATATAATCTGTTCTGACATAAGTCAAAAGGAGCCTTTTTTTTAAAAGTAAACTGTATATCCAGGTAAAATATGCAGAAAATGCACAAATCCAGGTGTCCAGAATGTAATTTTCTTAGAGTATACTTGTGATGTCAGCACTTTGTTCAAGAAAAAAAATATTCCCAAGTGCTCAGAAGTCTCCCTGGTTTTCCCTACTCACCCCAAAGTTTACACACTATCTTGACTTTTAACACCAGATGTTATTTTGCCAAAAGCAGCTATTGATGAACTACACTTACTTATTAGATAAGGAGACTTAAGCTTTAGTCATAAAGCAGTTTCTTCATCAATTAAAGCCAATAAATTCTGCAAGCAGGAACTAGGTTTTAAAAGTTGAAAGCAATATTAAATATGCTAAATATTCTTGTCGTGTAGTATTACTGAAAGTACTGACAATTCCTCAGAGGCCTCCTTTCCGATAATAGAATCTCAGACCTGGGAATCTGGCCTCTGTGCCCTGTTGGAAACTTTATCCTCAACCTATTTTGACACTGGCCATTGGGAGCCTGAAATAAGGAACTCAGATGCTTAGCTCCAGATAGAGAAGATAGTTTTAAGGGGAACTGTGGGATCTGAATTGTAGCAGTGATTGTTGAAATCCTTTTTTTGTCTGGCTTTAGCCTTTCTAAATACAATATTCACCTTCACTTTCTCCCAAGGAACATGAATAGCCCTGGATAGGAATTGGTAAATGAGCCATGGAGAATGAGGATGGAATCAAATTGAGTGAAATAATTTCAGCTGCTGGGAACTCTTAATAGGCATGTAAACAAGAAGGGGTTTGTTGTGTGTGAACGCTCTCACAGAGGTGCATGAACTCTTATCTCTTCATGCTGGCTGCATTTGGAGCGGTTCGTGTTTAACTTGAAACAGTCCCCGATGGTTCAGTTCAATTTGAAACTGTGCTCAGCCCATTATTTTATTATTTTTAGCTTAGAACAAAAGAAAACATTTGAAATAACAGTCCTTTCAAGTGGTGGGTTGCATAGGACACTTTGTATCATTTTTCAAAGTATGTCTAAAGTATTTGGATATGTGGCTAAAGGGTTAGAGGGATTGAATGTGATGCATTTTATTTGAGTGTCAGCGGTAAAAAAAAAAAAAAACAAGCAAGAAGTAAAGGAATCATGCCTAAACATAATGCATGTGGCTGTTTCGTTAACAGTTCTGGATCTTCCCTTTGTTTTCTCTATCCCTGATCCCATATAATGGCATTGTCAGTGTATCCTTGCTTTGTGTTTGTTAGAAAAATAAATGAAAATAGACATTTGAAATTTGCCTTCCAAGTCTCACTTCCTAGGGTTATTTTTCATTCATCGCTATCATTTTCTAGACTTTTCAGTGCTTGTACCAAAGGACTGTTTCCCATTTTGAGAACCTGTGATGCTTAGGGCACTACTGTTTTATATATGGTTAACAGAAAAGCATTTTAGTTATGCCAACTATTGTAAGAGTAACAGCTTTAGAATAAATAAAAGACAAAGAGAGGTCAGCTGTGTCTGTGATTAAAATGTTTGCAAATACATGTTAACAAGTTTGTATCAGTCAACATAGGTATTGGAAAAAAAAGAATTTCTGAAAGAAGTTCCTTTTTTTTCCTACAATTAACTAAACACATAAGGAATCGTAAGAGAGTACTAATTTTAATACCCTGTCAACCAGAAGTTATATATTCCTTCAGAACAAACCAACATACTATATTTAGTGATTTTTAAACATGATGGAATTTAGCCCCAGTTTTTCTTTGTTCTAGATGCAGACTTACTTAACTGTTGCAAACATCTGACAAAATTAAGTTTAATGATCTCTTCAGTTTTCATTATCTCCACTCTGCCTAGGATTTTGCTAAATACTAAGAAAGGAATAGGAAAAAAAAAAAAAAAAAAATAGCCTTCGCCAAAGATATAAAACCAAGAAATACCATATGTCAATAAATTAATATAAACTGATAATAATATAAGTGAAGTGATCCTATTCTAGATTATTAATTTTGATTTTGAATATCATCCAGTTAGGGTTCATAACCAACAAGAGTATTCAAGGAGAAGAAGCCTGGGAACCACAGAGGATTCTAACTTTGAATGAAAGCATGGCTTTGGGTCTGTTTTTTTGTGTGTAATTTTGTCCTGCAATAGATGTCAAATAGTCATAATGAATCATTGTCACAGCACCTCAGGAAGAAATATAAAAGGCAACTTTTTATCTACAGCTTCTAGGTGGGAAAAAAAATACCTCAGTGAAATTTAGTAATTTATCTCTGGCCAGAAAAAGGAGCAAAACCACTCCTAAGCTTTCCATGTTCTTCTTTTTTTTTTTTTATCAAAAACCATTCTCCCCTCCTCTCCAGACTGATTATGATAGAAACATGAATTACAAAGCCTGCACTGTTGCTATATGGTGAAGATGTATCAACTGGATAGTCTTTCCAAAAATAAAGAAAAAAGATAAATCAATTAGTACAGATAAAATTAGGAACTAGTGGAAATGTTCCCTATTAGCTCCTATTTTAGAAGAGGGATGGGCCAACTACAGTCCTAGAGCCAAACCTCGTCTGCTGCCTGTTTTTGTAAATAAAGTTTTGTTGGAACACAGCCACCCATATTCATTTACGTATTTACTGAGGCTGCTTTCATGCTTCCACTGTAGCAGAGTTAAGGAGTTGCAATAAAGACCAGATGGCCTACAAAGCTTAAAATTATCTGGTGCTTTAGAGAAAAAGTTTCCAAACCCCTGTTTTAGAAAATAAATACCACACCACATCTTTGATTACATGAATCATGCTTAATCACTGTGACTGATTAATTCTATTTTTATTTCTTTTTTCAGTACCTAAATCCATGTAAACTTTTAATAATAATGGGAATAATGTCTAGATTTATTCATCACCTAATATGTCCCAGATAATATACTAAAACGGGTATTGTTTTAAGCTGTTAAGTTTGTGGTAATTTGCTCCACAGCAATACAAAACTGATAGAACTGGCATTCCTATTTTGTTGATAAAGAACCTGAGGCACCAAGAGATTAACTAATTTTCCCAATGTGTCATAAGCTAGGAAGCAATAGATTCTGTGCTATAAATACTTTCTACTAGATCTACCTTACTCTAAACTATTGGAAGCTTTTTGGTGTCTCTTGGGAAAATCTCTTCCAGGGTTATTTCCTGTCCCATATGGCGGATCCATATTTCTAAGAGGCTATTCTTATTCTCACTCGCTGGACAGGATTATTAAAACAAGTAAAGTGGAAAGGGAAATGTTGGAATGGATCAAAATATCATTATATTTTATGTTAGAAGAAACAAACATTGTTTTTAAAATATTGCACGTGGTCTGCCTTATTATAAGATCATTTCTTTGGAGCAGTTGGTTGAGCACATCATCATTTTAAAGTGAGACATGTTATGCACAAAGCAAGCCAATCTTATCATTTAAGACGTTAGAAAGCAGAGAAATGTAGACCTGTGTTATTATGAATTTTCAAATATAGGAACAAAATAGAAAAATCAGAAATATAAAATATGACCATATAATAATCAGGAACAGCTTACCAGGATCCTGATTTTTTTCTTTATGGAATTTATTAATATTAAGAATAAAATTAAGGTAAAGTGCATTATAAAGTTCAATCAGTTCTTGGGGTTGCCAATTTTCATTGCATTAGGAATGATGAAAATGTTTATATTTACTCTAGAGGTAATGGAGTTACTCAACAATTAATGGAGGAAAAACTATATATTTAAGATGTGACATGTCATGCCTGTCTAGTTATAACTGCTCTGTTATTCACCAAGGAAGTGTGTAAAGGAAGTTGGAGATTTTATCTAGGCAACATTTGATTACTGTAGGCTAATCAAAAGTTGATAGAACATTCTGGAGCATCTTCCTCAGTGCACTACACCTGTGTTTATAGAGAACCACAAGACTATTCTTTCTATGGTGTATCAGAAGCAACACTTGGATGTTGTTCTTTTATGTTGTGAACGGGACTTTACTCAAAATTTCCTAAGCCTGAGAAATTGTAAACCAACTAATCATAGTGTGTGTTCAATATTTAAGGTTAATTCAAAATCTAAATTATGAGTTTGTAATTAGAGCCAAGTGGTGACAATGCATCAAAAACCTAAAATAAAACTTTCCACAAACAGCTAGTTCTTTAAAGAATTATTATGTTTCCTCTGTGTGTGTGTGTATGTGTGTATGTGTATACACATGATAGTATGACAGACTTTGAGTTTTTATTTAGAAACATTTTACTGAAATGGACACAAGAATTTAGATTAAAGAGAAAAACTCAGACCAGATGACTTGGTTTGTTTTTCTGATCTAATTAATAATACATTATATTTTATTATAATAAATTCAGGTCCAGATTATGGGAAAGTATAAGATACTAGAAGCTTAATGAATTTTGAAAGAACAATATTACAAAATATTTCATAAATTTTAACTATGTTTCAGGATACAATTAACATCTTCATTTTGACAGCTTTGAAAAACTAGTATTCGATATTTGGAGAAACTAATCATGAATGTCATAAAACAATATATTTATTGTGGAAGAAGTCCTTTATATAAAATAAATAGTATAGAGATGTTTTAAAGATACTACCAGGGTGTGATGGGTATTAAGGAGGGCACGTTCTGCATGGAGCACTGGGTGTTATGCACAAACAATGAATCATGGAACACTACATCAAAAACTAATGATGTAGGGCGCCTGGGTGGCTCAGTTGGTTGGGCGACTGCCTTCGGCTCAGGTCATGATCCTGGAGTCCCGGGGTTGAGTCCCGCATCAGGCTCCCTGCTCGGCAGGGAGTCTGCTTCTCCCTCTGACCCTCCCCGCTCTCATGTGCTCTCTTTCATTCTCTCTCTCTCAAATAAATAAATAAAATCTTAAAAAAAAAAAAAACTAATGATGTAATGTATGGTGATTAACATAACAAGAAAAAAAAAAAAAGATACTACCAGGGTGGGTGAGTCACTTAGTTGGTTAAGTGTTGGACTCTTGATTTCAGCTCAGGTCATTATCTCAGGGTTGTGAGATTGAGCCCCAAGTCTGGCTCCACACTAGTGTAGAACCTTTAAGATTCTCTCTCTCCTTCCCTCTCTGCCCCTCCCCTCACCCTCCCACCCCTGCTAGCCACAGGCTCTCCCTCTCTCTAAAAAAAAAAGATAATTTTACTCCCTATTAGTTCTAATTATTGACCAGTGGCTGCATAAACTATTATGGAGTTGAGATTAGAGACTATAAGCCTATGTGGAGAAACTTAAAGAGTTATTTAGACAAAGACTTGATTTTTTTTATAAGAAATTTTCATTTAATTACTAAAAGTAAATAAAGACTGTGTGAATAAGCTGAAAATGATTAATCATTTTTCTCTAGTCAGGAAGTTCCTAAATCAAAATATGTAATCTCTCTACAAGATACTGGATGTCTAGTTTATCTTTCTAGAATATTACTGAACACTATCCTAAACTGAATCAAAGTGCATACAGCAGAACTTCATGTGACTGAAATTATAAGCTTCCCTTAATTTATTTTTAGTTACTATTTTTATTATTGTACATTTTGCAGAAACTCATAAGTACCACTATAGATAGTGTTCATCTAATGTTCTTTATTTCACTAGAGAGATAAAGAGTGAGAAAGATATGGGATTTGGAATTAAACATGTCCAAATTTGATTCCTGTTATCACTTCATACTTGAGTGAATTACATAATCTTTACTTGGTTACTCATATTCAAAATAGGATTAATTGGGGGCACCTGACTGGCTCGGTCAGTGGAGCATGTGACTCTTGATCTTGGCGTTGTGAGTTCGAGCCTCATGTTGGGTGCAGATTACTTAAACAAATAACATATTTAAAAAATGGGATTAATTGTACCTAGTCCTCAGGACTGTTGGAAGGATTAGGGATGGTACCAGGAGTGAGTGGAGTGCCCGGAACTAGAAGAATTTCCACATATGGATGCTATGATTCACATTCTTGTGACATCATAACTCTTGATGATGAAGTTCATCATTTTCTCACAGACTGAGAGATGTTTTCTAGGTTGTAGCATTTTTGTTTTTCCTAACATAATGTAAAAGTCCACCCTAACTGTAATTTCTTTAGTCAAAAAATATCACTATTTGGGTATAATTTGGTACATCAGTGGTCATATGTTGAACTTGCCCGAAATGCTGCTACTCATTATTTTGATCATTCAGGTATTTTGAAACCTGTAGACATTATTAAAATTATTAAATCCTCCATAAGGGGTGCCTGGGTAGCTCAGTTGGTTGAGCATCCGACCTTGGTTTCGGCTCAGGTCATGATCTTAGGGTCATGGGATCGGCCTTGAGTTAGGCTGCATGCTCATGGGGGAGTCTGCTTGGGTTCTCTCTCTCCTTCTCCCTCTGCCCCACCCCCCCAAAAATAAATCTTCAAAAAATTATTAAATCCTCCATGAAAATATTAGGTGGCCTTGTAATTAAACGTAAGTTTAGGAGTATTTTAAGATTAAAAGGTATTAAAACATTGAAATTTAAATTACTTCTTTTATATTTGATTCTGTTTTGCTTTGTAACAAAAATAACAAAGAAATATACGGTGTAGGGTAATAGGAACAGAGAGTACCACAACAATCTGGAAGAAATTTAATGCTGTAAAATAATATGTGAAATAGAATGTCAGATTTAACTGGTGTACAACAGTGAGCAAAACCAAAACCCTGCCCTCAGAATTAATATTCTAGTGCATATAATAAATCCTGCTTGGAATTCCTTAATCTATTTTTCAATGGAGGAATCATATTAGGGATTTGGAATTAATGACCGTGAACTTTGGTATTTTCTCAGTGGAGGCACCTGGGTGGCTCAGTCAGTTAAGCATCTGCCTTCCGCTCAGGTCACGATCCTGGAGTCCTGGGATTTAGTCCTACATCGGGCTCCCTGCTCAGTGGGGAGTCTGCTCATCCCTCTGCCCCTCACCCCACTCTCATGCTTTCTCTCACTGTCTCATAAATAAAATCTTTAAAAAAGCAAACAGCAAATTATAATATCATTTTTTAGGATGATTAAATTTTAAAGCTTCCCCACCAGCAATGTGGCACTTTTATTCAAACTTTAGTCTTCTACTTTAAAACTACTTTGTTTCGTTGAAACTTTTAAATCTCTCCTTAATATCTCAGCACACACACACACACACACACACACACACACCCTTATATAGACGTGCATATAAATATACATAAATATTACATGTTTTTATGTATAAATATATTTTAAAATACTTGTATATTCTTAGAAACTTTCAGATATACTCTATTTATTATTAGATTCGTATAATTATTGAAGAGGCTAAGTAAGACCAGATCTCCCATAAACCTTTTGGCTCTCTCTACAATCTCCCCTAGCCAAGCCTGTTACACTGCTATTTATCATACGTTTGTTTATATTTATCTTTCCAATTCTTCAACCCTTTTCATAGGTTCCATAATTAAGCAATGCAAATTCATTTAGGTAAAAATAAATAAACAAGTTCTTATTCTGAGTTATAAACTTTCATTATACTGAGCTAAATTCAGTCACGAGAGTAATTTTTCAGAAAACTAGTAATGTGGTCTGACTTTCTATGCTCCTTTGTCTCTCATTTTAAAACTCATTTGCTTATTCATAAAATTTTCGTATTAAAGTTAGATTCTAATGATACAAGCCTAGTGGCCTGTTATGATTGTAGGATTTAGAAAACAGCAACAATAAACTTCTTTCTTTAATCTTCAAGAACAGTTTTGTGTGACTCAAAACAATCAAATAGAGTTCTCCTTAGAATACCTGAAAATCGGTTTCAAATTACTCAGCTACTTTTCTGTCATTAAGGCAGCTCTCTGAAAGAATGTGCTAATACAATTTAAAGTTGATTAAGTTAATTTTATAAGGATTAAGAAGAGGAAATGTTAGACTCTCAGGTTTGTTTTTCTGAAGACTTGATCTTGTTTCCAAAATCATATGTAGTAATTTGAATCTATTTTTGTATCTTCTTTTCTTCCTGTTGTAAGTTATATACGTCCATTACAATAACAAAAGAATACCATAAAAAGCTTAAAAATGCACATACCTAAATAGAAAATAAAAGTCATCCTAAAACTAAGATCTAGAGATAAGTACTTTTGACTTTGTGATGTACATATTTTGAGTGTTTTTGTATTATTATAAAGCACATATTTTAAAAATTGGATTATATTTTAAAAACTTAATATAATATTTTAAAATACAAAAATGTACAATGAATGTAATTTCCTTTAGTGTAGTTGGTAATGGTTGCATGGTGTTTCACTACATGGATGTTTAGTAATGACTTTGCCTTCATGGTGGAACATTGGGTTGCTTACAAGTTTTTGGTAATATAAACAATCCTGGGGAAAACATCACTGTAACTGTGTCTTTCTACAAACCATGATAATTTACTTAGGATAAATTCTAAGAAATGGAATTACTGAATCAAAGTTATACACATTTTTGAGGTCCCTATATGAATTGCTTGGGAATTTTTACCAATTTAGAATTCTGCCTAATATTTAACGTCCTGTTAGCATGAACCCTCATTAACATTGACTAGCTTTTAATTTTTATTATTTTGTTTTAGTATTTGTTAAGATGGAAATGACACATTATAACTCATTTTTAATTGTATTCCTTTGATTTTTTAGTAAGTTTAAACTTTCCCCCTACTTATTTCAGTCATTTTTATTTATTTTATGTAAAGTTCCTTTCATCTCCTTTGCTATTTTCCTTCTGTGGCATTAATAGTATTTTCTTAATTTGCAAAATCTCTTTGAAGAGTAAGGAAATAAATATATTATCTGTCATGATTTTTATATGTTTTTCCTTAAATTATGTCCATAATATACTTAAATTTATAAATAAAGTATATCATTTTTCATGTATAGTTTCTGCATTTCATGTTACCAACTTCCTCACAAGAAACCCATACAACAAAAATGATCCTGGTGTCTGGCAGATAGTAAAGGCTATTTAAGTATTAGCTCTTACAATGGTTCTCATTGTGATGATGGAGGAAATTGTGGCAGATCGGAATGAACTCAAGGTCACACATCTGAAACTGTGTACCTAAGTACAAACTCAAGCTGATAGCTTATTAATTATTAAGACTTACTTACAGTCTTACTTAAAACTCTTCATTCAAAGAATCCTAGTTCCCTTTAGTGGGAAATGGTACTTAAAAATCAAGATCCCTGTTCAAGAGGTCCATACTGTTAATGTTGTGTCATTGCTTTGAGGCTCTTCCAGGATCTTCCAGCTCTTTCTAAAGAGCTAGGACACACACACATTTTCTTCCTCATTTTCACATTGGTTGTCTGTATCTTCTTTCTTCCACAATGAGTCTTCTGGTTCCTGAGAATATCAATATGTTTACATATGTGCTCTACTCTGCATCACACACAAGGACGTTTTAGATTTAACTACATCCATACCACAACAATAAGCCAACTAAATACAGTTGACCCTTGAACAACACAGTTTGAAGTGTGTGGATCCACTCATACACAGGATTTTTTTTCAATATAGTTATAGTACTGTAAATGTATTTTCTCTTCCTAATGATTTTCCTAATAATATTTTCTTTCCTCTAGCTTACTTTATTGTCAGAGTATAGCATATAATACATGTAACCTACAAAGTATATGTTAATTGACTGTTGATGTTATTGGTAAGGCTTCCAGTTAACAGTAGGCCATTAGTAGTTAAGTGTTTGGGGGAGTCAGCAGCTACATGATTTTTGACTGTGCAGAGGACCAGTGTCCCAACCCCTCATGTTATTCAAGGGTCATGTGTAATTCCTTTGTGCTTATTTTTATCCTTAGACTATCTACCACTAAGTGTGTTCTGTCAGAGGACCGTGTCCAAGAGTTACTTGAGTTTATTCTATTTCTTATGTATGTTATTAATTTGAAGTGAAGATTGGTTTATTTGTTTTTGTTTAGATGCAACTGGAGTGACTATTTTATCCTTTATAATTTTATTTTTGAATATGTGAAATACTAATATGGTTCAAAAGTCAAACCATATAAAAAGTTAAACTCAGTGAATTCTCACTCCCAGCAAATCCCATTATGACTTCCCACTCTCTCTGAGTAATGATTTTTTTATTATCCTAATTTAGTTTTCATAGTCTTCTTTCCACAAAAATAGCAAGTGCATACATTGCCTTCTGATCTCTTTTTCTTTCTTACAAAACAGTGAAGTATGAAGCATTATTTGCACTTTATATTTTTCACCTAGTATGTCTCAGAAACCATTCCATAGTGGTTTATAGAGATTCCACACGTTTGTTTATGCTTCCATAGAAATACATTATGTTAGGTGTTTTCAATATTTTGTTACATGAATAACAACTCAGTGAATAAGTTTGTTAGGTGATATTTTATATCTGTTGTCATATCTTCAGTTACACGCTGGAAGTGGGATTGTGCCACTTGGCCCTCTCACTGGCAATGTATGAGAAGGTCTCTCTCCCCACAGTTTTGCCAGCAGAGTGTGGCAACAGGCTTTTGAATTTTTATGCACTTCATAGGTGAAAAATGGTATCCTGTGGTAGTTTTAACTTGCATTTCTCTTAATAAGCGTGAAAATGAGTGTATTTTTACATGTTTAAAAATGTTTTGCATATCATTTTTTTCCATAACCTGATCATTAATTTGCCCTTTTTTTATTGAAGTATAATTGACATACAATATCATATTCATTTCAGGTGTACATCATAGTGATTTGATATTTTTGTACATTCCAAAAGGATCCCCATGTTAAGTCTAGTTACCCCGTCACCATCCAAAACTATTACAATGTAATTACTATATTCCCTATGTTGCACATTATGTCTTCATGAACTGTGTATTTTATAACTGGAAGTTTGTACTTTTTAGTTCTCTTCACCTATTTTGCCTGCTCTCTGACCAACAGTTTGTTTCCTGTATCTAGGAGTCTGTTTCTATTTTGGTTTGGTTTGGTTTTAGATTCCACATATAAGTGAAATAAAACAGTATTTGTCCTTCTCTGACTTATTTCACTTAGCATAATGCCCTCTAAGTCCATCCATATCTCTTCATGCTGTCACAAATGGCAAGATTTCTTTCTTTTTTGTGACTGAGTAATATCACATCTTCTTTATCCATTCATCTATCCATGGATACGTAGGTGATGCTTTCATATCTTGGCTATTGTAAACAATTCTGCAGTAAACATAGGGGTGCATATATCTCTTTGAATTGGTGTTTCATTTTCTTTGGATAAATATCTGTAGTGGAATTGGTCATTCTATTTTTAATTTTTTGAGGATCCTCCATACTGTTTTCCCAAGTGGCTGCACCAATTTACATTCCCATCAACAATGTTTGAGGGTCCCCTTCCCCACATTCTCACCAACACTTGTTATTTCTTGTTTTTGATAATAACCCTTCTTACAGGTGTGAGGTTGTGTTTTTGATTTGCATTTCCCTGGTGATTAGTGATGTTGAACATCTTTTCATGTGTCTGTTGGCCATCTGTAGGTCTTCTTTGGAAAAGTGTCTATTTAAGTCCTCTGCAAATTTTTTAATTGTTTTTTATATTAATTTGTGTAAGTTTTTTATATATTTTAGATTTTAAACACTTATCAGATGCATGATTTGCAAATATCTTCTTCCATTCAGTAGGTTATCTTTTTGTTTCATTGATGATTTCCTTCATGTGCAGAAGTTATTTAGTTTGATATAATCCCTTTTATTTATTTTAGCTTTTGTTGCTCTTGCCTGAGGAGACTGGTTGAAAAAAAAATATTGTTAAGACTGATGTCAAAGAATTTACTGCCTGTGTTTTCTTCTGGGAGTTTTATTGCTTTAGTCTTACATTCAACTCTTTAATACATTTTGAATTTATTTTTATATATGGTATAAGATAGTGGCCTAGTTTCATTCTTTTACATGTAGCTGTCCAGTTTTTCCAGCACCATTTATTGAAGAGACTGTCTTTTCCCTATTGTATATTCTTATCTCCTTTGTCATAGAGTAATTGACCATATACATTTGGGTTTATTTCTGGGCTCTCTATTCTCTATGTGTTTGTTTTCAGGCTTATAACATACTGTTTTGGTTATTATGGCTTTATAGTATAGTTTGAAGTCAGGGAGACAATAGTTCCAACTTTGCTCTTTCTCAAGATTGCTTTAGCTATTTAGGTTTCTTGTTTTGTTTTGTTTTGTTTTGTTTGTTTGTGTTTGTGTGTGTGGTTCCATACAAATTTTATGATTCTGTGTTGTAGTTCTGTGGAAAATGCCATTGATATTTTGATGGAAGGTGGATTTAATCTGTAGATTACTTTGGGGAGTATGAACATTTTAATGATATCAATTCTTCCATTCCATGAGCATGGTATAGCTTTACAGTTTTTGTGTTGTCTTCAATTTCTTTCATTAATGTCTTATAGTTTTTAGTGTATGGGTCTTTCATCTCTTTTGTTATAGTCCTAACTATTTTATTCTTTTGATGCTACTGTAAATGGGATTGTTTCCTTGATTTCTCTTTCTGATAGTTCTTTATTAGTGTATAGAAATGCAACCAATTTCTGTATGTTAATTTTGTATCCTGCAACTTTACTGAGTTTATTAGTTTTTTTTTTTTTAAGATTTTATTACTTATTTGAAAGAGAGAGACACAGCAAGAGAGGGAACACAAGCAGGGGGAGAGGGAGAAGCAGGCTTCCTGTGGAGCAGGGGGCCCGATGCAGGGCTGGATCCCAGGACCCTGGGATCATGACCTGAGCTGAAGGCAGACACTTAATGACTGAGCTGCCCAGGTGCTCTTATTTATTAAATAGTTTTTTTTTTTTTTTTTTTTTTTTAAAGATTTTATTTATTTATTTGAGACAGAGAGAATGAGAGAGAGAGAGAGAGAGCACATGAGAGGGGGGAGGGTCAGAGGGAGAAGCAGGCTCTCCGCCGAGCAGGGAGCCTGATGCGGGACTCGATCCCGGGACTCCAGGATCATGACCTGAGCCGAAGGCAGTCGCTTAACCAACTGAGCCACCCAGGCACCCTAAATAGTTTTTGGTGGAGATTTTATGATTTTATATATATTATCATGTCATCTGTAAGTAGTGATAGTTTTATTTCTTTTTTTCTGATTAGGATACCTTTTATTTCTTTTTCTTTTCTAATTGCTGTGGCTAGGAATTCCAATACTATATTGAATAAAAGTGGCAAGGATGCACATCTTTGTTTTGTTCTAATCTTAGAGGAAAAGCTTTCAGTTTTTTACCTTGGAGTATAATGCAAGCTGTGGGTTTGTCACATATGGTCTTTGTTATGTTGAGATATGTTCCTTCTATATCCACTTTGTTGAGAATTTTTATCATACATGCATGTTCAATTTTGTTAAATGCCCTTTCTTAATCTATTGAAATAATTGTATTATTTTTATGCTTTGTACTGTTAATGTACATTGATTGATTTATGGATGTTGAACCATCCTTACATCCCTGGAATAAATCCCATGTGATTATGATGTATGATTCTCTTACTGTATTTCTGAATTTGATTGGATAATATTTTATTGAGGATTTTTGCATCTATGTTCATCAGGGATGTCGGCCTTTTTGTTGTTGTTGTTTTGTTGTTTTTTGTTTTGTTTGGTGTCTTTGTCTGGTTTTGGTATTAGGGTAATATTGGCCTTGTAAGATGAGTTTGGAAGTGTCCCTTCTTCCTCAATATTTTGAAATGATTTGAGAAGGATAGGTACCAACTCTTCTTTAAATGTTTTGTAAAATTCACCTATTAAGCTGTCTGGTTCTGGATTGTTTTTTGGGAAGTTTTTAAATTACCAATTCAATTTCATTACTTATGATCAGTCTATTCAGATTTTCTATTTCTTTGTGATTCAGTCTTAGAAGGTCTTATTTTTCTAGCAATTTATCCATTTCTTCTGTTTTCCAATTTGTTGGCATAGTAGTAGTCCTTTCTTTTGATCCCTTGTATTTCTGTGGTGTCAATTGTAACTACTCCTTTTTCATGTCTGATGTTATTTATTGGAGTCCTCTTTTTTTCTTGATGAGTCTCACTAGTTTTATTGAACATTACTTTGTCCTCATAAATTGAGGATTTGGCCTTTTTATTTTCCAGTTTTTAAGAGTCCGTTATATATTAGTCCTTTATCTGTGATACATGTTACAAATACTTTTTTCTGTTTTTCAGTTTTCTTTTGACTTTGTTCATGGTATTTTTCCATATGATAGCTTTTCTTTTTCAATATAATTGAGTTTAACAATATTTTCTCTTATGGCATCTGGGTTTTGAGTCATAATTAGAAAGATTTTCCCAAAATAAGTTTATTAAAAAATGTGTTTTCTTCTAATAATTATATTAACAATGCTCCTTTAAAAGTGGAGCAAGCCCTATTAATAATACAGTTGGCATTTCAAAGGTAACTCAGGACTGTCCCAGGAAAACAGGGACATATAGTTACTTGTTTATAGGTATTATCTCATTTTAAACTATAGAGCTCACAGGTATATAATTTACCTTATTTTCTGACTTAACTTCAGGTTAAAGCTATAGCTGTTCTGCTTTCTCAATCTAAAATAGTTTATCATTTCCTTATAAAAGACAGTACTATACTAGTAGGCAAAAATTTGCTGTATTTTCAGATATTATTATACTGTAGGACAAATATGTATTAAGCATATTCTGCCCCTTAAAGCTTCACTGATTAAAGAAGAGGTGCAGCATGCATTTATTCTGCCTAAGGTTGAACTCTAGATCTTTATTTTTACTTAATCACTAACAATTATACTCTGTAAAAAGAAATGATTAATCATTTTTAAATTTCTAAATGGCAGAAATTCTATATCATTCTTGAAATTCTTCTATAATTGTTGTCATTGGTTAAAAAGAAGTAAACACAACCATCCACATTAGAGCCAAATAAATTTCAGTGGGGGGAAGGAAATTAATCCCTACTGTAAGTTTAATTTGTACTGATGATTTTACCTATGTTATTTCAATTAATTCTTCAGAAAGCTTCATATAGTTTACATTACCGTCCTCATTTAAGAAGGGCAGAAACAGGGGCCCAAAAGTTAACTAATCTACCTAAAGGCAGAAAGAAATAAAGTGACTATATAAACTCAAGAATGCATCACTCCAAAGACCCTACTTTTCCACAATGCTTTGTGGTTTCAAATGAGAAACAAATTGCTAAGTTTTCTTGGAATTTCTCAGAGTATAGTATTTTTACTTGTTTGACTATCTTATGTTAACAATGTAGCTAGCTGTAAGCTCCCGTGACGCCCAAATTATCACTCTACTTCACACACAATTTAAAGATGAACCCCATGTTCCAGGGAAATGAAGCACAACAAATCGCAGAAAATAAATTCCTATGCAGTCATGCTGATATCCTCCCAGATCAGCTCTCAAGTGGGTGTTGGCTATCCCTGTGTGCAAGGATATATGCCTCCTTCATTTAGACTTTCCCCCCATTTTGTTGTCATCTTTACAAGAGATGTGTGTTCTTGGGACATGGAGTTTCTTTAAAGGTTTCTTTCAGGAGACCATTGAGGGATGGATTCGCTTCTTCTCAGGGTCTGAGAAATTAAAGGACATGCATAGCCTCAGGCCCTCATTTTGAAAGCACTATCCATTCCTTATAAAATGACAAAAGAAGCAGCAAAGCCAACCTTTTATTTTCCCACCTTGGACTTCGATCTATTTAGTAATGCCATGACATTTCTATCAGGTTTCCTCCATAAGGCCCTTTCAGAACACAAATAAAAGAATGAATACAGGAGCTGAGCTTTCTCCCATTCAACTTTCAGCTCTGTTAGCTTTCAATACCAGAAATGTATTTAAAACTGGATAAGGTTTGTTAACTCTTATATACCACTGTCACTCATCCAGATAGAAAAGAATAAAACTATATATGTGATAAGATTTGCAATTCAAATCAAACCATTTCACTTTGAAAATATAGAGTGTTGTGGTTTGAGGAAGACAGACAGGGAAGGCAAGAATAAAGTTTCAAATTTACCTTTGCTAATAATATTGTAGTTGATATTCACGAAACTAGATATATAAATTTGTAGATTCTTTAGCAAATATTATAATAAAGGTTTTCCAAACAGGTTATACTTTATATTTAATTCTAACTATGCTTTAGCACATCAGTTTTTAGAAAAAAATAAGTATATCTTTGAACAAATTCAGATTTTCAAAACCATGAAAGCCAAAGAAAGCTACTTTAGAACGTCCCAAGATATTTGTATATTTTAAGTCAGATGTTATAGATCTCATCCATATTTCATACAACTTAGGAAATTCCTTAAAGAAGCAGACAAAGAGAACTGAATGGGAATAATTATAATTTTTTAATAAACAAAACACAACAAAACAAGACAAAGAACAAACTCTTTTCGTAACAGTTCAGCTAAATTTCACTGCCTGTCACTCAGATAGCATTATTTTAATAATTCCATAAGAAGCTTACTCCAGCGACTTCAACTTATTTTTCACTTGAAAAATAAACTCAACACTTTTTTAAAATAACATTGTCATCAAAATGCATTGGATTAATTTAAACTGAACTTAAGAATTTTCTGAAATGAAAACATCATAATAAATGTTTCCAAGTTTTGTGCTTTGAGAAATGATTGTGTGATATATTACAGGTCTTTAGGAAAAAAATGTGGTAGCCAAGGAAATAATATGAATTCAGCATATGTCTACTGCATAAATGTACTTAGGCTAGTTTCAGTAGTGGAAAATAAGTTCCATCCCCCACCCTCATTCATTTATAGATGAATCAGATACAAGCAATAGGGAAAAGCTTTGGCAGTGTCAGGCTAAACCTCCTGAATATAAGAACTACCTACCTGACCCATATGGGTGGTCCATAAGCAGTCAGCTTTGTGCTGGTGACTTTTCCCAGCCCAAGTTGATTTGCCTAGCAGCGGAACACCTGAATCAAGCAGAGCCAATTAGAGGCTTTCGCCCATGGTTTGGCGTTTTGATTTGCAGAGCAATATCTGGGTTCTGATTTGTGGCTACGAAAAGAACATATGGGAAATTCTACAGCCAAGATCTCTAAAATGACTCTTATTCTCACCCTTTCTGAACCTTAGTAGATGGGCTTATCTTTGGATTCTGTGAGGTTACTAAATATCCTTTTAATAATTTTCCTAATTACATTAACTCAAGTTAGTTTCTATTAACTCTGAGTGAAAGAATCTTAATAGAAAGTCTCCCTGTTTAAACTTTTCCTGACATACCTCTTTATTTTTAATACCAAAACTTTACAGAATCTGTATACCTCTCGATACAATGTTTTGGGTGATGTTTATAGAGAAAAATATATATTCATTTCCAAATGATACACATTTTTAAAAATATTTATTTATTTACTTTAGAGAGTGAGTGAGTGAGCAGGGGCAGGGGCAGAGGGAGAGGGAGAGAATCTCAAGCAGACTCCCTGCTGAGTGTGGAGCTAGATGCGGGGCTCAGTCTCATGATCCTGAAATCGTGACCTGAGCTGAAATCAAGAGTCCTATGCCTAACCGACTGAACCACCCAGGTGCCCCTATGTTTTTAAGAAAATTATGTGTAAGAAAAAATTCTAGAATTACCTTGTAAATTCACCTGATAGTCTATTAGAGTTATGTGTAGACATTTTGAGAAGCCTGTCCAATGTCAAAAATGGGAATGTGCATCTCAGATGGAGCTAGTACTGAGAGAGGTCATTACTCTATATGAAGCTGTCTTAATTGGTGTTCCAGAAGAAATGTTTTAAGTATTTACCATTCTAATGCAGAGCTACCTCATAGTGTTTTAGTTCCATTTCTGGAAACTGGTTGAAAGTTTTGCCTGATATATGAGTTATATGTTTTTTTTGGTTAAAAAAAAAAAAAAAAAAAGTGGAAAATATGATCCATCCCCCACCCCCTTCCTTTTTTTTTTTTTTTTTTCCAGTCAGGAATTGCTTAGTAAACTTGAACAGGAAATTCCCTTCCCTAAAGTTGCCTGCAGATACTGGAAGTTTCAGTCTATTGGATGAAATGACACAAACACAAGGTTGAAAGTGATGTGCCCTACAAGAAAGGTAAAGAATAAAGCTATGACAATTCACAGGAACTAGAGGAAATGAGACCTGACATCATGTAAGAGATGTTTGTAAGCAACCGAAAAGGTCAAGAGTTGAGACTAAGATTTTGAAGCTATTTGCATAGAGATAATAAATAAATGATTGCCAAAAAAAAGATTTTGTTAGAGAAAAGATAGTGTTCTTTGATAATAATTTTTTAAAGTTTTTTTTTTTTTTTATTTGAGAGAGGCGGTGGGTACAATGGGGGTGGGGAGCAGAGGGAGGATGAGCAGACTCTGCACTAAGCTCTGAGCCTGAGGCAGGGCTCGATCCCACAGTCCTGAGATCAAAACCTGACCTGAAATCAAGAGTTGGACACTTAACTGACTGAGCCACCCAGGAGCTCCAAGATAATGTTCTTTGAGAAGCCTTTTGGGTATACTTAGTATTATGATGAGAGCAGGTCTTTGAAATTATATGCTAACACATGTATGATGTTTGGTTTTCTTAGGAAATGAACAAGGCCTTTTATCAAATTCCCCTTCCAGTGCTCAGCTGGAAATGAAACTACAATTTTTAAAGAAACTTTTATGATTATTTTTTCAATTGTGCTTTCTATAAGAAATATGAAAAAGAAAGTTTAAGGTCATATAAGGAAGGAATTTGACAATATTTTCCAGAGATATTTGAGTCTAGACCACTTTCTTAGGGAAACCTATTAATGGAATGCTCACATAAGCAAAAAGATAATCATCACTGGGTTAAAACATAAGAGTCAACTCATTTTGAAAAGCGTAGAGATAAACATAAACCTCTAAACCACTTGAAGTAATTTCTATACCAGAATGACTAGATTGTAATCTGAGTGAAGAATTTTACCATATCTAAAGAAGGAATATAGCAAATAAAAAATCTAAAAGAGGAGGTTTATTTAGAAAGAGAACCTTGGAAAATGATTGCAGATATAAATATTGGTATGCCCCATCCCTTCTTAAACCTGTCCAGGAAGAAGCTAGCCTGATCAAGCCCAAGAACTAAATCCATTCCCAATGGTCTATGTCCATAACTGAAGGACCAAGGTATTAGGCTGTTTTAACCTGTTGCCATTTAGCATTTTAAATTATATACCAATCTTTCCTAGTCACATTTTACAATCACCAAACAGCATTTTGATTTTGATTTGTAGCATTTTGAAATAGGAAATATATACCCCCAATTCCTGCTAATATTTGGTATTTGACCGTAGTTCCTGACACAGAGCTCCAAAACCATTGTAATTTCCTGAGGGATAGGAGTGTCTGACACAGAGCTCCTAAATCCCTTTCAATTTCCTGGGTGATAGGAACTCGTTGTAATGAGGTGACTCTTGGCAGGCTCCTGGATATGGGCTGGTCACTAGAAAGACCAAGACTAGAAGCCTGGAACTTTCAGCCCTCCCCACTTACCCCGCTTCCACACCTCCTCCCCCCAGCCCAGAGGGCCGGGAAAATGAGTCAATCATGAGTCAATCATGTTGACATGACATGATAAAGCCTCCTTAAAATCCTAAAGGTATGGTGTTTGGAGAGTCTGGGTTGGTGAATAAATTCACATGCTGGGAGGGTGGTGTATCCCAGCTCCAGGGGGGACATAAGCTCCTGTGCTTGGGACCCTCCCAGAACTTGCCCTTTGTAGCTCTTTATCTGGCTGTTCATCTGTGTCCTTTATCATATCCTTTATTATATAATAAGTCAGTAAATGTAAGTGTTTTCCTGAATTCTCTGAGCCTTTCTAGCAAGTTATCAAACACAAGGAGGGGCTCATGGGAACCATGATTTATAATTTATAGCCAGTTGGTCAGAAGTACAGGTGACAACCTGGGATTTGTGACTGGAGTATGAAGTGGGGGCAGTCTTATGGGACTAAGCCCTTCACTTGCAGAATCTGATGCTAACTCCAGGTAGATAGCGTCATCTGTACCTAGTGTAGATCTGAATTGAATTTTAGGACGCCAAGCTGGTATTAGAATGGGTCAGTGGAGGAAAAAAACCAAATCAAACAAACAAGAAAAACAAACATACCTGGTCACAGAAGTGTTCTGAATGAGTAGTAGAGGAGAAACACGAGAGTTTTTCCTAATAAGCCTATAAGGAAAAAAATGGCTAACTAGAGGTTATAAGGGTCAAATTTTTCAGTAGTTATATTTATTCCTAAAAATGAATATAGGAGTAATTTGATTATCTATTTACCATCTTCCACCATTTCAGAGAATTATAAAAATGTAAAATCCTAAAAGATGAAAAAATTATTAGAGTCCCATGGAAAGACAATGTGGTCTGGAAAATAATACGGCCAAAAATATATCGATGACCAAAAATTCAACCACATAGCCCATATAGCTGACAGAAGTGAGAATGTAACATCATGGCACAAGGGTGAGACCAAAACGAAGAACAGCGTACGATCATTTTAACATCACTCAAAAGAATAAACAAATTGGTTGTTTGGAAGATCTGTTTTCGTTTTGTTTTTCTGTTTCTGAGATCTGGAGTCAATTTCTCTCATGTATTATGATAAAGAGGAAACTCTCATGTGAGAGAACAGGTCTTTTTAACATCCCTAAAGTAGGTATTCTATTGAGGGAGTTTCTATGATGCTTTCTTCTGATATGACTCAATGTAGGTCCATAGAATAATGTTGATATAAAACACAATAAAATGAACCTATAAAGATTTCAAACAGTGTTCATATACGTTTTTCTTGGATGGTTTATTCTCATAAAAGTATAAAATTTGTATTTCTAGAAAAATGTATGGACTTCTATTCTCCATAATTGTAGTTTTTATCAACAAAACAGATGAAATTATAATCTCTGAAAATTACCTGGAGTGCATAAACACTCTGTTTTTAATTAAATGCACTTCGTTTCTTTGGTAATGCAGAGTAAAGCTTCCTTTATGAAGACTGTAAAATCCTAATTTCAAAATTAGCTTCAGTGTGTTTAAGTTATTATGATTTACTCTTACGGTAGACACTACTAGTAATCATCAATATTTAGTTTCCTTTTCCTTTTTGGATATAAGTGAAGACTATACTTTCCAGTCCCTTTATAGTTAGGTGGGCAGTGTGACAAGTTTAGGCCGTTGAAATATGAACAAACATGGTATAAGGCACTTCTTGGATAAGGCACTATAACCCCCTGTAGAGTTCTTAGGTTCCTCTCTTCCTTCCTCTACTGTAACAAAAGTGTTAATTTCATACTGAAATGGCAAAGCCACTATGATAGAGTCAAAACATCTTGGATCATAGTTACTCATAGCAGAGAGCTACTATGGAGAGTCTAGACCTATGGTGGATTATGTGTGAATGAAAATTTTTATTGTGTTAACCCCTAAAATTTGGGAGCTGTGTGTAACTGCAACAAAGTCTAGCTTTAGCTTGTCAGGACACTTGACTGCTTCTCTTTTAATTATTATTTTAAGTAGCAAGTAATAAATTGACATTCTGGTTTTGTTCTTTTTAAGTTTTACCATCACTAAACATTCATTTAGTGTTTATTATATGCCAGGCACTGAACTGAGGAGAAAAAGATAATTTCTGACTTTGGGTGATCACAACCACCTAAATAGAAAAAAAAAAAGTATTTAAATGTAATTAAAATTCAATTTGGTAAGAGAAATGATAGAGTTATACAAAAACTCATTATGGGAATTCTGAGGAAGGATGACTAATTCTGAGGAAGTGAATGTGGTATCCCTTGCTATTTGAACTTGAAGTTGGCATTTTGTAGACTAGTAGATCCACATTGTATATATCCGCATACCCCAAACAAATATATATAAGATGCAATAGTGGGTAGTCTAAATTATAAGTTGTAAATTCACATAGAAGCACATTCTGTTTTTTTAAATTTTCATAAAAAAAATAAAAAGCCCACTAAAAGGTTCTGCTCCTAATTTCCATCTGCTGGTGAGGGAAGAGTTTTCTTACACCAAACAAGCATAGATACCAGCAGGGTGTCCTACAATTTGACTCAAATCTGACACTAATTACCTAAAAAGGAGTCTGCCCCTTCCTCTACCAACTTCAGATGTTAATCCTAAATCCAGATTGTGACCTGTGCTTCTGACTAACTGGCTATAGACTGGAGGTTCCAATAACCCCTCTTTGGGTTCCATTAATTTGCTAAAATAGTTCACAGAACTCAGAGAAACATTTTACCCACTAGAATACCAATTTGTTATAAAAAGATATAGCTCATGAACAGCCAGATAAAAAATACACAGGGAAAAGTATGGGAAAATGGTGTGGGGCATCCATATGCTTTCAGGGTGTGACACTTTCCTCAAATCACCACGTGTTCACCAACCCCTAAAGCTCTCCAAACCCCATCCTTTTGGGTTTTTATGGAGACTTCATTACACAGGCATGATTGATTAAATAATTGGCCACTGGAAACCCATTCAACCTCTAGCCCCTCTCCCCTCCCCAGAGGTCAAGGGGGTGGGATTGAAAGTTCCAACCTTCTAATCACATTGTTGGTTCTCCTGGCAACCAGCCCCATCCTTAGAGAGGGTCCAAAATTCGCCTCATTAACATAACAAAAGACACCTTTCTTGCTCTCAACACTAAGGAAATTCCAAGGGTTTTAGGAGCTCTGTGCCGGGAACAATGGAAAAAGACCAAATACCTGTTTCACATTATCACAACCACTAAGCCTCCTTTATGGAGCTATTTGTGGCCATGCACTTAAGCTGTAATGAAAAGAAATGTTAACAAAATGATGTATGTAAATTCTGGATTATACTGTTAAAAGGAACTTGCTTGTCTACCATTTCTCATTCCAATAGCTTAGAATAAAGATACAGTGTTGGTAAACCATCTTTGACCATGACAATGAAGAAAATATCATAGGATATGTAGGAGTCAGAGATGGAATGTGCCTTTGTCCCTAGATGGAGAAGGTTTTGTCCTCACCACTTGAGCTGTTCACCATCTCAGATCCTTATGTAGGATAGCCCGTTCCTCTTCTTCCTTCTTGGGAGTGGGCTTACCCACAGAGAAAATATTCTTATTTGTCCTAATCAGTTAACTAGGGAAGACAGTGGTTTCCCAGCCTTGCTTATATAAGTAGGTATAAGCCTGAAGTTCAATATTTAGAAATACTTGCCCATGGGGCACCTGGTGGCTCAGTCATTAAGCGTCTGCCTTCAGCTCAGGTCATGATCCCAGATTCCTGGATCAAGCTCCGCATCAGGCTCCCTGCTCAGCAGGAAGCCTGCTTGTCTCTCTCCCTCTGCCCCTGCTTGTGTTCCCTCTCTTGCTGTGTCTCTCTCTGTCAAAAAAATAAATAAAATCTTAAAAAAAAAGAAAAAAGAAATACTTGCCACAGCAGGGAACCCCTCCCTCAAAAAATTAGGTTGTTCATGCATTTAATAAGTTTATATGTGGGTTCCCCCTCTCTGAAACTCCAGTTGCAACGTTTGTTAAGTGTGAACATCATTATCTATCTATGTCAAGAAATATTTTCATCTACACCATTTTCCTCCTCTGGAAAAGTGAAGGGTTCCTTTGAGAAAATAATCAAATGTGAATACATACAATGAAATTGTCAGTGAACGTACATATAATTTTTACTACATGTGAAACATGCAATATTCAACGTATAGAAAATTATGCACCATACATGAAAGTCAGGGTTGTTGCTTAGCAAAACTGGAGGACAAAGATGACCCTGGCTGGTTGTAATGGAATTCTTTTTTCAGCCTATAGTGTCTGAAGTTACTTTTTTATGACCCCATTAATGTTGCTTTTTAATAAGAGTTGAAAGAAGGCTTATTCAGTTGATGCCTGTTTGCATTATAGAAACTGATTTGCATAAAAGGATATAATAGTGCCATTATTCTATAAAAGCCATTATTCTATATAAAAGCCATTATTCTATATTAGGAGAGACTTTTCAACTCAAATCTCCAACTAAAAGCACACATTTACATATACATCTCTTTCTATTTTCTTGTTTCACATTTCCCTTATTTCCCACAAGATAAGAATAATATTTTTCTAGGACTGATATGCTGTAGCTTCAACTCTTTTATATAATACTAAGAATTTCATTTACTAAATATTTGGCTTAGAGTTTTCCAATCATTACCGTTTTTAAATCAATGAAAGAATATAGCTACGTTTCCTTCTCAGGTGTTGCATTTGAAGATGTTTGTCCACAGAGAAATAATAGATGTTATAGTTATGGAAATGAGAGATGATGAGGAATAATACTTACTCTAATATAAATATGAAGTTTCTGATTATTCTACTCTTTAATGCCAGAGACATATTTTTAGGTAGTGCAAAAGAAAACACTATTTTTAATCCCTATGGAATAATGTTAACATATTTCCTTTCTACTGTAACATGAACAGATAACAAACATGATTTTATAGTAATATATTATTTTTGTGTGAGGGTGTGCAATATAAAATGCTACTTATATATATTTAGCTGTCTACATTCTTTTCTGAAAGCAATTTATCCAGTGCTCGAAAGCATTTAATGAGCACTACTATTCCATAGACACTGATCTGTACCCTGAAGATGTAGCTTTGAACAAGAAAGTAGAATTCACATTTCTCCTGAAATTTATTTTCTGAGAGAATATGGGAAGCTAGCTAACTTGCTTCAGATAAGGAAAAGTGGTATAAATAAAATAAAACAGGGTACCAGAGCCAATAGATAGGTATGCTAGGTTAGATGGGCTTAGGAAATACTTTCTGAGGAAGAGATATTTGGGCTGAGACCTGAATGATGAAAGACAGGCAACTCTGAGAAAATCTCTGGGAAATGCCTTCCAGGCCCAGAGAACAGCAAGTGTAAACACTCTGAGGATAAACTTAACGCCTGTGAGGAAATCAAGGAAGGTCAATAGGTGATGCATCGCAGCTGAAGTGGGGATGAGGTCAAATAAATAGGCATGAAGCAGACCAAGGAAGAGAGCTTATATACTATAGATTTTGGATTTTATTCAAAGAGTCTCTCAAAGTACAGCAGTGGTATGTCCTAAACTATAGATTTTGGATTTTATTCAAAGAGTCTCTCAAAGTACAGCAGTGGTATGTCCTAAAGTATAGTCTTAAAGTTTCATTCTGGATACTGAGGAGAAATGTATACAAATATGCCAGCAATAAAAACAAATAATGTGTATATGAGCATAGACTTGCACTGTGCTCAAGATAGAGTAACAGAGAGTGGTTTTACCCATAACTCTGAAACAATGAAAAAAACTAGACAAAATATATGAAACAATGGTTTTCAAGACATTGGACATGAGGTAATGAAGGTCAGTAATCCCTGAGAGATAATGTGGTAAGCCCTATAATTGCTCATGTTAAGTTTACAGTCTTGAGAGAATTTCTAGGTTGCAATAAAGAGGGAAAGCAGGTGGGGCACCGTGGATTCCACTGGTTAAGGAGAGAGAGCTGAGAGTTAGGGGGAGAACAAGCTCATTACAACTAGCAGGGCAGAGTACAGAAGAGAGCAAAACTGGACAGAGAAAACTCTGGAGGACTAAAGAGGATGCACTCAAGGATTCAGCAGAGTACAAATCTGTGTATGCAAGAGAGGAAACCACTCAAGGCTATAGAACCACCTCTAAGGATTTGAAATAACAATAGCCAGCCCTCACGGGGAACTAAAAACAGTGCCTATCTTTTTTGTCTGTTTCAAGTCTTTATTTAAATTCAAATTAGTTAAGAGTGTAATATTGGTTTCAGGAGTAAAGTTTAGTGATTCATCACTTACATAAAACACCCAGTGCTCATCACAACAAATGCCCTCCTTAATTCCCGTCACCCGTTTAGCTCATCCCCCACCCACCTCCCTACCAGCAATCCTCAGTTTGTTTTCTATAGTTAAAAAAAAAAAGAGAATAGTGCCTATTATCACAGTCAAACAGGAAAACGTCATTGTTCACATGGAGTAGAGTGCTCAGAAAGTGTTCTGTCATACAGTAATTTCCTAGGGCTGTAGCAACAAAATTCCACAGACTGCATGGTTTAAATAAGAGAAATGTATTGTCTTACAGATCTGGAAGTTAGAAGTCTGAAATCAAGGAGTTGGCAGAGTTGGTTCCTTCTGAGGGTTGTGAGGGAGAATCTGTGCCATATCACTTCCCTAACTTCTGTTGGCCCTGGGTGCTCCTTGACTCAGGGCAGCATAACCCCAATCCCTGCCAGTACTTTAGCATGGCCATCTTATTCCTGTGGTGTCTGAATCCAAACTTCCCCTTTTGATAATGGTATCAGTCATATTAGGACCTGCAATAGTGACCTCATTTTCACTTGTTTAAATCTGCAAAGACCGCATTTCCCAATGATGTCACATTCTGAGGTACTGTGTATTGGAACTTCAACATACCTTTTTTAGAAGGGATAAAATCAAACCTCAGTAAATGGAAATGATCAGCTTTAGAAGAAATGCTACTCTTATCCTACCTAAAAAAAATCTTAAAAGAAATGTCAGGAAGAATCAAACGGTTTCCAAGTAGCGTAACTGTGTCCCAGAACAAAACTCAAGAATATGTATAGGGAAATAAAAAATATATATATCTAGCACCAAACAAGGTTAAATTTACAATGTCTGACATCCAATGAAAATTACCAGGCATGAAAAAAAGGCAGGAAAATATGAAACACACCAAGGAGAAAAATTGAACATTTGAAACCAAAGCACAGCTGACACAGATATTAGAATTAATAGACAAGAATATTAAAATAGGCATTATAATTATTAGTACAAAAACCTAGAAGATTGAACATGCTAAGCAGAGTTGCAAGATACATATATATGTCTTATATATATATCCTTATACATTTTATTCTCTAGAGATTTTTTTAAGATTATTTATTTATTTATTTGACAGAGACAGTGAGAGGAAACACAAAGAGGGGGAATGGGAGAGGGAGAAGTAGACTCCCCACTGAGCAGGGAGCCAGATGCGGGCTCCATCCCAGGACCCTGGGATCATGACCTGAGCCAAAGGCAGATAGATGCTTAACGACTGAGCCACCCAGGCGCCCCTATTCTCTAGAGATTGACTTCATTTATCGCATTTTGCTATTTTGTTTTTGGGCAGGAAGTACGTGTCTTTTAGCAATAGATTCTTGGTGCTGTCCTTAGTATGATCACAATGTTTTGTGTGTTCTCAGCACAGGGCTTCTGTTTGAGTAAATATATGTAGTGTTATTATTATATATTATGCATTATTATAAGGAAGACATTTTGAGCAAAATGGATACTTGGTAAAACTATGTGGAGAAAGTTATGATGCCATTTACTGTCATCATGTTCTAGATAGTAGATAAAACTTTATGATATATGAATATAAGAGATGATATAACTTCAATAATTCCACAGTAACTTCAGAGAAAATAATTCATCACATATTAACGTAATATGTATTTGTTTTTCATATTATAAAATATTCATTTTAGAATATATGGAAAAGAAAGATATTTAAACACATAAATATAATTATATAAGTTGCACGTTTAGATTATTTTAATTTGATATTGTCCCATGAGAATTATTCATACCATTACCATTTAATTTTCTTTTAAAAAAAATTTATTTATTTATTTATTTATTTATTTATTTATTTATTTACTTGAGAGAGACGCACGCAAGCAGGGCGTGGGGAGGATCAGAGGGAGAGGACAAACAGATTCCACACTGAGTATGGAGCCTGATGTGGGCTGTATCCCACGACCCTGAGATCATGACCTGAGAGGACATCAAGAGTCAGATGCCCAACTGACTGAGCCATCCAGGCACCCCGCCATTAATTTTCTTTAAAAACATGTTTTCAAATGGTTATATAATATTTCATTATGTAATCTATACTAAAATGTAAGTATTTCTTTACTTTTGGATATCTTGGAATTTTGGAGAATGATTTCTCTTAAACAAGTACTTAGCTCTTAACAGAGCTATTGTGAGATCGTGCAAGGCACCAAATGTACAAATCTATCAGTATAAAACATGTTGAGAACTGTATATAACTATTGCGTATTTTGTAAGTATTGACAAATACCTTAGCAACATTTGTCTAGTTTATCTTGACAATGCATACTACAAAAAGTCCCACATATTAAAGATAATTTTAAATGTTCCTTAGATTAATTAATACAACTGTGTTTAACATCAGCTTCTAAAAGATAATGACCTGATCGTTATCAATAAAAAAACACTTGTAATGTTTGTTGCACGTGGAAGAAAATAAAAACTAAGGCTTTTAACCTATAACAAAATCTGAGAGCTTGGGCTTAATTTCAGATATACCATTTCCATTTTATGATGAATTGTTGGGCCCATCGGACCACATGATTTGTCAGGGCAGGCTTTCCCTGTGTCAAGTATCCATCTCTACTAAGGAACAACAGCATGCCTGGAGCTGTTTCTCACAAGGTATATAGTTCTGTCCTACGGCCTTGCTGCAGATTCCCAGGGGCCTGCACTGTGATCTTCTTGTTTGCTATAGGTGCCATACTGCATCTTTTCCCACCACTGGGACCTCCACAAGATAGGGTCTGCTCAATTGCTTGGCCTAAGAGGCAGGGCTGTTTGCACTGTATCCTGGACCATCTCCAGAGCTTTGTACTACTTTGGGACCAGCTCAAATTTGGCAGCCTTCCATTTTACCTAGTATATGGGCTGGGGCAGTATTCCTAGATATGTGATTTCATGATCCGAAGAAGCCTACTAGGCACTTTGCTTCCTTCTTTATGCTAGGAGACGTAAGATGCAATAATTTGCCTCTTATTTTGGAGGAGATTTCCGGGCAGGCCCTGACTATTGCACTCTTAAATTTCACTAAAGTGGCATACCTCTGAATCTTCTTCCTAGGTCTTAACATTCAATTCACGAAGCACATATGTCTTACCGAGGTCTCCAGTGTACTAGCCATATCTTGCTTGTTCGGCCCAGTTGGTTATGGTGTCATCAATGTAACTGATCAGTGGGATACCCTGGTGATATTCAGGTGGTTCAGATCTCTTTGTACTATTTAGTGATGGAGGGCAGAGCATTAACACAGCTCTGAGGAAGACTGTAAATGTGTGGTATTTGGCACAACAACAGCAATCAGAGATGTTCCTTGGCTAAGCCTGTAGTAGCCAAAAACCATTCTTAAGGATATATACAGTTTCTCCATGGACCAGACTGGCAAATTAAATGCAGTTATGATTGGGACCATCACCTCTTAATTCTTCACGTCATTAATAGTGGTGTTAATTTCTGCCATCCCACCCCCTTCTCTATCCTGAGATGCAATATTCTTTTTTATTTACTATCTTGTTTGGGGGAGGGCAGTTTCATAGGTTTCCACTTGGCCTTACCTACTATGAGTATTCTTCCCTCTATGCTAAGGATGTGGGGAATTATTCTAATCACAAAGTAGAAGAATTCAAATTTTACACTTGGGTGTTGGAGAAAGGGACATTTGGTCGGTCCTATGTGTCCACTGTGACCTGGACTTTAGCCAAGACTCCATTTATTATAGGGTTCCAATAAGCTCCTACTTTATGCCATGATGATACCTTAATGTCTACTCAGACCCCAGTTCTCCTGCTGTTTCCATATTCCTCCTACTTCACTGTACAGTGAATTGGGTCATAGCTTCCCTTGAGAGAAGGACTGGGAGAATCATTACAATCTGTAATTGCTGCGAGGCTTTTTCTTTCAGGGAGGAGGCCACTTCTTTAGTCAATGGGTTCCAGATTTGAAAGCTGCCTCAGGGAAATGAACAAGAGCTCGTTACTTTTTATGGGGGCAATTGCCCTCATCCCTCTGCTCCTGCATTTTTGCCTTTTTTGGTTATAGAGGCTAAGCAGCACCCTTCTTGACAGCTCATCTGTTTTGTCCCTGGGGACGCTATGCTCTATTAACCATCTCCACAACTCCCTGAGGATAACACCCTTTTGGTGTCTCCACTGACCTTGCCTTGTAATTATTGTAAGTGCAGCCTCCTGGCTTCTGGTGATTAAATAGTGCCACCTGGCTTCTGTTGGTGGGGGGTATCATTCTCATGGAAGTTAATGAGCCCAGCTCTGTGGCAGTTGAGACTGTCTTCAGCCCCAGTCTGCAGAGGCGAGCTGCCGGTGAACTTCTTTAGGATCCTGAGCTTTGTCACTGGAATGAGGTGCATCGCACCCCTTACCAGAGCATGCCTAAGGCCCTTGGTGAATGGCATGTCCTCGCATCCCTCCTACGGATGGGTCAGGTGGGTTTCCTTGCCTTTTACGTATATCCATTCTAGCATATTCACTGACCTCAGCCCCTTTATTCTTTTCTCTGCCATCTGTTACGTAACTCAGGCATTTCCACTTCACTGAGCACAGGCCTTGTTTTTTCCAAGACTCTGAAAACCACCCTAGTAGGGAGTTTGCTCCACCCCCTGGGGTCCTTTCCAGGGTGTTAAACTCTGTGTCCCCGGAACAGTGAGCCCAAGTGAATTCATTTTTGTCCAGTCTCACGTTCTAACCCCCTTAAGTAGCCATCCTCAAATTCCAAACCTAGGAGTGTTTTCTTGGCTCCTGCTTGTACAAACTAACAAATTCTTACAACTCTGGTTATACAGTCTGTTTCATCACTTAGGAGGCCCAGCCCCTCTCCAGACAGGCTAAGAAGAGATGTAGCACTGGAGGAAGCCAGAGAAGGTATTAGGAGAAGCTCCTGAGGGGTTCATCTGTTACATGGCAGGGGGTGGAGGTGTGGGAGGGTGACCTGTGACATCATTCAGCGTGGTAGAAATGCTAGCTCTTAACAAGAGAAGGGTGGGCCACCTCTGTAAACCTAGGGGGGTTTGAAGGGTCTGCAGAGCCCAAATCCCCAGGTGCATACATCCAAACCTCCCCATCTCATGTTGCAAGATCCCACATTTTCCCTAGCAAGGCTTTGACCTTTACATAACACTTTGGCTGAGTCTATTAGTCAGGGTTCTCTAGGGGAACAGAACCAGTAGGACCTATATCCCTATCTGTCTATATGTATAGAGAAATTTATTATGACAAATCGACTCATGCAATTATGAAACAGAGAAGTCCCACCATCTGCTGTCTGCAGGCTGGAGACACAGGAAAGCCGGTTAATTTATTTTGAGACCTAAGAACCAGGAGAGCCAATGATAATAGATTCCAGCACAGGTATGAAGGCCTGCAAGCAGGATGCTGAGTGCAGGCGATCAAGGTCTCAGCTGAAGCAGTCAGGCAAGAAGGGCCGAAATACTCCTTCCATCTTTTGTTCTGTTCAAGCCCTCAGCAGATTGGATGATGCCCATCCACACTGGGAAGGCAATCTACTAATTCAAATGCTAATCTCTTTCAGAAACATCCTCACAGACACACCCAGAAATAATGTGTAATCTGTGGCCAATCTAGTTGACACACAAAAGGAATCCTTCATAATTGCATGAGTTGATTTGTGACTATATCTGCATTCGTCACTTTTCATTGCTTACACTGTTAACAGACTACAGTCAATCACCATAAATGCTCAGACCCCTAATACCTCCTTTCCTCCATCCCCAGTCTATTCTCAACATAGAAGCCAGAGGGAATCTTGTAAAATTTGAGTCAGGTCATGTTCCTCTTCTGATCGAAGTTTCCCAGTGTCTTCTCATCTCAGTAGCCAAAATCTTAACAATACTCTATGAGGACTTACACGATGTGGTTGTCCATTACATCTCTGAACTCATCTCCTAGTATGCTTTTCCTCACTCCACTTGTGTTGCATTTTCTTCTTTGCATATTGTTGATTATGTGCGGCATCAACCAGCTGTTCCTTCTGTGTGGAATACAACCCCCCACAAATCCACCTGGTTAATGAATGCCCTTACTCCCTTCAAATATTTGCTCAGATGTCACCTTTTCAAAAGGGTACACCCTGACACTCCATTTAGAATTGCAACACTACTATCCCCATTAGCTTGTTCCATCATTTTCCAATAAAATTTCTCATCCTCTAACATATGACATATTACTAATTGATTACGACTATTCTTTATTTGCTACCTACTCTCCAGAGAATATAAGCTCTGCAGATGACATTTAATATGAAATGTGAATGCCAAGAAGAAAATACATTACAGGTACAACCACTAATGTTAAATCCTTAAGGAAAAATGGGCTAGATGTTTTTGAGGAACCAAAGAAGGTCAACACAATAGGAATTTAGTAGGACAAGTTTTGCTCAGGAGTGAGCGGGTTCCTGGGATGTGAGATGTTTTCAGTTTTAAGATGAATAGTCTTAGGCAAGCCTTGGTCTTGATCACTGTGATAGGCAGAATTCTAAGATATCCACCAAGATTCTCACCCCATGGTGTACACACACCTTCTCTCAATTATCCAATCAAACACTAAAGTAGGTGCTGCTGTGAACTCCCTAATCAGCTGACTCTAAGAAAGGGGGATTCCTTAGATGGGCCTGACCTAATTAAATGGGCCCTTAAAAAGAATCTAGAATTATTTTAAGAAGCACAGGTTTTCCTATCAACCTGAAAGCAAGCAAGCAAAAGCAAGCAAGCAGCCATGTTATTTATGTACTGCCTATGCAGGAGTTGCATGGATAGGAGCTGAGAGTGGCTTCTAGCTGCTGAGAGCACTGCTATGTACCAGCCAGCAAGAAGTGGGGAATCAAGGCCTATGACCACAGAGTCTAAATTCTGCCTACAAATTAAATGAATTGGATGGAGGGCTCAAGCTCCAGATGAGAACACAGCCCCAGCTGACACCTTGCTTTCAGCTTTGTGGAGACCTGACCAGTGAGCTTAGTTATGCCATGCTGAGACCTCTGACCTCCTGAATCTGTAAGGTAATAAACAGGTATTATTTTAAGTAGCTAATTTGTGATAACTTGTTACACTGTAGTACAAAACTAATACAAGTGTCCTGAAGCAAGGAGGAGTTTTTAAGAGAAATTCAGAGGAAAGGCAGGCTCTAGGTCATTATAGCTTTTTTGTTTTGTTTCGTTTTTTAAGACACAGGAAGGAATTTGGATTTTATTCTCAGTGTTATGAGAAGATAAAAGATGATTTTAAAATGAGAAGTGCAAGATGAAATATTTTTCCTGGCATGCCCATGACCCCTGGATCCTTAAAACTACTCTGATGTGGCAGACCCCGAACCCCCATCTCTGTAATACATGTGCCTCAACAAAGCCCCTAGTAGTGGGTCATTGTGCTGCTCTGTCCAGGTAGTTCAGATCTCTTTGGACTATATTATGACACACCACTGCAGAGTTAATGCAGCCCTGGGGCAAAACTGTAAATGTATCCTTTTGTCTGTTTCATGTGATTATGAAGCTTTAGTTGAGACTCATTTACTGATAGTGTTATAGCAAAGAATACATTCACCAAATCAGTGGTTATATGCCATGTCCAGAAGACCGTATAATCACTCTAGAAAATATACTATACCTGGCAAGGTGGCTGCAATTGGAGCTATTACTTGGTTAAGTTTGTCATGGTCTATTTTAATTCTACAGTATCTTTCTAGTTTATGTAGGAAATAGACTGGTGAACTAGAGATGCGTAGGGACCTACACTCTGGAATTTTTTAAATCCTTAATGGTGACACACATTTCCATCCCTTTCCTCCTCCTCCACGGCAATACTGTTTTTGATATAGTCTACTGGCTGAGGGTGGGGTTTGGGTGGTTTCAGATGCTGCCACTGGCTTTCAGGTGTCTGTTAATTGGTCCCAAGCTTTTTGTTATCTTCTTGTAAAGCATACTTTGAGTTTAGCCCAAATTAATTTTATTTTTCTTAATTTTACTATTTTCTCCATATGTTTCCAACAACTGACAAATTGTGCACTCCTTTTGACTGACATATTGTTCCGATTCACAAGTGAATCTTTAACAGCTTGAACCAATGCCTTGTGCCAGGGACTATCCTGTGCTTACCTATCACAGGTGATGGGTCTTTGGTGCCAGTTGGTGATGGCATCAAAATGATCGAGCTCTGAGACCCATCTGATTGCCTGCTTTCTTGGACCACTCTTATTATCAAATGTCACAGGTTGGGTCTGTAGGAATCCGACTCTGAGATGAAGTTAAATGTGCAGGTATTTTCTAGGGAACGGTCCTAAGAATTAATACTCTGGGAAGGTAGGTAAAAGAAGGATTGGGCTGAGGAAGAAGATGAGCAATAACCAAGGTCTGACAGCTCCGCCCTACCCACTTGGAGCTCTGAAGACACAGGTGGCCCTTTAGAGTGTCCATCAGAGCAGCTATCATTGATTACTGCATGTTACCACCGAATAAGTCCTCAATAAGCAGAGGTTTGTTTGATCTTGACATCATTTTAATGCCTCAGCAGTTCAAATGGCTGGGTATTTTTACTCTTGCCTCCAGCAGTCATTGGATGTAGCTCTGGCAATGATGTGACCTTGGAAAAGGCAGCTCTCTGTAGCTGAGACAATCCCTAAAAGGGCTGACAACTGAAGAATGTCTGCTGATCGCAGTCCCTGCAGCCAGGGCAACAAATTCTTCCATGAAATGGGATTTTGAAAGTATTTCTCTGTGTCCATCAAAACCACTGTCATTATCATAGGTTGCCGATCGGTACTAACAGGGTTTTTTGTTTTTTGTTTTCCCTATCTTCACATCAGTCATTTTAATGAGCGATCAGTATAAAACAAAGTAGGGTTGACTTGGTGATCTTCAGGTCTCAGCCCAACTGGTACAGGTCTGAGTCATGAGTAACCACACCTTGGTCATTACCACATGACCCAGCACATCTGATCCTGATGTGAGGTGTGGAGATGTGTGCAAGGGATGCTGTGTGGTTCTCTGGGTGACCTGTTATGTTCATGGCAGTTTCTGATGATAGGCCTGAGTCTCAGGGGCTAGGTAGCCCCTCACTTGAAGTCCTCGAGGATCAGAAGGGTCTACCAAGTGCCTTCTACATAGAGAGCCCCACACTGCTCTCTCCTCGGTCAGACTTGGCCTGGGGTCCAGGAGGGTTGGGACGGGAGCAGGTGGTGTGCTTTTTTGCCTTCCTAGTGTGCTTCTGCTGATTCTTGACGAAACTTGTCTGGACTATGAAGCTGAGGCTGCACTTGGCACAGTGGAAGGGCCACTTCCTGGTGTGGAGCTGCAGGTGGTTGATCAGGTATTCCTTTCATCTGCAGCACTTCTCACAGTCAGGACATTGGAAGGGACACCCACCTGTATGCAGGGTGTGGAGGCTTTGGGGAGCCAGCAGTGCACAAAGCTCTTCCGGCACTTCCGGACACCGGTGGTACCAGCCCCTCGCAAAGCGTGCCGGTGCCTGGCCGGACGCCACCACTCTGGGTGCAGTAGTGCGGGGACAGGGAAAGGGGAGAAGGCCCCAGGCCTCTGCTTGATAGCCTTGTGGCAAAGAGGCTGGCAGAAGGATTGACTGTCAAAGCTTTCCAAAACTGAGCAGCTGTGGGTGCGTGGGCGCCGCACAGGCGGGGGTGCCGTGACTGAGGTAGCTATAACTATATGGCAGCTGCAGCTAGGCTTTCTGCAGTTAGTGCCAGGAGGAGGGCCTCTTTAGGGCCGGGGTTCACTCTGGTAGCTCAGTTGTGGAGCTTGTCCTGGGGAAGAGGCATGCAGGGAGGCAAGTGGCTATATAGCCCCTGCATTCATGCGCCTCATCGTTACCTAAGTGTCCTCTGACACAAAGTCTCACTACTCTCTACTCAGAAGTTCTTTTTCTTCTCATAAAGTATACACTTTGGGGGCTTGAGCTATTGCTCACACCACTACCAAGACCTTTTAGTATATTAATCCCTGCATTGGGTTCTCAGTATTCTTGCACCTCTCTCTCCATAAAGAAAGGAAATAGCTTTCCCTCTAAAACCCAGGTCTTTCAAAGTGGGAGGAGCATAGAAAAGATGATCGGACATCATTAGGCTCAAGTCTTACCACAGCCCTCTCAACACTTTGATTCTCAGAGTGCACAGGCTCCATTTTAGCACATACGTGTGTAGTTGGACGTGTGTTCTGTGTGTGTGCTTATGTGTGAGGGTTAAGCAGGTGTCCCATCCATAGCTCATTTTGACATCCTGGCCTCACCCTTCTATCATCTAAACCAAATCTGTCTGGCTTCTCTCACCAGCCCCCTGATGGAGATTTGGCTCCTATGTGGTCTGGTTTTGCAAACTGCTCTCCTCCCATCTCCCAGTAGGTTAATGCACCAGTGTATTCTATCATGTTTGTTGCAGAGCTAAACCTCTACTTGTGGGTTCAGTGTTTATTATTTTTTTATTTTATTATGGCAGTTTGAAATCAAAGACTATGACCAGATACCTGAGTTATGTGTTCTCCAATATTTCATGGTAGTTATGAGTCCTAAAGATTTTCTGTCATGTAAGTAGGCTTGTTTGTCCAGAGCAAAAACAGGAACACTAGGGGAACTATTATCTGATTTCGAAGATTAGGATGTTAAAACTCTATCCATATACCAGTCATAAAATGCATACAAGGCAAACTATTGTTAATAGAAAATACATTTGAAGATCTGTCATTTCACGATGATGTTGGTAAAACTTTTAACCAAATAAGATGAATGGAAGAGTCTCTGTTCTGTGCTTGGGTGTGATCCACTCTCTTCTTTCCTGTCCACTTACTATTTTTACGCTGTGCTGGTTTGTACCAGAATGGGATATCTGATGGATCAGATGTTTTATACTAACTACAAGAGCTTATTTTCTCTGACAGTAACTGCTTCAACATTAGATGCAAAGATCAGAATTTTTCTCACCTGAGTTTGTTATTCTAATAATATTTGTTCCTAATTTGCTAATGCAGATATTTCTGATGGACTTCAAGAAGATCTATGGCCTATTTCTTCTTTGTAATTTCTCTTCCAGTATGAAGTGGAAAAGAGTTCTGGGCATGGAGAAAAAAACAAACAAACACTCAAGTTGTAATTATAAATCTCTATGTAAACAAAAGGGTTTTTTCCCTTGTTATTAAGTAGATTTGAAAAATAAACCTAATACAATGGGATGCTCTACAATGATCAGAATAATCCACTATATATTAGTAGTTATTGAACTATAGGGAAAAATTCCCTGGAGTGTTTATATAAGACGTAGATTTTTTTTTTTTTTTTAAATCTATTTCTCAAGACTCCAATTTAGTAGGATTGGGTGGGGTTCGAGAATTGGTGTTTTTATCAATTATGCTAGATAATTTTGATGCAAATGGTGAGCCCTTAGTTATGACAAAAAGTTTTTATGTTCATAAATTGGTTGATATTGTTAGAAGAAAGGAATCTTGGCAAACAACTGTATATAACATCATAATCTCAAAGATGATAAACTAGAATCTCAAAGCCTTTCACCTTGAAGTCACTGCCAGAACCCACCTTTTAACTAGCATGTCATCGAATAGATGCAAGGTTGGTTTGACCGAATTCAGATTCAAAAACATTACTGAATTCAGTAAATTTTACTATGATGCTTATGAAAAAGTTGAATCCTTTGCACCTTGATTACTGTGTGATTATATTGATATAAACATTTTAACATAGATTCTTAATTTTCTAAGATACTTCGATAGGGAGAAATATCATTACATGTATCCATAGAGCTTTGCATGTGAAAAAAATCTTGTTGTATACATTCTTTAGCAACCCCTTGGAGATGTGAATAGAAGTGCCTTACTTGCAACATGAAAGCTTGAGATAATATATAGATGTAAGGCTCCAACTATATTAACCCAAATCTACTTGAATTGTATATATCCTCTCCAGAGATTCTAAAGAATTTTTAAAAGATGAAAAGACAATTTATCCCTCTTTTCAAATTATATCCTGGTAGATACTGTGGTTTCTTTGGATAGACATTGAAATATAGTTTTAACATATGGCCCATATGCGTTTCTAATTAAAATGTTCAATGTCGAATACTAAAGATTCTTCTTCCCATAAATTACTTTGCATTTTTCTTGGTTTTCCAAGCTGAGAATTTTTGGAAAATATCATTTGAGTATGTGCTTTCATTGGGGAATCATACTTTTGGCCCAAAGTTGTTCTTATTGATTTTAATTCTTGGCTTATACTACAAGTAGGAAAGTCTAATTTGCTCAGCAGTACTATTTATGAATCTGGGAGAAAAAAAATGTAGGCAGTAAACCATGCTGGCATGATAGAGTAGGGAATGCAGTAAGCAGAATGAAATGAAGGAATGTAAAAAAGGCAAACTGGGCTATTTTAGAATTTAAAAAATCATGAAATTATGATTTAGTATTAGATCTGATTGTTGACTTACATATTACAATTTGACATAGAAAAAAGTCACTTAACATCCTTCTAATTTAGCTGTGAGTTCTCAACCTTTTATACCTTCTATCTTTTCAATCTGGCTACCTCTAAGGGAAACATACCAACAAAATGCTTATAACTATATAATTCTTTCAGAAAAGTAGCCTTTCCTTTCTGTTGTTTACAACAATTTGTATGGACATAAAAAATGCTGTGGTAACTTTGAGTGTAATTTGTAATGCAAATTCTTGGTGATTTTTATAAAAATCTTTTGTTTTACTTCAGCAACTATAGCCCACTATAGTAAGAGAGGAATGGGAATTGAGAAAGGAGTGGCAAGGTTTAGGAATGCGGAGATGGATAATCTGAAGCATGAAAATGGGGGAATGAGGGCAGGCAGTCAGGAAGGGGCAATGGCCCAAAGATGGAGTGAGAATTGTGTTTCATTCATTACTTACAGTAAAATTGAATTTGAAGTTTTAATTTTTTAAAGTTTGTTAACATCCCCAAAGTCAAAAGAGTAACATTAAATTTTTCTTCTGCATTTGACTGAGAATATAGGTGCCTGTCTTAGCTTTGAATTTTGGCAAACAGGAACTTGATTCCCTTTCCTCTTCATTTTGTCCTATCCTTTTCCAGGGGTCAGTTTAAATGTCACTTCCTTAATTCCTAAAGTAGGTAATGCCCCACTATATATACCCATCCTGCAATGTATTTTTGTGGCATAGTTTATCATACTTCCTTTAATTGCTTAATGACTGTTCTTTATACCTATACTGTAAGCTACAAGAAGGCACTTTACCAAACAAAGTAGGTGATCAATATTTGTTGCATTGTCTCTAGGGGGATGCTCCTCCCTCTTTTCTCACTGAGGATTTCTCTTTCCTACCTGGCCCACAATTTAAATATTACAATCTTACAATTCATTTGTTTGTTTGTTTTGTTTTTTGTTGTTCAGACCAACCTGTCCAAAAAATGTGTGCTACAAAGTCTTTTTTTTTTTAAAGATTTATTAGAGAGCGCGTGCACACATATGTGAATGTGGGGAAGAGCAGAGGGCGAGAAGCTTCAAGCGGACTCCCCGTGAGCAGGGAGCCCAATGTGGGGCTCAATCCCAGGACCCTGAGATCATGACCTGAGCTGAAATCAAGAGTCAGACAGAGCCACCCAGGCGCCCCCAAAGGGAAAATCTTGGTGGCTTATTATAGGCTGTTAGAAAAAACGCTGTGATGCCAGGAAGGGATCCTTGCTTGTTGGAAGAGAGTACTCACTTATGAAAGACAAAGAAGTGGGAAGAGGAGGAACTGGAAGGACAAGAACTGGCCACATTCATAGCCCTAGGAAGGCTCAGTTGAAAAAAGAATCAAAGTATGCCAGTAAAAATGCAGTGGGGAGTCTTGTGCTCTCTTTAGAAAGAAAATAGTTCTTGTGATAATTGGTAACAAATTATATTTGTGACTATACCAGCAAACTGCAAGGAGAAGGAAAGCTTTCTGCCACCATCAAATACCACAAAAGACAAATCTCTTTCAAGTTTTACTCCTCATAATACGGACTATTTAGAAACTTGTCCTGGGCCTATTGCCGCTACAAGTTCAACCAGGCCTTTGCCTTTTCTTAATTTTTTTTTTTAAAGATTTATTTATTTATTTATTTGAGACAGAATGAGAGAGAGAGAGAGCACATGAGAGGGGGGAGGGTCAGAGGGAGAAGCAGACTCCCCGCTGAGCAGGGAGCCCGATGCGGGACTCGATCCCGGGACTCCAGGATCATGACTTGAGCTGAAGGCAGTCGCTTAACCGACTGAGCCACCCAGGCGCCTGCCTTTTCTTAATTTTGACCCTGACTTGAATTTCTGTAATAATCTCTCTTTTTTTTTTTTTTTTCATTTCTACCATATTTATCCACTATGCTTATTTACTCCACACTTTCCTTTTAAATTTCTTGGAAAAAGTGACACAGATAATTTAATGTTAAATGTTTATATATTTGCTTTGAATTAAGTGCAAGGTTTTCCTTTTTCCTTTTGCTCATAATAGGTAAGATCCATGACCAAACCAAGTTTTGAAATTCTGTGTAATCTTTAAAGGAAGAGGAGTGTTGTATTTACAAGTATGAATATGTATATAAAATAAATGCCTTTGTTATTGCATTGGAGAAAAAGCTTATAAGGAACCAAAGTAGAGGCTATTAATCTTGCATACTGAAATCTGAGTGACAAAATGCCCTATTTTCTAAGGTGACAAAGTCTTCACCTTTATAACTCTACCTCTAATTATAATTTAAATGGAAAAATCAAACAAAATTCATCATAAAATAAAGATTGGTGGAACTGTGTCTTTATGTTAGCATTCTTTATAAAAACCATACCATTTGTTGACTTTTTCTTTGCATGTTACAATGAGGAAAAAACTGCTTTGTAATATTTCCTTCATTTAACACAATTTTTTAAAAAATTGTGGTTATATTCCATGTCCATAATTCAGCACACTACTGAGGCTCAAAGAAAAAAAAAAGAGGAAGGATAAATGGGTGTATTCAATGGCGGAAGATGTAATCTAGGTGTTTTTTGGTGTTTTTTTTTTTTTTTTAGCTAAAAATTATTTTTGAAGTATGAAATTGCCTGTTGACCACTGACGAATTTTGAGTGTTTCTATTTTACTCTATATGGAAGGAAACTTGCCACAGAAACATTACAAAACAAAACCCAAAACATTGGCTTCATACTATTCTCTGCATGGAACGGAATTAATGGTAGTGAAATAAGTATATTATCTTAATCGGAAAAACTGCTTTTCTCAATTTAACTCCAAATATCTCAGCGGTGTGCATATAACAACTTATATTTAAACTGGGTATGTGTGTGATTCTTTTCTCTGATAATGAAAACACAAAAACCCACATTATTTTGAAAGTCATTTTAAAAATTACCCCCAAATCTCTTCACCCGGCTAAATGTCTCTTTGCCTTTCACATCCCTTCAACAAACATCTTTGGAAAATCAGTTGGTTCCTTGGGCTTCACTTATGTCATATTTCATAAAAAAACGGTCTTAAACTAAATTATTATTAGATACCTTCCAGAGGTGTCTGAAGTTCTTGAAGACACAGCTGCAAATCATTCAAAACACCTTGTCAAGCAAACATTAAATAAACAACAAAAAAAAGTTAATTGTAGGTCCTTCCTTCCTTCCTTCTTTCCTTCCTTTCTAGCACTCTCTCATTGGCCAACTGAAGGGAAAAATCCTCACAATAACTTTAATTTTTAAAATTCTAATTATTGAATATGTGTGTTACTGTGTAATTTTGTCTGTTGCTTCCAGCCATGTTTAGGCCTTTTGCCATAGGCTATATGATTGTAAAATATTACAATTACGTCGCAGTTATACCTGCTTTCGTAAAAAAAAACAAACACAAAACTTCATTTCTCTCTTTCTTAGGTGATTTTAATTCCTATTAGTATTTGACCCATTTAAAAAAGTTTACAGCTGTAAAAGGAACTAATATCACTGAAATAAAAACTGTTTTATCAGTAGTAGTAGTAGTGATAATAGTATTAGTAAACAAAAATAATAGCCAACATTTACTGAATACTGGTTATGTTTTAGGTACTATTATGTTAGACATTTTATATGGACACGTAGTTTTTTTCCTATCAGTGTAAAAAAGAAGTTTCAGGTTAGTACGGTTGAATGACTTATTCAAGATTATACAACAACTAAATTGCTTTAAAGCCCGTGATCAACACCACTATGCTAAAGAAACAAAACAGAAAATAAGTTTTCCACCAACCCATTGACTGTAGACAACCTCTGCTCAATTGTCCAAAAGGAGCCTCTGGGCCTAAGGCCCCATTGTTGGTGCTGTGCCAATGGGAAGGCCCCTGCAGTGATGTATTCAGTGCGCCCCCTAGAGGGAAGCATCCGTAGTCCAAAAATCGTCTGTACTCAATAGCCAAGTGGCCAAAGAGACCATCTTTAAAGTATCATCATTTGGGGATAAATAATTCTCTTTTTAGGCCACTTGTTTTAAGTTCAGACAACCATTAGGATGGATAAGTGTTAAGTGGTTAGTAGTTATTAACACTTTTCAATTTCATGTTTATAGTATTTGTAATTAGCTACCATATATTGATCACTTATGCTTCAGTTTCTATGCTAAGCAATATGTTCATGCATGAATGTGAGCCTATGTTTTTGCATTTGTGTGTGCATGTGTCTGTGTGCATGTTTGTATTTTTCATTCTGTCTATAAAATAACCAGGTTATGGAGAAAAAAAATTGAGGCCCAGAGTTTGTAAGTAATATGGCAAAACTTCCTTGCCTGGCTGATGGCATGGTAGAAAGGAAATGTAATTTGGAGTTGGATAAAACTGAATTTTAATATTTCTCTGCCAATTTCTAGGTATGAAGTTGTAGAAGATACTTAGTGTCAGTTTCCACATTAGTAAAACTCAGTAATATACAACTGTTACGTTGTATAAAATTTAAATGAGAACATGTATATAAAACCACATAGTACATTGCCTACAGAGAGTAAACCATTTTCCCACATTGCCCGAGTCCAACTACTCTGCTGCCAAAAGGATGAGCAAATAGGTTTATCTTCTCAGTATACTGAGGAACTTTGTAGGATGAGCTTACAGGAGAGAGCGGAGAGAACGGTGGTGGTAATAAATTATTTCCCCAACAGTTAGTGCAGGGGCGCCCGTGTGGCTCGGTGGGTTAAGCGTCTGCCTTCGGCTCAGGTCGTGATCCCAGAGCCCTGGGATCGAGCCCCACATCCGGCTCCCTGCTCTGCGGGGAGCCTGCCTCTCCCTCTCCCTCTGCCTGCCGCTTCCCCTGCTTATGTGTGCACGCTCTCTCTGTCAAATAAATAAAATCTTTCAAAACAACAACAAAAAACAGTGTATGTGAAAAATGATCATGGTACTCATTTACAGGGGTGGGGGAAGAACAGCATTCCATAGGCAATACTGCACCCCTCCTGTAGAGCGGCTGCTTGTGCCTCTTGCTTACTAACTTTATGCACAAAGGACACAAAGCCTGAAGATACCGCAGTTTGACTGCTCACACTTCACACTCAGTATGTATTTAGAACCCCGGAAGTCACCTGATCTGCTTCACCAAACGCATCAACATCAAGTAAAATGGGCTTGATAAATTCAGTGATAATTTGAAAGCTGTGTCGAAAGCACCTCTTGCTGAAATGGAAATACTAATAAAACCGTGGACTCAGAAGGACTGCATTGTCCTCCTCCCCAAGTTTGCAGAGAAAATTGCCTCTCATTAGTTCCCATTCCCTGGTGGATTCAAGCCATTTTTACAACTGGGTTTAAACAAAGCGCCTCGGACTACCTGCCAAGGAGGAACAGGCACTGTGTTCACGGGGTGTGCTCATCACATGAGGTAATGGCACATCTGTTTGGACCGTCTGAGCTGAGACAGCAGATGCTGCTGCAAACTGGATATTTGGAGAAACAACAAAAATAAAGCGAAAGCTACTTTGAAACAATCCCCCTTCAGCACAGATTTGCAGGTTGCTGCCAAAGACTTGCAGCGAGCTGTCTGCACATCCCAACCATGATGGGGCAGCTCTGAGGCATCACAGATCTCCTCGGCTAGTTGGAAGGAGCAGTTGAAAAACTTTTTTTTTTTTTTTAATGTAACAGATTCCTCGCAACATTAGAACATTCGAAATGATATTCTTAACTGGTGTAACTTCTGACAAATGGCAAACTTTGCTTTGTGGCTCTGTTCAACAAAAAAGGGTAATACAATCCAGGCTAATGTTGAAAACTGCCAGATATCATTCCACCTCTATCTAGTCTTCATGGACCTCACCTTTCTGGGCAGTTCATGTTCTATAGCTGGGTCATTTTAAAACACGCAACAACCTATTTATCATTAGTTTTTAATCTGTTTCTCAGACTGTCCATTGAAGCAATCTGTTTTAGTGGTCAGACATTAAACTGGGCATTTGGGCTTATTTCTATTTAGTAGTTAGGTCAACTCAAACTGTGTACTTTAAGATAAGTTATTTAATATAGATTTTTCTTGGGAGTATTAGGGGAGATAGTCAAAATAGGCTTTCATTAATGAGGACTGTTTTTTGTGTCTATAAAGAAAAAAGTACTACCAGGCAGATGCTATGCATAGGGTAACTTTACAGCTGTGTGTGTTTGCCCTGGTAATCCCTATTTTTGCCACTTATCCTGGTATTCTATTTAGCTTGTCATTTTCCCTAGATTTTTCAATCTTAAAGTACTAATTTTATTAAAATAAGTTTGGATGAGTTTGTAATCCCCACATTGTTCTTTGAACTTCTGTTACAGTTTCAGCTGGTAATTTTGAGATGCATTGACAGTAAACAGAGTTCTTATTTTAACATAGTTAAACTTGAAAGTTGACCAGTCTCCCTCCACTGCCCCCATCCTCCCTCCGCAGCCCTTTATAGATACAAAGTAACTAAACTTCTCTTTCAAAGGAAACAGAATGTTTGCTGATAAAATGAAGTGCTCTCAGCTGTACATGGTTAGAGACAGCTATCTCTGATTCTCAGTGGTGGTAAGAGGTGTTTTGTTTTGTTTTGTTTTTGGTGACCTGTTTTTTATTTTATTAGGAAGGAAACAACCGAGGACCCCAGCCGCCTGCCAGGCACTCCTGCTGGGAAAATGACAGAAATCCAGTTATCACGTCCAATGCTGCCATGTAGAGTCCTTCCTCCTTAGACCACACACACACACACAAAAACCCACTGTACTGCTTATTTTTAGCATCACCAAAAATATGTCCACTATTGACAGCCAAGCAGGACTTGCTCTTACATAGTACTTCCACATACCCAAATACAGACAACCTGGAGTTCCTTGCTGCTGCAGGAGTCCCATAAAATATGGAGAGGGAATATTTGCTACAAAAAGAATTATAATCAACAAGATGTGATGTTGGGTAGATAAAAGCAACTGAGGAGAAAAGGGCCCCTAGAACTAATTTCCCTTCCCCTTCACAACGATTGAGCCTAGGAAATTTGTCTAATATCTATAAAAATATGTGCATCTGTTGGTGGGTTGGAGGGAGGTAGGCAGTCCCAGAGAAGCCCCTCATCAATGGGTTGAAGAAAAGAGGGGATAAGACAGGTTGAGGTAGCTTGGGATTTGTGCTCTCGTAAGAAGACTGGAAACCAGACCATTAGCTGTCCTGGTAGCCTTTTAGTCAAGTGTGACCCAAGGTGAGAAAGTGACAACCTGGATACCATCATGGTGCTTAATCCCTCACCAGCACAGGGTTGCTATGGTGAGGCCTTTGTGTTCATTAAAACGGCCCGTAGTCTTGAGGCTGGGATCACTGAAGAGCATGAGCAAGGGGGTAAGCGGTCCCATCCAGATGCCTGGGGAGTAAAAGCCAGCACATTCTAGTAATCAAGGATCCACGGTAAAGGGCCTGGGCTGCCAAGACACTCAGTATTTAACTTCTAAAGGAGATAGCATAAGGGCATTCCCTGAGAGCATGAGGATGTGCTATTGCCTAAGAAATCATGAGGGTGCCAGTGGGCTGTAATCCCAGTGATGGGAAGTGTGGGAAATTGTAGGTTAAAGCATACAAGAAACATGTGTGATAAATGGGTGTCGAGCAGTTCTGTCAAACTTACAAAGAATACTTTGAGCATTTTTGCTATAGTCATATGGTTATATACTGTATAAGGCAAGCCTGTAATTGTGTATATATATATGTATATATGTATATAAATATATGTGTATGTGTCTGTGTGTGTATAAATATGGTAACTTTACAACTGGGTCTGCTCTGGTAATCCTTATTTTTGCTAATTATCCTGATACTTAATTTGTCATTTGTCCTAGATTTTTCAGTCTTTTTTTTTTTTTAAAGATTTTATTTATTTATTCGACATAGATAGCGAGAGCAGGAACACAAGCAGGGCGAGTGGGAGAGGGAGAAGCAGGCTTCCTGTGAGCAGGGAGCCTGATGTGGGGCTCGATTCCAGGACCCCGGGATCATGACCTGGGCCGAAGACAGCCGCTTAATGCCTGAGCCACCCAGGTGCCCCTAGATTTTTCAGTCTTAACGAAGTATTAATTTGTATTAAAATAGGTTTGCTAACTACCATCTTGTTCTTTGAGCTTCTGTCATAGCTTCCATTGGTAGTATGTGAGATGCACAGGCAATAAATGGAGTTCTTGTTTTAACATGCAGTTAAATAAATATATGTAAGTTGACCAGTCCTCCCTGTCCCCCTACGCAATATATGTGTGTATGTATTACTTAGTTACATTTTTACTGTTCTAATAAATCCTTTCCACAATAAGATGCTTAAAATCTAAATGCCTGTATAATGAAAAACTTAATGAAATTCAGTTTCTCAAGGAAGTTGATGATGGTTTCTATAACTTGACAAAGTATTTGTCGACATTAATCAACCAGTTTAGGGGCTGCAGTGATAATGCAAAAACCAGGTTGCTTCCTAAGAGGCACAAGCCAGTACTTTAAATGTTGTAATTATTTAGAGAAGATCACAGCAACAATTCAATATGGCCTACTGCAGAGGGTTTGTTTGTTTATTTATTTTAAAGATTTTATTTATTTGAGGTAGAGAGAGAGGGAGCCAGAGAGCAGGGGCAGGGGAGCAGAGGGAGAGGGAGAAGCAGGCTTCCCGCTGAGGAAGGAGTCTGACGTGGGGCTCGATCCCAGGACTCTGGGATCATGACCTAAGCCAAAGGCAGGCCTTAACTGACTGAGCCACCCAGGTGCCCCCAGAGGGTGTATTTCAATAGCATTTTGTCTGCATGACTTTTGGTGTAGATCAAATGACAACTTTAAAAAAAATTTATTCATTTTGTATACAGAGGTTTTGTTTTTTGTTATTTGTTTTTTGTTTTGTTTTTAGAAAGTGTGTGCATGCAAGAGGTGGGGGCGGGGGCAATGGGAGGGGTAGAGGGAGAGAGAGAATCCCAAGCAGGCTCCATGCCCAGCACGGAGCCCAAGGTAGGGCTCAATCTCACAACCCCGAGGTTATGACCTGAGCCGAAATCAAGAGTTGGTCGCTTAATCAACTGAACCACCTAGGCACCCTTATTCAGAGTTGTTTTTTATGTGTGGATATACAGAAAATGATGCAACAGTTGTGAACTCCTTAACAGAAGAACTTGGAAAGTTTTAAATCTGCATCTTTAGATGCTTCCAGTAGAAAATAAGATCAATTATTGAAACAATAATTAAAATTTTCCCATTCCAAATCATAGAATCAAACCTCTACTTTTAGAGGACCATTCTATTGACTGATATATGACATTATTACATGTGCTATTATAAATTCAATTAAGGATTTCACATTAGGATAAATTACGTGCATTTGCAGTGATAGTGCAAGTACGTAGATGGCAGAGCATGGCACGTGTAAGAAAATCATGTTCTTACTAAATTGGAAAACATGGAATTGGTTTCAGTGAACGCATAATTCATAATTTTTTAAAACAAGTTGTAATATTCTACCAGTCAGAAAAAGGCTCTAGTTGTCAAAATGTATATATATTATATTAACATTAGGCAAAACAGGATTTTGGTAAGCATAGTTGTTTAAAAAAATGTGGAACAACAGGCACACTCATATATTGTTTGTGAAGTAGGAATGATTCCATCACATTGCATAAATTTGTTTGCAGTTTCTAATAACGTTAAACACAATAATTCCACTCTATATATCTAAGAGAAATAATGTTTCCTAACAGACTTGCAAAATAATATTTACAGCAGCTTTATTCTTAAAGGCTGAAACTGCAAACAACTTAAATGTCAGTCAACAAGAGAATGGGTAAAAAGAAAAATGTGATCCATCATACAAAGAAATTCCTTTCTGCAATTAAAAAAAGATGAGTGTATGATGTAACTAACAATATGAATGAATGTCACACACATAATCCTGAATGGAGGGAGCCAAACATAAAAAATACATACAGACGGGGCGCCTGGGTGGCTCAGTCATTAAGTGTCTGCCTTCCGCTCAGGTCATGATCCCAGGGTCCTGGGATCGAGCCCCGCATCGGGCTCCCTGCTCGTCGGGAAGCCTGCTTCTCCCTCTCCCACTCCCCCTGCCTGTGTTCCTTCTCTCGCTGTGTCTCTCTCTGTCAAATAAATAAATAAAATCTTTAAAAAAAATACATACAGACATAAAAGAGTATGATTCCCTTGTTATGAAGCTCAAGAACAGGTAGCACTAATCTATGGTGATATAAATAATTCAGTAGAGTATCTGCCTTTGGTTTCAAAGGTCAATTGACTAGGAACAGGCAAAGTGGGTGATGGGAATATTCTATATCTTGAGGAGGAGGGTACATATGGCATATACATATGTCAATATTGAGATGTACAATTGATTTTGGCACATTTTCCTGTATGCAAACTATTCCTCATAAAAGTAAAACATTAAATGTGCAGTAGATGTTAGTTATATTAAAATGTATTTACATCATTTGATAAAAATGATTTCTTTTTTTTTTAAAGATTTTATTTATTTATTTGACAGAGAGAGAGAACAAGTAAGCAGAGAGGCAGGCAGAGGGAGAGGGAGAAGCAGGCTCCCCGCTGAGCAGGGAGCCCGATGTGGGACTCGATCCCAGGACCCTGGGATCGTGACCTGAGCCGAAGGCAGCCGCTTAACCAACTGAGCCACCCAGGCGCCCCTGATAAAAATGATTTCTAAAAGGAAGTAATACATTTTTTAACTGAAGCATAGTTAACACGTAATGTTACATTAGGTTTAGGTGTAGGACACAGTGATTGAGCAGGTCGATACATTATGCAATGCTTCCCGTAAGTAGAGCTGCCATCTGTTAGCACACAGCGCCACTACACTATCCTCAGCTGTATTCCCGATTCTGTACCTTTTCTCCCTGGGACTTACTCTTTCCATAACTGCGAGCCTAGATCTTCCCCTCCCTTTCACCCATTTTGCCCAACGCTTTCCTCTCTGACAACCATTAGTTCTCTGTATTTATGGGTATGTTGCTGCCTTTTGTTCATTTGTTTGGTAGTTTTATTTTTTAGATTCCACATATAAGTGAAATCACATAGTATTTGTCTTTCTCTGCCTGACTTGTTTCACTTAGCATAATATCCTCTAGGTCCATCCATGTTGTTGCAAATGGCAAGAGCTCATCCTTTTCTGTGGATAATAGTCCAGCATGTGTGTGTGTGTATGTGTGTACACACGTGTGTACCACATCTTTTTTATCCATTATCAGCAGACACTTGGGTTGCTTTCATATTTTGGCTATTGTAAATAATGCTGCAGTAAACCTAGGGGTACATATATCTTTTTGAATTAGTGTTTTCATTTTCCTTGGGTAAATACCCAGTGGTGGAATTACTGGATCATATGGTAGATCTATTTTTAATTTTTTTAAAAGATTTTGTCGGGCACCTGGGTGGCTCAGTTGGTTAGGCGACTGCCTTCGGCTCAGGTCATGGTCCTGGAGTCCCGGGATCTAGTCCCGCATCGGGCTCCCTGCTGAGCAAGGAGCCTGACGTGGGACTTGATCCTAGGACCCCGGGATCACAACCTGAGCCGAAGGCAGACGCTTAACGACTGAGCCACCCAGGTGCCCCTACTTTTAATTTTTTGAGGAAACTCCATATTGTTGTCCACAGTGGCTGCACCAGTTTACACTCCCACCAACACTACATGAGAATTCCTTTTTCTCCACCTCCTTGCCAACACTTATTATTATTTCTTTTTTATTCTAGCCATTCTGACAGGTGTAAGGTGATATCTCATTGTGGTTTTGATTTGCATTTGCCTGATGATTAGTGATGTTGAGCATCTTTTCATGTGTCTCTTGGTTATCTGTGTGTCTTTGGAAAAATGTCTATTCAGGGATTCTGCCCATTTTTAATCAGAACATTTGATCTTTTTTTGGTGCTATGTAAGTTCTTTATATTTTTTATATTAACCCCTTATTGGATATATAATTTGCAAATGTCTTCTCCCATTCAGTAGATTGCCTTTTTGTTTCCTGGGTTGTTTTTTTTTTTTTTTTTTTTTTGTGGTTTCTTTCAGTGTGCAAAAGCTTTTTGTTTTGGTGTAGTCCTAATAGTTTATTTTTGCTTTTGTGTCCCTTACCTGAGGAGACATACCTAGAAAAATGTGCTAAGGCCCCTGTCAAATAAATCACTGCCTATGTTTCCTTCTGAGAGTTTTATGGTTTCATGCCTCACATTTAGGTCTTTAATCCATTTTGAGTTTATTTTTGTGTATGTGTAAGAAAGTGGTCCAGTTTCATTCTTTTGTGTGTAGCTGTCCAGTTTTCCCAACACCATTTGTTGAAGAGACTATCTTTTCTCCATTGTATATTCTTGCCTAGAAGTAAGATATTCTTCAAATACTAGTGACAGTATTAATGACAGGTGGCTAAGAAACTTATTAAAATACATAAATATAATAAAGGGATAACTATTTTTCTTATTTTGTATTAAAATAAAGAGTTTTTAAAAATCTTCCTTTAGTGTGCATAGATACATGCACCTTTAATTTGGAATTAGTTTTAAGATAGGACTGTTTTATAACACCAACAATGTAGTAAATGTCTTGTGAATCAATATTTCAAAAGCACATAATTTTAACTTTTTAAAAAATGTCTAGTTTTACTCTTAAAAGTGTCCTGCTGTGGACAATAAATTATATAGTCACCTTGTTTTTGTATGTTATCATTTGAAATGGCTAGATACCATGAGATGAATATAGATACTCTACTTGTGAGAAAAGTAATGCTCACAGGAGATAAATAACTTGCCAAAAGCTGCAAGGTATTTGTTGTCAGTTGGAGTAAGGGTTGTGGGAGGTATTGACTCTAAAATCTTTCTACTAAACCTTGATCACTGTGTTTCCTTTAAACTGAATCCTTGCTTGATTGATTAATACATTTAACAAGAGGCATTTAAGGACTACAAGATGCTATTCTCTAGCCTAGGCTGCAGAGTTACAAAGGTGCCAAAATGTAATTGTTTCCCAGGAGAAGCTCAGAGTCTAGTGAAGGAGACATAGAATAACTTACGAGATGAGGGTTTTGTGGTCCAGGTATGTATGGACAAAGATCATGGGTGCACATTAGAAGAACTGTCTAATCTTCCTGGCAAATAGGGTTTGGGAAAGAAATGATGTTTAAGTAATATATTTTTCATCTCCATATTATTATTTTTCTTTTTTACAGTGAGCTATAACATAGAAATTGAAGATTGCATGAAACGTGTATGTACACTTTAAAAAATAATTATAGAGAAAATACTTATCCAACTACCACTGGAGTTAAAAATATATGTTAAAAGAATCCCCAAAGTCTCTAGGCTCCCAACCCTTATATTGACTCTTGCAAAAATCATGTTGTTTTTTAAAATAGTTTTAGCATCTATGTATACATCACTAAAAATATGGCTTTCCTTTGCCTGTTTTTGAACATTTCCTAAATGGAATCGTATAGTAATATAGTGTCCTTTTGCTAGACATTGCCATGCCCTTTAGGATAGGCCTGGGAAAATACCCACAAGTTTCACCTTGCATCCCTGGAACAATCTGGAGGGCAACAAAGGAATTTGTTCTCACCACCTTCAGATGAAGATTGAAATGAGAGAAACACAATATTACTATGAATTATCACCATTACCATCCATGAGGATTTGTTGGAACTATACCAGGCCCTAATGAAGAGACACCTTATAGTGTAGATAATATGCAGCCTTGGCTCAAAAGAGACAGTTGTGTCCTGTGGAAAAATTCACCATTTTAATTTCCAAAGGATTTACTTCTAGGTACAGCTCCTTAATAACTTTAAGAGACACTGAATGCTAACTATGCGTCAAGCAGTTTTAAGAGCTTTACATCTTATAACTATGTAAACCAGTGTGCAATTTCGAGATAAGAGAAGGTTTTCAGTTAGTTCATGAATTGGTTTTTTGGCAGAAAAGAGCAAACTGAACATCTTGTCTCTTTTCATAGTGGATAGCAGAGCCTTTGTTACCACTCAGTGTTTAAAAGTCTGAAGGTACAGTGTGTAAGCACCTGGGAATTTACTGAAGAAATGCACAGTGGGAGACAGTTAGCCAGGCCAAGCCAAATCAAAACAGAGTTAATGCCCTCAGTGCATGTGTTCAGGGTTCTCTATTAACTTTTCGTAGGTTAAGAATACACACACATACACACATACAGGCTTGACTGACCAGATGGAAAACTGGTATTTGTATGAGACATTTTTATCTGACATCTGACTGACTTCGTTAGAGTTCATATAATTGCCTCACTCAGACTTAACGAGGGTATCCATCAACTCAGCTGATACCCTGTCTTTCTAAAAACATTGCCGAATTGTCTGATAGAAATTTTAATTTTAAAATGCCATTATGAAAATTTTTCTGGGGGGCTTGGAAAGACCCTAACTACAGTGGACAAATTACCATATGTGTTAAAAAACAACTTTGCTGGGACGCCTGGGTGGCTCAGATGGTTAAGCGTCTGCCTTCGGCTCGGGTCACGATCCCAGGGTCCTGGGATCGAGTCCCGCATCGGGCTCCCTGCTAGGTGGGGAGCCTGCTTCTCCCTCTGCTGCTGCCTCTCTCTATCTCTCTCTCTGACTCTCATGAATAAATAAATAAAACAAAACAAAACAAAACAAAAACACCTTTGCTAGAAATTAAGTATGTGTGAATCTAAAAGACAAGCAGAAGTATACTCAGCTTCTGAAGGAATGTTACGCATATCAGCCAAGAAGACAATAACGAGTATCGTATGTGTTGTTATTTAAATAATTACTGGCATTGGAGTTTCTCACATCTGCCTAGTTCACAAGGGAAAGGTAGGGTGTTGTAAAAGTCCTAAGATTAACCTAAAACGTGATTTTACAAATAATTTGTTCTTTTGAAGACTTACTTCAGGCAGCGCTGAAACAGGATATGGGATTATTCTGAAGACATGAAAGAATTTGTGAGATGCTCAACTAAAAATAAGAGAGCCTACACAGTTAACCATAATGTGCTTTCGTATGAGCACTACTTGGACACCAAAGTGGAGCAGGAATTCCATTCTCTTGGGAATAGAAAGTTCCTGTTACACAGCTGCCTCCTTTAGGACCTTGAGTTGGCCCGTGAAATCCCAACAACCGTTTTCATTTGTTTGTCACCGTGAGCCAGCTGAATGGAATTGTATCAAATAACGGGTGACCTAAAAATCCCCATGCAACTTTCAGAGAGTGCCCAAGAGAACAAAACCGTAGCTAAGAACTACAATATAATTTCAATGTGGTTGTCTGCAGTGCTTTACCTTTCATGTCTGGGAGCCTTGTTAGCGTTTGGGAGCTCGCCTTTCTCCATCACTTGTCTTCATGTGCTTGTTGTTTAATCAACTGATCGGTAAACATCAGACCTTACGTGCATTTGTATGTTCTGGCAAAATGTGTTCTTTTTAAACTTCAAAGTGTTGCCGTTACTGTCAGCATGATGCATTGGTTCCTTGAGTGCTTATTTCTGACTCCTCAGCTCCACCCCAACTCAACACCCACTTTTTTTTTTTGTAATTGTCACCATATACATTCAGCCCTATCCTATGTGTGTGTTTATCCTTTGAATGATAACTGCAGTCTTTGCAATCATCCTGTTAGCATATAGCAGTAATGATATTACAAAACATCTGCAAAACAAAGTTTTCTATTTTATCATGTAAATCTTAAACCCTGGATAACGATGGCAATTTATATCGTACTTTCCTCTACCAAGCTGTTGCTTCCTTTCCTATTATTATTTATTCTTAGAAATGTTTTGCCCCAAAGTACAAAAATATATTATGATATTACCTCAGTGGCATACAGCCAACAAATTAACATACGTGCTGAAAACTACCTAAACAGGTGAGGGAAAGTGGTATGAATTTTGGAAGAGTCAAGAGCCATAACATTGGTTTGAGTTGTGATTCAAACATTTACCAGTGCCCACCTCATATGTCTTAAGGTTAAAATGGGATAATCAACTCATACACATCATAGTAAGTACTCTTAATTTTTATCACCCCAAGTTCTTTATGCACCTAGCCATGGAGGAAAGCCAGCTTTTAAACCAGCTGCACTTTAAAATTTGCATTTGAATTCCTTTAGTGAAGGTAACTAAAATGGATTCCAAGTGTACATATAAACACAATGAGGCAAAAATATAAAGAGGCTGCCCGTTCTTTTTCCTTCACCTAGAGCAAGGTATTATTATTATTATTTTTTTTTAAGATTATTTATTTATTTTGAGAGAGCGAGAATGAGAGAGAGAGAGAGAGTACATGAGTGGGGGAGGGTCAGAGGGAGAAGCAGGCTCCCCGCTGGGCAGGGAGCCCGATGCGGGACTCGATCCCGGAACTCCGGGATCATGACCTGAGCCGAAGGCAGTCGCTTAACCAACTGAGCCACCCAGGCTCCCTAGAGCAAGGTATTATTAACACAAATGCAAACCATTGTGTTATCACTTTTGGAAACCTATTGCCAAACTTTTTCCCCCATATTGAGCAAAGCCAATAAATAAAAAGTTCCTGGTTAGTAGATCTCAATATGTATGACAAATATTGTCAAATTATGTGAACAAGTCCTAGTGCATTGGTATAACAACACCACAGGCATTGCTGCTTGAAAAGAACCTCTTATATTCACTGCTCAAGACTGGACTTGGAAAGGTGTTTGAAATGAGATGTATATGGAAGTAAAAGAAGTAAATTATCTTTGTTCATTTTTAATGCATGGGAAAACTAGATGAATATCTAAGTGATATGTTTGATCTCTTTATGTATGTATGTATGTATGTGTGTATGTATATATTTTTCACCAAGCCCCATTCTGGAAAGGATTAAATCCCAATTGGAAAGTGACGGAAAATAATACATTAAAGATTTTTTAAAAAACTTTTAAAGATGGAAAAATAGGCGAATGATTAAATAGAGGCAAAGAGGGATGAAGCAAAAGGAAAATATCATGAAGTCAGGAGTGAGGCATGATGGTCACTGGCATCATCCAAAGAATAGTTTTGGCTCTTCCACAGGCACATGGTAAGATTGCATTTTCATACCTCCCCAAAGTTAGTTATGGACAGATGAATTAATTTGGTCAATGAAACGTGCATACAAGTAACATTTGTTGTTTGAGAGAAAGCTTTAAGAGTCACTGAGTATTTTTCCATTCTTTCTTTCCCTCTGTCATGGTAACCAACATTTGTGATGCTGAATGCCCTGTGACTCTATTTCTAAAATGAAGATACCCAGTTGTAGACCTGCAGTGTGAGTAGAAAACAAACTTCTGCTCTTTTAAGCCACTGTGATTTGAGATTGTTACCATAGCAAAATCTAGCCTAACCTAATACATAGGATTCTATACAAAATCCATGGCATGAAATCCTTCTATGACTTAATAGAAATGGTTTAAAAAAAATGGCTCTGTGTTTTCTACTCCACTTAGCAGCAGCAATTGGATCCTTGTGGTCATATGAGTGATAAGCGACCCAATTCCATAAATCTCATTCTCAGGATCTGCTTCTAGTAATAATTGTGGTAGGCTTGGTGGTCCCAGAAGCTGGCCGTGAGAGAAGAGTTTGAGTGAAAGACAGCTTTTTTTTTTTTTTTTTGGTAGTTTGTCCCAGAAGGCATTTGTAGAGGGGTGGGGGAAATGAGGTAGTTTAGGGATGAAATCCAATACTGTGAGCACTCAAACATCCATCCATCTGGGTCCTTCTGTTGAAACTGTACTGAGTGCAACTCAAAATTGTTCTTCCTGAGGATTGTAGAAGCTGAGGTATTCATCTACCAATTTCTTTCTGTAATTGGCTGAGAGATGCTCTTGGGTATTGGCTCCTTGGCATTGTGAAGGCTAGCAAAGATTGGTTTTCAGAAAAAGCCCTCAGAATCACAAGTTCCTCACCTAAGAAGGTAAAGGCTTGGAGTATAGATTGATTGTAGATTCGATATGGGCCATGCACCAAAGTTAGTATATACTTCCAATAATATTTATTTCTAATATGTTGCTAATTCTAAACCAACACTCTGAGAAATTATGTTGTAGCTATGGCTCTGTGATTCTGTTCTGTGTTTTTTTGTGTGATTGTCTAGAAGGTAAGTTATAATTCTTCAGCCCCACAGTCAAGACACCTCACAATCTGGACTCAATCTATCAACCTAAAGTTATCTCCCATTTTTTGGTATATATTTCTTATTCTAAATGATCTGTTATTTTACCAAACCAGTTTCTTCATGGGTGTTAGTATCATTCCTTGCAGTGAATGAAATGGCCTGCCCATATTTATCAGCTTGCCTAAAGTCCACTGATTTTTTTTTTTTTTAATGTCTTCCTCGAGTCTAACTTTCTCTACTGTGAATATTCAGACCCATAGTTGACCTCTCATTTTCTGAAATTTAAATTCTGGGTTATATATTTTACCCATTTGGGCACCTACTGGCAAATTAGAACTTTTGTAACCTTTTCTTTTAAAATGGATTATACATGCATGGAAACCAAGGAGAGCATTTTATTTCTTTTGATTTTCTCCTAATGTCTTGCCTAGCTTTGTAGCCCAACAAGCACCTAGTATGTTAGTAGAAGAATAATTGAATGAATAAGTGATAGCATGGTTTAGAGGTTTCTGAGGGCCACTAACTTTCCTAAATTCATAAGCAGCTCCCTAATTTTTTGACTGAAATAGCCAGTTATAATTTTTCCTTTGATTAAAAAAAATACCAATTGTGTCTGTATATCACAATTACATAGGGAGCTTTAAAAAAAAAAAAACAAACTACTGCCAACTAGGCCTTAATCTACTGAATCAGGTTTGGAGGAATTTAGGACTCTGTAAAATGGGGATAATAACAGTACATATCAAAATATTGCAAGTATACAGTTAATGGTGATTGCTATTTCAGTTTTAATTTTACAAATACCAAACTAAGTCTCCTGAACCTTTATACCATACCTTCGCATATGTTATTTAATACTGTAAGAACTGCTTTTCTTGATTTCTTTCATGGAGCTTTATGTTATGTCTTCTGTTAAACTTTCTTAATCCTAACCATCAACCTAATTTTATTTCCCCCAAAGAAAGTAAATTTCATCTTCCTTCCTGCCCATCTCATACTCTATACGCCTTTCCTCTAGTAATTCTCAATGTATTTTGCTGCATGGTGTCTGTCTCATCATCACAAGTCCCTCAAGTGCAGTAAGAAAGTTTTCTTTATTATCCATATTCATATACAATTCCTAGAATATAGGCACTAACAGGCTTATTAAATGCAAGTCTTAAATCTTTTTTTTTTTTTTTAAAGATTTTATTTATTTATTTGACAGAGAGAGACACAGCGAGAGCAGGATCACAAGCAGGGGGAGAGGGAGAAACAGGCTTCCCGCGGAGCAGGGAGCCCGATGCGGGGCTCGATCCCAGGACCCTGGGATCATGACCTGAGCCGAAGGCAGACGCTTAACAACTGAGCCACCCAGGCGCCCCGCAAGTCTTAAATCTTTAAGGCCTCTCAGCTTCCTCACTCTTAGAAGATAAGAAGCTAGAAGAACCCAACATAAGCTCTCTTCCACTATCTTTTCTCTACCTTCAAATATTCATGCCTTACTCATTTTATTCTTTTTTTTTTTAAAGATTTTTATTTATTTATTTGAGAGAGAGAGAATGAGAGAGAGCACATGAGAGGGGGGAGGGTCAGAGTAGAGAAGCAGACTCCCTGCCGAGCAGGGAGCCCGATGCGGGACTCGATCCAGGGACTCCAGGATCATGACCTGAGCTGAAGGCAGTCGCTTAACCAACTGAGCCACCCAGGCACCCTACTCATTTTATTCTAACTGTTCATGCATTAAGGAAGAAAAGTTCAGATGATTCCAAATGAAATCATTTATTTTACTGTAGATTCCGTTCCTTCCTGGCAATTTTAGATTTTTGCCACATCAGAAATACCTAAAATATTTTTATTTTTTTCAGTGAATTCCGTCATATTTTTCCTTCCTCTGAACATTCCAAATATGATCATCTTTCACACACACACACACACACACACACACACACACACACACACACACTTTATAGACCATGGGCCTTGCCTTTCTTTCAAAGTTCTTTCCAAACTTTTTTCTACCCTCAAATTAACTAATATTCTTGATTATACTTACTGTGTTTATTCCATGTCCCCAGTTCTCATTAGGTTGTAGCTATTTAACTTTACATTTAAATTATTTAAAATTATATGAAATTAAAAATTCAGCTTATCAGTCATGTAAAATGTTTTTCAAATGCTTAATAGCTAAATGTGGCCAGGGGCTACCATATTGGACAGTGCAGATAGAGAAGTCTCATCATCACAGAAAATTCTTAGAAAGCATTGGGTAAGACCAATTTTCAAGTGACATTGCATGAATGAAAGATTTGCTCTTTTAGGTGAAATATGCATTTAATATTGAATACAGAACACATTGTTCTGGAATTAATAAGTCTCCAGAAACATATTTTCATGAATATGAAAACTTTCGTATTACATCAAATTTATTTAAACAAAGAATATTCATGTATGTGTTTCTGTATGTAGGATCACATTGTGGAAAATCTCATTGTAAAAATTCTAAAATGTATTATTAATCATTTATTTTTGAAATCTGAAAAGGGATAATTGTAGAAAACAAAATTGAAATAATTAAAGGTAATGATAAAGAATGCTCACATAGTGGAATGTAAACTTAAGCAATATAATTGTTTCTCAGAATGTTTCTAGAATTCTTGATTATTTGAAAAAAAAAAAAGTACAAAGGGCTACCTAAAGAACAGGACTCAATTTCCCTTGCCAGATGATATAGATGTAGTAATGTTTTTTAAATAAAAGAAGGCTTTATATTTCTTAAAGAGTGAATTATATTATTGAAAAGATTAGTCATTTGACAAATCTAAAGGTTATATTAATAAATTATGCACATTCTTCAATTAAGTTTGACACTGCATAAGACACATGTATAATTGATGTTCATTCAGATTAAAACAAAATGTAAATATCAAACCTTAGAATACTGGGTATTCAGTCTCCTTGGGCATTAAGTTCAAGTAAATCCCATTACTTTTTAATGCCCTTTTACAAAAGATTGCATTATATGGTTTTGTCAAATCATGTTCCTGTGTTTGAAAAAGCCTGTATCACATCTAGCCATCTATCATATCCAAGCCATATATGTACCAAAAATTTTGCCAGTATTAGTGGTAATGTAAATGAATGATTTGCTCTGTTTAACCCAAATCTAATTAATATGTTATATTAATAATTAATATTATATTGGCTATTTAATAGTTTAAAATGTACTCCTTATGAAGTAGAAGTGTTAGTTGGGGTTTTGGTGGAATAAGAATGAGAGGAAAGTAGAGCTTCCACAAAATAGGTTAAAAAATACAATAGTTGGAAGATGGATCTCTTAAACTAATCAATTTCCTGAGAAAATATTGTTGTTGTTGTTTTTTAATTCCTTATGTTATGGATGATTTACAAGGGAACTTTAAGTTCTAGAATAGGCTGTTCCATTCCCCAGCTTTTCACATTTCTGTCTCATGGTTTGGTGTGTGTCAATGTTTTCTAGTTGCAAAAATTAGAGGTCAACTCAAGCCAGCTTAAACAGACCAACAAAGAAATCTACCTTAAGGATGTTGAGTTTTTGTTTGTGAAGTTTTTAAATGAAATTCAAGTACAGAAGTGCAACTGAGCATTACTGACAGGAAGTAGAACTAGGAACAGGGACAAAACACCATGTGGAGTGTAAAATGTACACCCCTTGATTCTCATCTATGTCCTCTCTCTCATTGCTGCTTAATTTTCTCCCTGCAGATGTGTTTCCTCTATTACTTGATTCACATGGCAGAAAATGGCTGCTCCCAAATCCTAAGTTTTTAGATCTCCACCATTCAAGAGATCAGCCTGTTAAATATCCTACTTAAACCTTAAACTTACTGGTTATCTAATCTCTCATGAGTGAGTCACCAATCCATCTTTAAGGACAGGAGATAGTCTTGCAGGGAGTTTGGACTCTCTACCCAAAGTGTGATAGAGTTTCATACTTAAATGCCTTTTCTTCATTTACTAGCCAGCCCTAACTGGTTATTGGAAAGCTGTAGCCTTCTTTATTTTTAAGTAAAGGAATGGCATATGGGCATCTGGCTGGGACATTTAAGTACCTAATATTTTGATCTTTAAGCACCTAATACAGGTCAAAGTGAGCCAGGGCGTGCAAACTATCTGGCCCTATGCCCACTCTGAGATATACTTATAATTTGTTTGCACAGTCACTTGTGAAACTTGCCACAAGATATCTGAATACAGAAGAAGTTTGATTTACTAAAGGAAGGGGATGGGCTAATTCAGTTTACAGCTTCTGCTAAAGACTTTTCAAAAATTCCTGGGATGGATCCCCTGCCTTTGCCTTCCAGCTTCCTGCTCAGTGGGGAGTCTGCTTCTCTCTCTCCCTCTGCACCCACCCCCTGCTCATGCTCTCTCTCTGTCAGATAAATAAATAAAATCTTTAAAAAAAGATTTTTCAGAAATTGTTCTTCCAATGTTCAGTCTTTATTCTTCCAAACATATTGGCTTGAGTTACATTTTGCTTCAGTTGTGTTTCATCTGTGCAAAAGAAAAACTGCTCATCAGTGATTAGACAAACTTGGTGGAATTTGGCTGAATTCCAAGCAGCCATTTTTAGGCCAATATGCAACAGCACATGCATATCACTCTGGGCTTCATTGGAGAACAGATCAGATTTCTCATTTGCTCATTAGCTTTCAGTGCAAACTATTTTGAAACTGGGCAAAGGTTTCTATTCCAAGCTATTTTTAATTAAAATATGTTTCTGTACCCCTTCTGTCTATTTAAATGTACCTTCTAACCTTTTACTACCTGAATCTGGAGAACAGGCCATAAAACATTAAATATGAGAAAGCTGGGAAATGTAACACACTATAAATGCATGAAGGTAGGAGTTCAAAATGTGTGGACATAAAGATTTTATTTCTTTACATAAGGTTTAAATGAGTCTGTTGTATAAATCTTTGCTTTCAAAGTGGACTATCATTTTTAAGTAAGAAGAAAGGAATGATTGATTATTAAGAAGAAAACATTATACCTTAAAATAATTCAAAAGAATCAAAAGAAAGGGTACTCAGGCATAGCTTGAAACTCCCCATTTTTCCCCAAAGCACAATGCAAGTGTGGTAAATATTTTCAAAACTTATGCATGCATAATAAAATTATCTGAGAGGTATATGTCTTATATAAACTATTTTGTTAGGGACGTTTTGTATACCATTTTATGTTTTACGACCTGCATTAAGACACAATTTTTCTCTCCTATAAGTCCTATGTTTTATTATCATCTTGTATTTGTAAATGAGGAACCTATGAATAGGAGAGGAGAAAATGACTTACAAGAGGCCACACAGACTGTGAGAATGTCTCCTGGCACCAAACTTATTTAACTTGATTAAACGGTGCCATGATGTTTTAAATGACAAAGGCTGCAATATTATTACTGTATGTGTATCTGAAAGAACTTTAAAATATGATGTTTTCATAAAACTTGCAGTGCTTCTAGTGATAGTAGTAGTATTGAGAAAACACTAACTGGTAGTGTATTAGAAAAATAGGATCATGTGCCACCTAAAATTCATGCTGGAACATGCATAGAACTAAAAACCAAGAAGCAAAAGCCCAATAAGCCCAAACCAAAACAAACAAAACAAATGTAAGCAGGTTAGAAAATTGATGCTAATTGCTGAGCCAGGTTTAACTGTGCATTCATTTGAATGAACATCTAAATAAAGCCTTTCAGAGGAAAGACTTAGTAAGTTTGAGATCACAGAACTATTTCAGGAAATTCAGGTGAAATGTATCTATACACATCTAGCACACACAATAAAGTAGATAAGGAGAGATGAAAGAGGAATTTGCAATAAGAAGTAAATTATCCCCAAAGCTAGCTTTTTCTTCTGTACAATATATACAATTTAGGATAGTAAAACATGTTTTTTTAAATCAAATATAAAGAAGAATGTACTTACAATTAGATTTAGATTTTTCCCTCCGATTCTTGGGTAAGCCCATTGACTACACTAAAAAGAGGATTAACCACATCTTCTAGTGAAAATCTAGTGAAAAGCTCACAACAGTTTTCCAGATAATAGCCTATGATTGACCAGAGGAGCAGTAGTGGCCTGCCAGCTTTGTGAAATCTAAATATCTCCCTTGTCAAATTAGAAACAAATATCTGCTCGCAGATGTGTAAATAAAATGAGGTTTGTAAAATCATTTTATGAGCCACAAAGCACTATACAAATTGCAGCTACTGTTTTTAGTTAACTGTGATATGGAGACATATTAGAAATTAAGTTTTTCTAGTGATCGCTTCAGAAATATATTATTATAATCTCATGAATAAATGCAATGATTTTTAATTATTCACTCTGAGTCCACTAAGTATTCTTATTTTTTGGTCTTTACAAGGTTTTAATTTTTGCAACTGCCAGTCTAAAAACTCTGCCACCAATATAATTAAAATAAACAAATATATGCCATACTGTTTTTATAATTATGTTCATTTTAAATGTGTCTATGTCTCAGAAACTTGTGATTTTTTAAAAATTTAGCAAGCTATCACAAAAATCACTAGTGACAGTGCTTTCCCTAAAATAGCTTAACTTAGCTTAAACATTAGCTTTTTAATGGTTCCTCAACATTATCACTGTCTATACCGAACTCACTTATACATCTATTTCACCTTTTAGTTTTCACTATGTTTCCAAGGTTTACATACATTTTCATACAAGGTGGTTTTATTTGAATCTTCTTTAAAACAGTTGAACTCTGTAAATAAAATGAATCTTGAACATACACAATAAATGTCACATATGATTTTGTTGCTTAGAGAAAAACCAACTTGAAATTTTCTAGTCATTGATGAAAGATACTAGTAGAAATTATAATATTAATAGCATTTACATTATACATTGATTCTCCAAAACTCGGGTTTGACTCAAAATAGCTCTTTGTTTTCTGTCATAATTTCTTTCAAATTCATGACAGACTGGGTGACAGGAGGAGGGTATATGGTCTAGAAAGCAACAGAGGCATTTTTAATACGACAGTACCTTTAAAATACTGTCAAGTCACTGAGATAAAATGTAACTATATCAGGTTGTGGTCTTAAAATTCTAGATAAAGCAATAAATGAATATTTGAACCCAAGGTCTAAGTTTTTAATTTTAATCATTAAAAAAAAAATCTCCCACAGTTAATCAGAAAGTGCCTTGTCTATAGCAGGTGCTTAGTAAATGTGGGTGGGAGGAACTGGTTCTGCTCACCAATAACCAAACCAAATTTAGGATTATTAGCTTGCCCCACCGAACTGCCCACTAGATGGCAGTACCACACAGAGAAGAATTTGGAATTCGCTTGGTAGAAAAAGTGCATTTATACCCAAACCTGTTTGTTGTGTGGTTTTTTCTTTTTAACAACAAAATCTTTAAGTATTTTGAAGTTAAAACCACTTCAGCTTTCAATTTTTTGTTGTAATTCGTCAGTTTTTATTTTGATTTTTAAGTAGTTTTGACCATTACAAAATTATAATCCCCCTGGAAAATAGTATATCTCTTGGGTTCAGGTCACTTGCATGAAATTATTGCATGTGGCAACACTTCCAGGGAGAGAGAAAGTGTGAGCAAAGCAAACACTGAAGGAACTTTCCTAGTTCGTCATGCTACGACTACTTGTAGTGTGGTGATTCTGGTTTAAAGGCAAGCATTCTGGAAATACATGAAGCACAGAGCATTATGGCTTGCCATCAGTGATAACCAGTCTCCATGACTGAAGGAAACACAGACAAGTGAGATTGAACAGAACATCGTAATTCACTTCTAGTATCCAATAAATCTTGATAAAAAGACTAATCTTAATATGTGACATTGTAGAAAAAGTGTATCATAGCTAAAGTTGAGGATCTATTTAGGGATATAAGAAAGTTTTTCATGCCCCATTTTTATCATTCAAATTCAGCATTCTAAAAGCAAATAAATGAGAAAAGAATTACGCTTTTTTTGAATAAGGTAGATGTGATACTTAAATATGTTAATGGTTTAAATTTTTTTCTTATGTTTTCCGAAGATTAGTAACTGAGGCAATTTGTAAATTTATTCAAACTTACTTTAATTTTTTTTTTCCCCACACTTGCTTTTGAGTGGGAGATACCAGGGGCTAGAGTTAGAGGTTAATCACCAGCTAATGTTTGAGCCTAGCTGATTTGCCACCATTGCATATCAGTATAACTTTCTAATCCTTTGTGTTAGTTATCTATTGCCTCACAACAAATTACTCTATACAATGGAATATTATGCAGCCATCAAAATGAATGAAAGCTTGCCATTTGCAATGATGTGGATAGAACTGGAGGGTATTATGCTTAGCGAAATAAGTCAATCAGAGAAAGATATGTATCATATGACCTCACTGATATGAGGAATTCTTAATCTCAGGAAACAAACTGAGGGTTGCTGGAGTTGTGGGGTGGGGATGGGGTGGGGTGGCTGGGTGATAGACATTGGGGAGGGTATGTGCTATGGTGAGCGATGTGAATTGTGTAAGACTGATGAATCACGGACCTGTACCTCTGAAACAAATATATGTTAAAAAAAAAAAAAGGAAGGGAAGAATGAAGGGGAGGAAATCTGAGGGGGAGATGAACCATGAGAGACGATGGACTCTGAGAAACAAACTGAGGGTTCTAGAGGGGGGTGGGGTGGGTGGATGGGTTAGCCTGGTAAAGGGTATTAAAGAGGGCACGTACTGAATGGAGCACTGGGTGTTATACGCAAACAATGAATCATGGAACACTACATCAAAAACTAATGATGTAATGTATGGTGATTAACATAACATAATAAAAAAAAAAAGAAAAGCTCTTTCTCAAAAATTTACTGACCTAGAAAAAAAAAATCACTCTAAAACTGAGCTGAGTAAAACATCAAACTTGATTATTTCAAAATATCTATGGGTTAGGAAATAGCATGACTTAGCTGGCTGCCTCTGTCTCCGAGTCTTTCATGAAGCTGCAATCAAGGTATCTGCAGGTGCTGTAGTCATTCATGTGGCTATGGACAGTCCTCAGGTCCTTACTGGTTTATTGGCCTGAGACATCTGTGTGAATTTCTCCATAGGAGCATTTAAAGTATAACAATGTTCCCCGTGGACTGGATTCTAAGACATGGCTATACTGATAGAAAGTGAGCAAGCAAGATAGATGTCCTGGTTGTTTTGTAACCCGATCTCAAAAGTGGCATCCCATCACTTTTGCCTTATTATATGCCTTCAAAGAGAATCACTAGGTCCAGCCCACACTTCAAAGACGGAGATTACATAAGGCATTAATCACCAGTAGGCCGAGATCCATTTTAGAGCCATTTTAGAAGCTTTCTACTATTTACTGATTTTGCTACAACTGTCAGAATCATAAAGTGTGCATTTCTTCTAAAAAAAAATCCTTACAAATATAATGGTCAGTAATAGTGATGAAGATGAAAATAAAAAAAAAAGTTGGAAAATTAAACAGTGAAATGCCAAATAATAAGGTGGTCTTGATTTATGAGTTCACTATTAGGAAAAAGAAAAAATGTATATAAAATTATTTCAGTGAATATTATAGACAGCACAGCATTTGCTTATGAGAAATATTCATGGTTAGAGAAACTTGAAAATAGTTGATTTTGGATAAGATTAAACACTGAACATGTATTAATCACTTACAGGGACCAATTAAAATCCTTCCAAACTATCAACATGATCTGACTTATATTTTGCAAAATTTGTCACACCTTAAGGAAACATTTAGTGCCATTTCAGGGATTTTTGAAATTATTACAAATTAAAATGACAAATATTTAACTTTATTATTAATATTCAAATAGACATTTTTTATAGACAGTATATTTCTTATTTAACAGTGTAAGATTTTGTTTAAAAGAGAAGGATTTCTTTTTAACATATCCAAAATAACACTTTTATCATTTATATATCTCCTCAAAGTATCTTTCTTAATTACCTTATTAAATTGGAAAAGTGAATTTAAATTTTCAGGTCAATCTCTTCCATAAATTGCATATTATAATACAAGAAAGTATGACAATAAATATTTATAATTTAAAATTCAAGGATCTTGTTTTTAAAAGGCAAAATCCATATAAATTATACATGGATATATATTTTTCATCTCGGTACTGGGAAAGTAAACTTTAGAAAATTTCTTTCTACCACTCAGAGAAACAGAATATGTAACTTATAAAAAATATAGTACTTTTTGTCTCTGTAATATCAAAAACCTCTCATCTCAAAGTATAATACTGTAATATGTTTGAACATAATTTATATTGTTAAAATGAAAATAAGTTAACTATGGAAACACTGGTAATTTTGAAAAAAACTAAAATTTACCCAACACATTGAATACTTATTTCACTTATTTTCTATGCAAAGTCATTGGGAAGATTAAATGAGATCATTAATGATCGTCCCACCTCAATTTTACAAATAGGGAAACTGATGCACTCATGAAGTGGCTTTATCTGAGGTCACTAGGTAAGATTAAAAATTCGAGTCTTACCCAAAAAACTTGAGCTCTTTCATGGTTTTGTGAATGTGTCAAAAGTTCTTAACAAACATCATTTATGCTTTACAAATTTGAATTATGGTATTAGTTATTTAATTACAGTGAAAAAGTTATGTACAGAATAAAATGATCTAAATGGAGTTTGGATGCATAAAAACTCAGCTGCTTCCTCAAATTTTGTAAAGATTTGATTTGTAACTTCAAGGAAATCTTCAGCCTTTCTTTGAAAGATATACATATATACAAAGCAAACAATAGAATAAGGAACTGCTTTGGCCTATAGAAATTTTAAACATAAAAATCAGAATAGCTTAAGGAACCCCTCTGTATCTACCCAACTTCAACAACTATGGATATTATACCATTCTTGTTTCATATATAGCCTTCTCCTCTCACTTGAATATGATTTTTATAGTTTTATTTTTTAAAGATTTTGTTACTTATTTGAGAGAGAGCACAAGAGGGGTAGGGGTAGAGGGTGAGAGACAAGCAAACTCCAGGCTGAGCGTGGAGACAAAAGAGGGGCTCTAGGTGGGGCTTCAGGTGGGGCTTGAGGCAGGGCACAGCAGGGCTTTATCCCAGATCCATGAGATCATGACCTGCGCCAAAGTCAGATGCTTAACCGACTGAGCCAACCAGGCGCCCCTTATTTTTATAGTTTTTAAGGTGATATGTATGTCCAATGCCATGTGACACATAGATCTGTGGAGACCTAGAACTTTTCCATTCTCTGGAAGTTTTCTTCATCTCCTTTCCCAGTCTGTTCCTTTCCCCCCTGCTTTCTAATTATTTCTCCCCCCTCCCCAGAATATCTTTACTCATTCTAGCACTTCATATAAATGGATTTACAGAGAATGTGCTCTTTTGTATCTGGTTTCTTTCTCCTGGTATAATGTCTGTGAATTTTATCAGTATCTTTTTTCCCTCTCTACTGCCATTTTATCCAGGTTTATGGACACATAATTGACATATAGCATTGTGTAAGCTTAAGGTGTACAGTGCAATGATTTGATATACTTATATGTTGCAAAATGATTACCACAATAAGGTCAGTTAACAACACATCCATCATCTCATGTAATTACCTTTTTTGTGTGTGATGAGAACTTTTAATATCTATTCTTCTATCAATTTATCTACTCTTAATTTTCTTAAATGGAACTTTTAGCAGAACAGATGTTTTAACACTGATGAAGTCTAATTTATGATTTTTCTCTTTTATGACTGCTGCTTTCCTTAAGAAATAGTTGCCTAGTCCAGATTTAAAGATATTCTATGTTTCCTTCTAGTTTTACAGTTTCAGCTTTTACATTTAGGTCTGATCCATCACAAGGTAATTTTTTTGCAAAGTGTGAGGTAAGGGACTTTCCTTTCCCCATTTTGAATTACTTTGATGTTTTGTTAAAAATTAATCATATCAGTGTGTTCAGAGTTTTGGACTCTGCATTCTGTTCCATAGGTCTTGTCTGTCTTTTGGCCAGTAGTACATTTTTTCTTTTTTACATAGCCTCCTAGAAAACATTAAAATCAGGTAGTATAATTTTATAATTTTATAATAATTTTCTTTAAAAAATTGTTTTGGTTATACTTGGCTATTTCTATTTTCATATCAATTATAGAACTTCTTTAATTTCTTTAAAAATGCTTCTTGGGTGGGCTCCTGGGTGGCTCAGTCAGTTAAGCATCTGACTCTCGATTTCAGCTCAGGTCATGATCTCAGGGTTGTGAGATGGAGCCCCATATTGGGCTCCATGCTGGGCATGGAGCCTGCTAAAGATTCTCTCCCTCCCTCTCTCTCTGACTGCCCCCCGCCAAAAAGAAAAATGCTCCTTGGAATTTACTATAGTTAATATGTGAGATAGATATTCAACCAATATTGAATCTTTCATTTATGTAACTTTTTAAACCTTGTTTTTGACATCAGTGAACTTATGTATGTTCAAAATCATAATTTGTTAGGTGCTGTCGCATCTGTTAAACTTAAAGATACAAACAAGGCATATTGTGTGAATTTATTGTTAATATCTGAATATTTCAAATTTCATAATAGTTTTAGAGATAATTGGAATGAACATATCCTTTAGTCAAAGACAAGCTGCATATTATTCAACACATTTTGGAACTTCCTTTCATCAAACTTATATATAATTTACAATGAGGATGGAAAAACAGCCATTATATATATAAAGGTCTGCTTGAGTACAATGGAGTCTTGAGTGTTTTCTTTACAATATATATGAATTTATAATCAATAGTTTATAAAGAACTGAGTTCCTTTGATGATATCTGTTGAAACATTATCCAAACTGATATTGAAGTGATATATCTTTAAAATGGTTATTTCTTATATGATAACTACAGAAATTATGCTTCTGTTTTACATGAGAGATGATGCTGAAATTCATGTACATATTATAGAAGCTGATAGGATGATAGCAATATGGACAAACTTATCTTTAAACACAATTGTAAGTTTTAACTTGAGCATACGGAACATATATATAAAATATTAGAAATACCTATATTTAATAAACATATCTCCTTCTAAGAACTTCAGAAAAAAATCGCCTCCAGAAGAACACAGACCTTCCATTCATAGGAGAGAGTCTATGAAATTGTTTTACCCCCATCAACCAAATGCTCAAGTTCAGGAGTTGAATGAGAAATCTTGTCTTCGTCTGTCTCTGCTTTTTCCCCTGCTTTCTCCATTAGCTGCTTATCCTGACTTCCCAAATTCTTAATGTTAAGAGTGTCCCATAGTTCAGTCCCTGGATTCTTATATGTGTTTTCACCCATTTCCCTGACTTTAAATACTATCTTTATGCTGATAACTCCCTGTTTCAATTTACTTATTTCATTTTATTTTATGTTACCGTATCTTACTGGTTAAGTTTGCAGTATTCCTTGTGGCTTACCACAGTTTACTTTCAAACGGTATACTACCTCACGTATGGTGTAAGAAACAGCCATACCCTTCCATTTATCCTTTCCTGTCCTTTGTATTATTGTTGCCAGATGTTTTACACTTCATATGTTAAAAAATACACAATTGCTTCTTAATTTTACCGAACACTATACATTATCTTTACAGAGATTTAAACAAGTGTTAAGTCTTTTACAGGTACCCATATATTTGCCATTTCTAGCAATCTTCTTTCCTTTGTATGAATCCAAGTTTATGTGTGGTATTATATTCCATCTGATATTATATATCTAAATAACTTCTTTAACATCTCTCTTTAATACAGTCTACTGTACAGAGTTTCCTCAACTTTTTCTAGAAGTATTTAATCTTAATTTTTGCTCTTTGCTGAATATAGATTTTTAATTTGATAGTGTTTTCCTTTTAACTACTTTTTTCATTTATTCATTCTTTTATTCTTTCATTCAGTAAAAGTTTTCTTGAATACTGATTCTGAACCAGCATTAGGAATAGAGAGATATGTATCCTTTCAATTATTTAAAGATGTGACTGTTTTTTTTTTTCTGGCAAGAAGACTAATTTATTTTTTATTTTTTTTATTATGTTAATCACCATACATTACATCATAAGTTTTTGATGTAGTGTTCCATGATTCATTGTTTGTGCATAACACCCAGTGCTCCATGCAGAACGTGCCCTCTTTAATACCCATCACCAGGCTAACCCATCCTCCCACCCCCCTCCCCTCTAGAACCCTCAGTTTGTTTTTCAGAGTCCATCGGCAAGAAGACTAATTTTCATCTTTGTTCTCTAATGTGTCTATTCTGTGGTGGCTTCACAGGCGTCTGTATGATTGGTTCTCAGTGATTTGATTATGACATGCCTTAGAGTTGTTTTCATTAAGTGTGTGCTGTTTGGATTTTGTCGTGCCTTTTGAAACTGCAGGTTTAAATTTTTCTTCAAATTAGAAAAGTGTTGGTCTTCATTTCTTTAAATATTTTTCTGTTTCCTTGTTCTAGAAGTTCAGTTATAGGTATTAATTACATTACACTTGATACTGGCCCACAGGTCTCTGATATACTGTTTATGTTCTATTCAATCTTTTTATCCTCTCTGAGCATTATTTTGAAAAGTTGCTATGACTATGTGTTTAAGTTCACTGCTCTTTCCTTCTGCAATGTCTAATCTGCTATTAATTACATTCAGTGTGTTTTTCAGATGAGTTATTTTTCATCTCCATAAGTTTCATTTGGGCTTTCTAAGTATCTTTTATCATCATGTTCATAATTTATTCAATCTTCTTGATCATGTGGAACATATTTTTTTTTTTTTTTTTTTTTTAAAGATTTTATTTATTTATTTGAGAGAGAGAGAGAGAGAGAGCACGAGATGGGGGAGGGTCAGAGGGAGAAGCAGACTCCCTGCCGAGCAGGGAGCCCGATGCGGGACCCGATCCCGGGACTCCAGGATCATGACCTGAGCCGAAGGCAGTCGCTTAACCAACTGAGCCACCCAGGCGCCCATGGAACATATTTATAATAGCTATTGTAAGGTCATTATCTCCTATCTTCTTTGTCATTTTTGGTTTTGTTTTGATTGGTTGAGTTTTTTCCTCTGAGTTATGTTTCTTGCATGAATGATAATTTTTAATTGCATGCTAAACATTGTAAATGTGGGATATTAGGTATTGGATTTTATTTATTTCTTGAAATGATTTTAGATTTTTTTTTTCTGGAAGGCAGTTAAGTTACTTGAAATCAATTTGACCCTATTATAACTTGCCTCTTAGCTTCATTAAGATGAACCTAAAACACCCTTAGTCAGAGGCTAATGTACCCATGCTGTTAAGCTGGTACCCTTCAGAGAACCCTTCTTCATGCCCCATGTATTGGAAGATATTTCTATTCTTTTTTTTTTTTTTTAAGATTTTATTTTTTAAGTAATCTCCACACTCAACATGGGGCTTGAACTCATAACCCCAAGATCAAGAGTTGCATGCTCCATTGACTGAGCCACCCAGGTACCCCAAGATCTTTCTATTCTGATTTATGGCAAAATACATTATTATCTACCCTATCGAACTCCTAGAGTTATTCAGCTTATTTTCCAGTGGTTCTTTTCCCACACTTGGGTAGTTTTCTCTTATGTATATGCAAATTAGTAATCTGCCAAAGTCTTGATTGGATTCCTCTGCAGATTTTTGGAACTCTTGCTGTCTCTTTGACTCCCTCTCCTGTCACAAAAATCCTTTTCCTTCACACCTCTGATCTCTCCTTCTTCTGATCAGTGAGACCACTGGGCCACATTTGGACTCTCCTTTCCCAGAAACTGCCTCCAAGAAATAAACTTAGGCTTCCTATTCCTTTGGATAGCTTTCTGTGTGAGAAACAATAGGATTCTTAAGATAATTCTCAATTTGGTTAGGCATAATATTCAAAAGAGGACCATAGATTATTCAGGAGTTATTAGCTATAGGCCATAGAAGGTAGATAAAAAAGAATATAGGTTAAAATTATTTTTGTAAAAATTTTGCATGTGTGGTGATGCTAACAATCTCTTGATAGGAGTTTGGAATATACAAATGTGTGTACTGTCAAAACTCAGCAAATCTACAACTCAGATTTCTGCATTTATTGTTATATAAATTTTACATAAAGTGAAAAACACTATAAACAATATTAAATTACATTTAATAATATGCATACTAAAACATTTAGTGACTAGTTATAGATATCTGCAATTTAATTTGCCTCAAAAATAAGATTGATTGATGAATGGATAGACAGATGAAAAGGCATGTGATAAAACAAGTGTAGTAAAATGTTAATGACAGAACATAGGGGATGAATTTAAGGATGTTCCCTCTAAAATTCTTTTCACTTTCTTGTGTGTTGGAAATTTTTTCATAAGGAAATGTTAAATAAACTGATTGAATATACACCTACTTCTTGCACAGAAAAATATGGCAAAACAGAGTAAGAGATAAAATACCAGGAGCCAAGAAGGAAGGAACCAGACAAACAAAGATTTCCTGACATGTTTCTTTTATTTTAAAATATTTCACAGATCAATGAAGTGAAAATTAGCCAAGACCCAGGGGAAAATTTGTGGCTGTTTGCGGGTGTTTGCAGGAACTTATAAATACCACTGAACATCTGCAAAAATATTTTCTATTGACTATATACCATTCACAGATATGTTTTCAATGGGTAAGATAGTTTGCAAAAACTAGTATGAACCAAGCTGTACGAAAGGAAATTCTTGGCACATCAGTGCTCTAGTCTCTTCCCAATACAATATGGTTAAATGATTCTACTTACTGTACTTCAAAATGTGTTGGTACAGTGCAATACATACTTTTCCTTCTGGGATTAAGCAATATAAAGAGATGGCTAAAAGAAATGAGTCATGCTTTGTCAGAAATAACAAATAAATGGTAAAACTTATCTTTTCATATTATTTTTATTTGACTGTCCCAGAAAATTTTAGATATAATAGTTTTATTTGTACGGAATCTTCTATAATTAGAGATGGTAGCGGTTAACAGTTCTGAAAAATTTACCTAATTGTGAGTTCTGGCTATATACTTACTAGCTATCTGCTTACTGGCTATATACTTACTAGCTAGCAATCTTTTTATACCTTCGGTTTTCTTACCTATAAAAACATATATAGTAATAGTAGTAATCTCCTGGATTGTTTTGAGGATTAAGCATTTATAACAGAAACTGAGACATCGTGAGTGCTCAAGAAATGTTAGCTAGCATTATGAAACTTAGGCTTACAGCTGGAAAATCTTGATCAGATAAACTCTTCACATATTCAGAGATCACTGGGACCTGAAACAGACTCAAAATTCTAGTTCTGCTACCTGTTCTAACCACGGTAAGTATTGTATTAAAATGAGACCCACAAGATCTTGAAGAATGAATAAATAAAAGCTAATTCAGTGTCAAGTTGCTTAAAGGGATCCCAAAGGAGTTCTAAAATACAGCTTCTTAAAATAATTCTGGGACCCCCTCCATGACATTTTTGGCTAACTACTTTGGGATGGGGTTTGAATTTCACTATGTTCTTTATTACCTCTAGATTTCCTCGCTCTGAGGCCATCTAGGGGAAGAATTATGTGGAAAACAATGAAATAATGTTCCAAAAGAGCAAATAACTAATGAGAAATAATGAGTGAATAAAAATTATTAGAGTTTATTTCAACATGAGTATTGTGGTGATTACATTTTCCTAATCTATATACTGCACTTTATGTTCTTAAAAATATGTCAACCTTGTAAGACCTTGATTCCTTATAGTAAAACAAAATGTTATTTAAACACAAGTATATCTCACCTGTTGAGATTTATTAATTATAAGTACAGTTTCTGAGGCAAAATTCTTGCTCTCATGAAAAGTTCTCTTAATATTACTCTCTTCTCTGGTGGATACTGTGCTCATAAAATACTGTTGCAATACTACATTGATTAGCGAGAGCCAGTCCGTACCCATCTCATAAACATAGTCAGATGCCTTTGAGATTTCTTTGGAAAAAGATAATCAAAAGAAGATTGGAAATAATAAAATTTTGACTCATGGAATCATTGAAATTAAGCCCAGTGTTGGCCTAACACCATCTTTGATTTATCTGGGTCACAGATGCCTGGGTAGAGTCTTTGTGCACTACTTCTTTTGGACTGGAAATTAAGACTCAATTCGGGTGGACACACGTTTTGAAGAGTTTTGATCAGAAATCTAATAGAACCTGTGTTTGGTGAGTGCTTTACTCATTTGTTAGTTACATTTATGCTATAACTTCCCACCCCCCCGCCCCCATATTGGGTTTGGCTTATCATTTTTGGATACTGAAGAAATATCTGTTTCAGTTATAAGAAACACATTTTTTTTTTTTTTTAACTCAGCAGGGATTTCTATTTAAGAATGTTAAGTGCAATAGGAAAGAAAATGTCATCATGAGTTTTTGGGTACATTACTAATCATCTAATTGAATTTTAATGGGGAGAGGAAAAAGCCTAGGGGTTATAATGAAAACATATTTTTTCACTCATTTATATTTATCATTCAAATGAAGTCTAGTAATAATATGCAGCAAAAAGATGGAGTCATTCTTAGCTTCTGCAGAGATTAGAGCAGCCACAATTCTTATCCCACTATCCCTTTACGTCCATTACAATCCCAAGCAACCTCAGTGTTCAAATATATCTATTAAATCATTGTCCAAATGATATGAAAGTTTAGGCACACTACATCTTGCAAACACTAATTTTGAGGTCATTTTGCATGATAAAAGAACCTTTGATATCTTTTACTTATCATGGAAAAATTCTGAAATAAAACTATTTAGAACACAACAGTTTATATAATATGCACTCTTTCTAAGGCTAATAAAATAACAATATAATTCCTAACAATACATTGAATTTACAGAAAAATAATTAGGTAATTTTTTGTCCCTATTATAAGCAAATATTATATTTTTAAGTGATACTTATTAAAATATCTCAAAGACAGTTACCTGTTGTAGGTTGTATTACAGTTTACTGTATATGGTCTGATACTCCTGGCAGGAGGAACCTTTTCCCCACCACACTGAAGTAAGACTCAGCCATTGATGCTTTGGCCAAAAATGGTAATTGGAGGTGTTGTGTATCTTCTTAGTAGAAGCTTTTAGAGTCAACATGTAGTTGACTGGCTGTTTCAGAAGAAGCTGGTCTGGGTGTTAGGGTCCCTGAGTTAGGATAAAAAAAGAGAGCAATGTCTACCCAGTGATGTGAGCAAAGAAGAAACTTTTTACATTTTTGTAAGTGATTAGAGTTTGACCTGTTTTTTTTTTTTTTTGGTTATCACAGTATCATTTAGCCTATTATGATTAATATACATAACTAATACACAAAATATGTTCAGCTATACCAAACACATCTGTATGATTTTATAATACAGTGATAGTTTTAAAATTATGAAATTACATAGGTTAGAAAATTGGATCAGTGAGGCCAAAGTCATGGAAAGTAAACTTAATGGACTAGTTGATTTTATGTAAGCATGACAGAATCTCCTCTGAAGGACAATATACTTGTATTTTATGCCTAGATGGTCATAGAGCAAATTTTATGTACTGGTCACAAGATGACAAAATGAGAGTGTGTACTTATCTCTCTGAAAATTTTAAATCTACAACATAAATACAAACAAATACTTTGATATTGGTGGGCTAATCTCAGAAAAAGCTAGATGTAAATTATCAGAAGAATTATACTATACTTTTAAAATAAATTAAGTGTAAATTCCATTTGAAAATCAAAAAAACATTTTTATAGCTTTGGAAATCTTTATATGTAAATATCAAATTAACTAAGAAGTATCTAAATCTCTGCAACCACTTTCTCCTCATGTGTTTTTAAAATTACATTAATACAATAAATGTTATTTTTGTCTTATCTACATATAATGGAAAATAATATCTATCTTCTGTATTTACAAATATCAAAGTCTTGGTCTATATTCTACCATTAAAAGTTTAACCCTTATTATTACAAATAAAATATTGAATGTGGTAGGTTATATTATTAGCTAAAGATTTGAAAAGAACTATTTTTGAGAATTTGGTGAAAAACATTAGCCATATCTGAATTCCCTTATTGTACATAATTATAATGTTTGATACATACTAAGTTTGAAGGTAAGGTAGAAGATGTGGTGATGGATGATGGTATATGGGTAATAAATTGAACTATTTTAAAGCCTATAAATCACATTCATAAGCTATGCTTATTAAAGTAGACCCAAAGGTCACTCAGAGAAAATTAGATAGAATGAAAAGCCATGGAAACTTAGGGTTATGATATAATGGCTGGTAGATTTGTTATACAGGTCGGTATTCTCAGTGAGAAATATTTAAAAAGCTAATTTGTTTGAACCCAGTGATGATGAAAATATAAAAGGTCAAAACTTGTGAGGTACAGCTAATGTAGTTAATACACACAAAAAAATGTATAACTTTAAATTGACGTATTAAAATGAGTTCGGGTTTAAAAGTCAGAAAATTGAGTATGTGTATGTGTGTATACACACACATGCACACATGCATATGATCTGTTTGAAGTTTTATTATGTATCATTCGTCTATCTATGTGCCTGTTTAAAGTTATTGGAAAACTACCAGGATAGTGAGGATTTGAAGTGCTATGATCTTGAATAAAAAGTGAGCCCTACCTTCAAACATTTGCTGATATGTGAAATTGAGAAGCTTAGTAGAAAGCTGCAGCTGAATGATTGATAATCCAAGTAGAACTTCTTGTTGGCTCATTGAACTTCAGGAACAAAAATTGAAATTTGGGTACCATGGAAGAGAAAGACGTGTGTTGATACTCCCCACCCTCCACCCCCGAGGCTACACCCTAGGAGTAGGAGCGAAATGGAAATAGAAAAGAATTAACAAAATCTGAAGCCCACATCTGAATTAGCTCAGTTTTTCCTTGGATGAGGGTGGTATATCCTTAGTCTAACCGACATCCAGATACAAAATGAATCATTTTTAGAGGAAAATTCCATTACACTGAGCTTTAGATTATCTGTATAATTTTTTGTATACAATGTCAACAAACAAATAATTACTATGTATGCCAGGAGATTAAAAAAAAAAACCCTCAAACTCCAAATAAAACACAGTTGAAACAGAATCATAGGGGGTTATGAAATAAATTGTGCTAATCCTAAGTACAAGAAGTTACAATTGTATCAGAAATAAAGGGGACAATACTAGCAATTATACTGCTATTAAAAAGACTAGAAGCAGAAGAAATAGATCTCAATTTATTTTAGGTGGCCAACATAACCTTGGTACAAAAATTTGACAAGGATAGTACATAGAAATTAGCTTGCAGATGAATCTCATAAAGTTAAATCTAAAAGTTCTAAATAAATCATAAATAAATCCAGCAATATGCGAAAATGTTAATATGTAACAAGTGAATTACAGAATAAGCTTAACATATGAAATCGATATCAATTACCAAATTAACAGAATAGTGTATAACTATTTCAATAGATGCAGAGAAGCACTGGACAAATTCAACGTATTTAAAAAAATAGCTTAAACTGGGCATGGAACAGAACTTTATTAATCTGTTGAAGAATATCAATAAAATCCCATAGAAATTTCTTACAGTAAAATATTTTAAATATTTCTCTTGATATACCAGTGAGGTTGCATGTCAAGTTTTACCACATCTGTTTGACATCTTACTGTGGTTTCTAGTTGGTACAATAAGATAAGAAAAATAAATTAAAGGTATAAGAATTTGAAGAAATAAAATGTATTAACAAAATACAAGATTGTATATTTATAAAATCTATAGATAGCTACAGATAATCTATTAGAATTAGTAAATGAATGCTGCAAAATCATTAGATATAAATCCAAAATGCAAAAATATCAAACTTTTTATATGTGAACAACAGTTTAAAATTTAAAATCAATACCATTTATAGTAGCATCACAAAAATAAAATATGAATAAATCTTGATAATTTTCACATAAAAATAAGTCTGCAAAAGTTGTGTAAGACTGGTGTTTTTCCTTTCTTGGCTGTTATAATTCACTGTAAAGCTATGTGGACCTGTTGAATGCTTTGTGAAGTAGTATATAATTTCATAATCAGTGGATGTTAGATAATTCAGATTTATTTTTCTTCTTATGTCAGTTTTCTAGGGATTTTTTATTTTATGTAAGTGTTCAATGGCAGCCCAGAATCTTTCTGCTAATGATGGGAACCACTATTTGTGAATTGATTCAGTTTCTGAGGGTGTTGCTAAATGCTGTAATCCATTACAGAATGTGCTATTGCTTCCTGTGTACTGTCTTGCATTAATGCTGGGGCAGTTTCAGGGGCTTCCACTTGACCCTTCCCACCATAATGTCTCTTAATCCATAGGTCAGGGAACAATCTAATGCCTTCCCATTGGTAAGTATGTACAGCATAATTATGTACTTTGTGGACTACAGAAATGATTCTAGGACAAGTCCATGGACTAACTGGACTCACTGTGAAATAGACTTGAATCAAGACTGGCCTCCAAAGCCTCCATTGTAATTAGCGTACCATGTAGGTGTAACTCTAGTAACGGTATCAATTTGGACTCTTTATCAATTTTATATTCTCCTTTATCTGAGTCAAATAGCTTTACTTCCATTTGGGAAAGGATTGTGGCACTTTAGTCTTTTTTCTCAAAGGGAACTGGCATCATTTTCCTTTGAAGGGTTTAGGGTCTCAGAATGGTTCTAGATCTAGAGACTGGATGGGAGATTTCACTTTTACATCATTGCAGCTCATCTCAACTTTAACTCCTCAGATCTTGATCTCTGTCTGTTGTCTTTTATGCAAGGACAACATCTTTTTTGTTAGCTGCCTAACTCGCTCTCATCATCAATCTAATTTATTTTCCATTGCCACAGATTCCTGTGGCTCTAGGCACTCTGGTTGTAACTTCATCTTTGCTTCCTAATATTTTAATTAGTCTACCCTTCTTCTGACAGATACTATGATGTGATGTCTACTATTCCTGAATCTTATCATCCCCATTAACACCATGAGTCCAGTTCAATGAAAATATTCCCTAGTGTCAATTCTAGTCTAGAAATGACAACAACCATTTAGACCAAAGATCCCAATGCCTTTCTTTCTCATTTTTTAAAAAGATTTATTTATTTTGAGAGAGTGTGTGCAAGCGGGGGGGGGGGAGGGGGGCAGAGGGGAAGCAGACTCCCAGACTCCCCGCTGAGTAGGGAGCCCGACATGGGGCTTGATCTCCCCACTGGGAGATCATGACCTGAGCCAAAACCAAGAGTTGGACATTAACCAACTGAGTCACCCAGGCAGCCCCCAAATGCCTTTCAATGTAATGAATTCGTTACAGCTATAGCAAAGTGAGCATCTTTGGATGCTACTTACTCCCAAGAAGCATAGTCATCAAACTGTTCATATCTTATATAATAGATTTAACATTCCTGTTTATTTGAGCTCAATCCTCTGCCAAGGCAAATTATTTCATCTGATTTTCTGTAAACCATTATCATGTCCAAGTTTCTAGGATTATTCCAGCAGCATATGAGGATTGAATCATTGGGAAAACTCTTTTTTTTTTTTTTAAAGATTTTATTTTTTTTATTTTATTTTTTTAATTATTTTATTTTTTTTAAAGATTTTTATTTATTTATTTGAGAGAGAGAATGAGACAGAGAGAGAGAGCATGAGGGGGGGAGGGTCAGAGGGAGAAGCAGACTCCCCGCCGAGCAGGGAGCCCGATGCGGGACTCGATCCCGGGACTCCAGGATCATGACCTGAGCCAAAGGCAGTCGCCTAACCAACTGAGCCACCCAGGTGCCCTTAAAGATTTTATTTTTAAGTAGTTTCTACACACAGTGTGGGGCTTGAACTCATATCCCTGAGATCAGGAGACACATGTTCTACCAATTAGCCAGCCAGGTGCCCAGGGGACATCCTTTTCTGTCCATATAATATTTCATCTTCTTTAGTGTAACATCCACAAACTCATTTCTAGTCATGTTTTTTTCAGTTGTACAGGAACATATTATTGAGTTCCTATAATTCTATCAGTGAGAAAACTATATACTCCCAGAATAGAGACTGCATTTCCCCTTTTGTCTGTGCTGAGAACATTACCCTTAATTACTTTGGAGGCAATGAGGTTCGAATCTTAAGGAGAAAGTCACCTTGTAAAGCATTTGGCTTAGATGAAGTCACTGAATGGTCTCTGGGCAAGATCAAGCTGTCATCCTCCAGCGAGGGAGGAGGGATTGCCTGTGGTGGAATAGTAAAAGTAAATATAGGGGCACAGAGCTCTATTGTGTCCACACATACATATGCATTTTTTGGGTCTCAGGATTCTACCTCTTTCTTCTCAGGGCCCTGATTTTATCATAGAAGACTATTTAAGATTGTACATTCAGTTCCTTTTGTACTTTTGTCACCCTTAAGATTAAATCCTCTGCCAGATATTTAGCATCTGGATTTAGCATCCATTTTCTGAGTTGGTAGCTGTCTAACTTTGGCTGGTGGTCATTCTCTTTCTTCAGTGCTTCTGGCAGTTAGCAAAGCCAGCCAACTTCATTAAAACTTTATAATAAATGTGTGTCCATACTTTCAAATACTAAAATTATTGTGTGAATCAGTGCTTTTACTTTAAACTAAATTTCATCCCAATCTACCACAAGGTAAAATTAGTCTTAATAATTGTAGTATTTCAACATGACAGGAGCTCTCACCATCCCACTTATTAGTTTGGGTTCTTTGTTGGTTTCTGCCCATTGAATAATGTATTTCTAGAATTCTATTATAAGCAACTGTTTTCTGTGTCTACTTCATTACTCAAAGCAGAGCCTAAAAAATAATTTGGATGCAGGTAGTATATCCGGAAGGTTATCCCAGAAAGCAGAAGCGAGAGGGCCAGGAGATTAAGAAAAGGAAGGAGGAAAAGATAATATAAGAGTTTATTATCAATTCTGTTCTGGTGGCAAGAGACCTCAGTTCTACTGGGATTTCCTGAAGACTGTCCAGAATATCTCCCAGGAACTCACTAAATTGCAGAAGACATGAGCATTTATCCAGTGGCTCTAATATCCTATTGGTAGAGGCATTCCCCTGGGAACACTGATTCACCCCATATGTGGACTGTGCTATCCATGATGATATATCCATAGATACTGTGACTATAAATTCATGTAGATTTCCTTAATCCCAAAACTTGTGTTAAAATTTAAGTATGGTACAGTATTAAAAATTAACTCACTGATAGTTCATTTGAAAGATAAGGTGAGTTTTCATTTGTTAAATTCAAATAAAATTAGTTATTTGATCTATAAACAAACAACATACTAAATATTCAGTTTTAGAATAATAATTAATATCAGTGGCCTAATAGCTAGATATTTTATAATTACTTTACCAGATTATTCCTGCCCTATCAGTATGTGGCAGGACTGGATTTTCTGTTCTCAATCTCCTTTGGTCTTTCTGGTTTTTTGAATGAACACGGACTTTAAAAAAAAAAAAAAGATTTTATTTATTTGAAAGAGAAAGAGCATGAGCAGGAGAGAGGGGCAGAGGGACAGGGGGAAGCAGACTCCCTGCTGAGCAGGGAGCCTGATGCGGGGCTCAGTCCCAGGATCTGGAGATCATGACTTGAGCCAAAGGCAGACGTTTAACTGACTGAGCCAACCCAGGTCCCCCTGAACAAGGACTTCAATATAATAGAAGTATTTGTCCTTTGCTCTCCCTTGTGAAGACCTAAATATTGTGTTCTTTAACCCACTGTAATTTTCCACTACTGCCTTCCTAGAATGAAGCCTGTTTCAAGTGTGTCTGGACTTGAACTCTGCATAAGAAGGATACTGACCAAAGAGAAAACGTATTTCTGTATATCAACTTGAGGCTTGGACCCTCTTCTGGCTCTGTGTGTGGTTGTGATGCACTTACGTTAAGATTGCCTTTTTCCCCCCATCCTGGGTAGGAACTTTACCTGTGTATCTTTTCAGAATTTATATCACATAATGTATTTGAATGTTACCTTTCAGGATTTTGACATTAGTATAATTGTCTGGCATGCCTAAATCAACATTCATTGTAGAAACAAGCTAGATACCCTACATTATATCACCAAACTGTCACTGGAATGATTTCTAAGACTAGGAATTTGTCCAAGATAAACAGTTATGGTATAGGAATAACCTCTCATAAGGAGAAAAATACCATGGAGATGGATGTGCTAAACAGACTATTGCCCTTGAAGTGGTTGGATAAGGGAAAGTGAGCTAAAGTTAAAAATGCATATTTTAATCAGAGAGTTTGGACTATGCTGTACTATTTGAATTTATACGATGAGACCCACAGTAAATATCTAGCTCAATTTATCCAGGGACTGTTGTCTATGAAGAAAGGTTTTTCTGCACTGAATAATCTGGAATTTTAACATAAAGTTGGATTGCTTCAATTTTTGGGAAGTCTATGAGGAATATTCAAATTGATAGGATGATCTTTGCCAACATGAAAGTCAAATGCACCATCACAAGTTGTGATGATTTAATGGGACAAGTAGTCAACCTGTGCTGGATGTTAACATACTGTAGGGAAGAAAAACTTGTCCTTTCTTTTTTTCTAGGTTCTTTGGCTGGCCTCATAATTAAATTGACATAAGACAAATTAATAGGAGAAAAACTAAATTTTAATTTTGTATATAAAGGAATTCATAGAAATCTGAGACTCAGAGAAGTGACCAAAGCAGGTAGCTTTTATATCTTTTAGACAATTTGTGAAGAATTAGAAAAATAAGTTTGGAATTTGGGAAGCAAATTAATGAAGAATAATACAGTACAGTCTTCTTGGTCCTAAATTTCCTATCTCTGGTGATAAGGATGCCTCTCCCCAACAGGTGCAGGAAGGGTACCCTTTACATGGTGAATTTATTTCCTGCTTTCAGAGGGACAAAGGAATGGCTCAGAGGTCCTTCTTGCACTGACTGTTTCTTAAGTAATTTTTTTTTTTAAAGATTTTATTTATTTATTTGACAGAGAGAGAGACAGCGAGAGAGGGAACACAAGCAGGGGGAGGGGGAGAGGGAGAAGCAGGCCTCCCCGCAGTGCAGGGAGCTCGATGCGGAGCTCGATCCCAGGACCCTGGGATCATGACCTGAGCCGAAGGCAGTCGCTTAACGACTGAGCCACCCAGGCGCCATGTTTCTTAAGTAATTTTAATTCAAAATAACCAGTATGCCAAAGTGGCATATTTTGGGGCAGCCTGCCCTGAACCCTATCACCCTACCAATACCAAGGACTCAAATCTTATTCAAGCATATGGAACCTGTGAGAGGGAAGGAAAAAATTCAAACAATAAATTAAACACAGAAAAGAATTTTTCTTTTTTCCTCTTTTTTTTTTTTTTTTTTTTTTTAGAAAATAAGTTTTCAAAGATAATTGTCAGGATCAGAAAGATAATAGATGTTGAAAGAGTGTGCTAGATCTAAGAGGTTTTGTCCAGAATTATTTCACTAATTGAAATCAGTTTTGTCTATGTTTATGCTTCCCATAGGATGAAATCCAGCAAGCCCAGGGAGACTTTCCTTACTAATTAGGGACATAAAGGGCAGGATGCAGCACACTAAGGTAAGATAAATTAAAAGAGAAGCTACAGGGAAGCAGAAAAGTTTGAGTGGGATGTGGATTTTGAGAATGAGAAGTAGACTGAATTACACAATCCATGAACCTTTGGATATAATGCTATAGAAAACAGTAAGAGCCAATGATATAAGGGAACATATTAAAGAACTTTTAATCAATGAAATTTTATCTTGGTGTCAGGATCCATTAACATTTCTACTTATATTGATATATAAGAAATTTGAAAAAAATTAAATGTAGGCTAGAGGACTTTATTAGTCAAAATCCTGACAGGAAACAAAAGGAGTATTTAGCCTCACTTAAAGAGGTTTGGGAAGGGCTAAGGGAACCACTAAGGGATGTTGAGATATCAAGGAAATAGCAACAGTGGAAAGCCATTACTACAACTAAGACTAAAGTAGTAATTCAAGAAAACAGGGCTACCAGAGCCCATGAACCTCAAGCCACTGAAGGGAACCCTCACGATGTCTGTGACCTCCTGTTCTCTTATCTTCTGCCAAAACTTTCATTGGCTGAACCCAGCTTGAAGTCATAGGGCAATGAAACTAAGTATTCTTTGAGTTCACACCTCCTTGTCATTTCAAGTCACAGCGCAGCAATTCCCCCCACCCGAAAAAAAAAAAAAAAAAAAGAAAAGAAAAAAAGAAAAAGCTAAAAGGAGTGGGGAATGAATCAGAGGAGAAAATGAAGAATAAGTTCATTCTTATGAACTTATAAGGGATCAAGACTGGTGGAAATGCTGCTCCAGATACTAAGATCCTCAAATGCTTTCCTATTTCCTAATGTTAAGAGTCACAGTGGGGTCTATGGGAGAAGTATTACCAGATAAGGCTGACTAGAAAATAATCTTTTTTCTTTCTAGGTTTGACCTGTTGGAGAGAAAGAATGCCTCAGGGCATTCTTTTGAGCCCCACTCTCTTCTAGATACCAAGGGAGAGGGTATTTGGGGAATCTGATGTATTTTGAAATCTTGGTGTATTTAGAAAATAGTCTAGAGAACTTTGGGGGGAAAAAACCCATTATATTGTCTCCTTATGTTAACAGTTTGTCTTAAAGAAATAAGGTTGAAATCTTTGGTTGACGAGTGTTCTTTTGCACTTCTCTGATATTTCTGTAGAATATACAGAAATTTTCTGTTTCTTAACAGCAAGTAAAATCAAATTTAGAAATTTCTCCTAGCATTCTCCTTGGTCTACCAAATGTAGACAACTAAAGATCTTTTTGAGGTTTAGTATGTATTATAGGCATTCCATAAATCAGAGCTCTCACAATTTTGTTTTTGAGATGTCACTAGAATCTCAGTCTGGCTTTGTCAGGGGAATCCTTAGTAGGTCCACTGGGACTGTTGATATTGGAACTGGGAGAGAAGCAGGCTGAAATAATTATTAACACTAGGGAAACAAGTTCCCAAAGTATTCTGTGTCTCCCTCTGAGTTTCACTTCAAGGGTATGCTTGTGTGTGTTGGTATAATAAAAAACAAATAAAATATTTGGTCTTTTCACCCTGTTCCCAGCACAGAAGTCCTAAAATGCCTGGGAGCTTCTCAGTGATAAGTGCCTTTTGTATGCTAATGAGATGACTGGTGGCTTCAGGCTGGAGTTGCTCACCAAAGAGACCGAGGCTTAATTAGTGGATTAGCACTTTCAGCCTCACCCTCTGACCTCCAGGGAGGGGAAAGGGACTGGAATTGAGGTTAACAAACTATTGAGAATGATTTAGTCAGTCATGGCCATATAATGGAACCTCCAGAAAAGCACTGAAGTTTAGGGTTCAAGGAGTTTCTGAGTTGGTGAACATATCAAGGGTGATATGCTTCGAGAGGACATAAAATTTCTGTACCGCTCCCTTCCTTCACGTATCTTGCCCTATACATCTTTTCCATTTGGCTATTCCTGCGTTGAATCCTTTATAATTAATGAGTACATGTAAGTGAAGTGTTTTTCTGATTCGATGAGTCAGTCTAGTGAATTTGGAACTTGAGAAAGGGTTTGTGGGAACTCCTGATTTATAACTAGTTGGTCAGAAGTACAGATGTCTTTCCATTCTTCCTTACCACTTTTGACTGGTACCTGAAGTGGGGGTGGCCTTGCAGGACTGATCCTTTAACCTGTGGGGTTTGTGCGAATTCTGGGAGTTTATGTCAGAATTGAGTTGAATTGTTGGACACCCAGTTGGTGTCAGATAATCACACAATTTGGTGTTAGAAGTGGTGTCAGAAAAAAAAAAAAGACATCAGCATATATATAAACAATTATTGAGATGTACACTTAAAATCAATGCACTTCACATATTTAATGTGTGTATATTGTACTTCAGCTAAGAATTTTTTTAAAAAAGCTTGGATCCCAGCTGGTGATTACCCTTGGGGTAGTTTTTGCAAATGTGTTTGAACTTTTAAATTACTCACTGACACCAAGAGGAATCTTAGGATCCATGTAATTTTACTAGAACTCTGGGAAATATAGACTTATGGCCCTTATTATCAAAATTTATCTGAGAAATAAGCCATAGACCCTTTTTAAAAAAATGAGTTTTATCTTGAAGTAGACTCTTGATAGGTAAGTTCCTTGGTTGTACCTTCCTTATCATCTTCGCTGGTATTTTCCCTTCTTCATCTCTAAATGTTAGTGTCTCTGTGTTTTGACCCGTCTTTTATTCTCTGTTTACACACGTGATCTTAATGTGGGTAAAGCTTTACATCGTATCTATATGGTGATGATTCTCAAATTTATCTTATAATCCTGACCACTCCACTGAACTACATACTTATATATTCCCTATTCTACATCTCCATTTAGATGTCTAATAAATATTCAATACATCCTAAACAGAGCTCTGTATGACCAATTGATAAACCTATTATTCCCGTTTTATATTTTAGCAATAGTTGGCACCACCTGTTGCTCTGGAGAAAATCCTAGAAACCATCCTTTTTTCCTCTCATTTTATTGTAACCATATAAAATGCAAGTTCTATAACTATCTTCAAAATATGTTAATCTTCAAAAATGCCCACATTCATTATCTTTGATTCTTGTATGTCTGATGGCATTAGTTGAAGTCATTATCACTTCTCTTTTGAATTTCTAAGAAAACATGACTTTTCTGCCTCCAGTCTTGCCCTCCACGGGCAATTTTTCTCAAAGCAATAAAAATAGATTTTTAAAAACATACACTAAATACGACACTCCCTTGGTTTGCGCACTTGTAATTAGCAACTCACTCAGAATAAGATGCAGACTGACCAACCAATGAGATCTTCATGCCCCTCTCACTACAATTATCTCGTGACTTTTCAACTCAGTCACTACATTGTAGCTACAATTACCTTTCTACTCAGCTTACAAGTTTGTTCTCATTTCAGGATGTTGTTCTTCCTGCTCTTTGCTCATTATGCTTTATCGTCGTATCTTAACACTGTTCAGATTCCATTTCATCCAGAATTTTGCTTAAATGTTCCCTTTACTGACCAACAATTGTGATAACTTCTCCTATCACTCTCTAACCTCCCCTGCACTTTTGCCCTTTTTTTAAAAAGATTTTATTATTCATCTGAGAAAGAGAGAGAGCTTGCATGAGTGAGGGGAGGGGCAGAGGGAGAGGGAGAAACAGACTCCCTGCTGAGCTGGTAGCAGGACATGGGGCTTGATCCTAGGACCCCTGAGATCATGACCCAAGCTGAAGTCAGATGCTTAACCGACTGAGCTACCCAGGTGCCCCTCACTTCTGTTTTTTTATAACACATAACACAACTAGATATTTTTATTTTTTTTTATTTTTTATTTATTTATTTTTTTTTAATTTTTTTTTTTATTCTTATGTTAATCCCCATACATTACATCATTAGTTTTAGATGAAGTGTTCCATGATTCATTGTTTGTGCATAACACCCAGTGCTCCATGCAGAACGTGCCCTCCTCAGTACCCACCACCAGGCTAACCCATCCTCCCACCCCCCTCCCCTCTAGAACCCTGTTTGTTTTTCAGAGTCCATCGTCTCTCATGGTTCGTCTACCCCTCCGATTTCCCCCGCTTCATTCTTCCCCTCCCGCTACCTTCTTCTTCTTCTTTTTTTTTTTTTTTTCTTAACATATATTCCATTATTTGTTTCAGAGGTACAGATCTGAGATTCAACAGTCTTGCAAAATTCACAGCGCTTACCAGAGCACATACCCTCCCCAGTGTCTATCACCCAGTCACCCCATCCTTCCCACCCCACCCCCCACTCCAGCAACCCTCAGTTTGTTTCCTGAGATTAAGAATTCCTCATATCAGTGAGATCATATGATACTTGTCTTTCTCTGATTGACTTATTTCACTCAACATAATACCCTCCAGTTCCATCCACGTCGTTGCAAATGGCAAGATCTCGTTCCTTTTGATGGCTGCATAATATTCCATTGTATATATATACCAGATCTTCTTTATCCATTCATCTGTTGATGGACATCTTGGCTCTTTCCACAGTTTGGCTATTGTGGACATTGCTGCTATAAACATCGGGGTGCACGTACCCCTTCGGATCCCTACTTTTGTATCTTTGGGGTAAATACCCAGTAGTGCAATTGCTGGATCATATGGTAGCTCTATTTTCAACTTTTTGAGGAACCTCCATACAGTTTTCCAGAGTGGCTGCACCAGCTTGCATTCCCACCAACAGTGTAGGAGGGTTCCCCTTTCTCCGCATCCCCGCCAACATCTGTCATTTCCTGACTTGTTAATTTTAGCCATTCTGACAGGTGTGAGGTGGTATCTCATTGAGGTTTTGATTTGGATTTCCCTGATGCCGAGCGATACTGAGCACTTTTTCATGTGTCTGTTGGCCATTTGGATGTCTTCTTTGGAAAAATGTCTTTTCATGTCTTCTGCCCATTTCTTGATTGGATTCTTTGTTCTTTGGGTGTTGAGTTTGATGAGTTCTTTATAGATTTTGGATACTAGCCCTTTATCTGATATGTCATTTGCAAATATCTTCTCCCATTCTGTTGGTTGTCTTTTGGTTTTGTTGACTGTTTCCTTTGCTTTGCAAAAGCTTTTTATCTTGATGAAGTCCCAATAGTTCATTTTTGCCCTTGCTTCCCTTGCCTTTGGCGATGTTTCTAGGAAGAAGTTGCTTCGGCTGAGGTCAAAGAGGTTGCTGCCTGTGTTCTCCTTTAGGATTTTGATGGACTCCTGTCTCACATTGAGGTCTTTCAACCATTTGGAGTCTATTTTTGTGTGTGGTGTAAGGAAATGGTCCAGTTTCATTCTTCTGCATGTGGCTATCCAATTTTCCCAACACCATTTGTTGAAGAGACTGTCTTTTTTCCATTGGACATTCTTTCCTGCTTTGTCAAAGATGAGTTGACCATAGAGTTGAGGGTCCATTTCTGGGCTCTCTATTCTGTTCCATTGATCTATGTGTCTGTTTTTGTGCCAGTACCATGCTGTCTTGATGATGACAGCTTTGTAATAGAGCTGGAAGTCCGGAATTGTGATGCCGCCGGCTTTGCTTTTCTTTTTCAACATTCCTCTGGCTATGCGGGGTCTTTTCTGGTTCCATACAAATTTTAGGATTATTTGTTCCATTTCTTTTAAAAAAGTGGATGGTATTTTGATGGGGATTGCATTGAATGTGTAGATTGCTCTAGGTAGCATTGACATCTTCACAATATTTGTTCTTCCAATCCATGAGCATGGAATGTTTTTCCATTTCTTTGTGTCTTCCTCAATTTCTTTCATGAGTATTTTATAGTTTTCTGAGTACAGATCCTTTGTCTCTTTGGTTAGATTTATTCCTAGGTATCTTATGGTTTTGGGTGCAATTGTAAATGGGATCGACTCCTTAATTTCTCTTTCTTCTGTCTTGTTGTTGGTGTATAGGAATGCCACTGACTTCTGTGCATTGATTTTATATCCTGCCACTTGACTGAATTCCTGTATGAGTTCTAGCAGTTTTGGGGTGGAGTCTTTTGGGTTTTCCACATAAAGTATCATATCATCTGCAAAGAGTGAGAGTTTGACTTCTTCCTTGCCAATTTGGATGCCTTTGATTTCTTTTTGTTGTCTGATTGCTGTGGCTAGGACTTCCAATACTATGTTGAATAGCAGTGGTGATAGTGGACATCCCTGCCGCGTTCCTGACCTTAGGGGGAAAGCTCTCAGTTTTTCCCCATTGAGAATGATATTCGCTGTAGGTTTTTCATAGATGGCTTTTATGATATTGAGGTATGTACCCTCTATCCCTATACTCTGAAGAGTTTTGATCAAGAAAGGATGCTGTACTTTGTCAAATGCTTTTTCTGCATCTATTGAGAGGATCATATGATTCTTGTTCTTTCTTTTGTTAATGTATTGTATCACATTGATTGATTTGCGGATGTTGAACCAACCTTGCAGCCCAGGGATAAATCCCACTTGGTCATGGTGAATAATCCTTTTAATGTACTGTTGGATCCTATTGGCTAGTATTTTGGTGAGAATTTTTGCATCCATGTTCATCAGGGATATTGGTCTGTAATTCTCCTTTTTGATGGGGTCTTTGTCTGGTTTTGGGATCAAAGTAATGCTGGCCTCATAAAACGAGTTTGGAAGTTTTCCTTCCATTTCTATTTTTTGGAACAGTTTCAGAAGAATAGGTATTAATTCTTCTTGAAATGTTTGGTAGAATTCCCCTGGGAAGCCATCTGGCCCTGGGCTTTTGTTTGTTGGGAGATTTTTGATGACTGCTTCAATTTCCTTAGTGGTTATAGGTCTGTTCAGGTTTTCTATTTCATCCTGGTTCAGTTTTGGTAGTTGGTACATCTCTAGAAATGCATCCATTTCTTCCAGGTTATTTAATTTGCTGGCATAGAGTTGCTCATAATATGTTCTTATAATTGTTTGTATTTCTTTGGTGTTGGTTGTGATCTCTCCTCTTTCATTCATGATTTTGTTGATGTGGGTCATTTCTCTTCTCTTTTTGATAAGTCTGGCCAGGGGTTTATCAATCTTGTTAATTCTTTCAAAGAACCAGCTCCTAGTTTCATTGATCTGTTCTACTGTTCTTTTAGTTTCTATTTCATTGATTTCTGCTCTGATCTTGATTATTTCTCTTCTCCTGCTGGGTTTAGGCTTTATTTGCTGTTCTTTCTCTGGCTCCTTTAGGTGTAGGGTTAGGTTGTATACTTGAGACCTTTCTTGCTTCTTGAGAAAGGCTTGTATTGCTATATACTTTCCTCTTAGGACTGCCTTTGCTGCATCCCAAAGATTTTGAATAGTTGTGTTTTCATTTTCATTGGTTTCCATGTATTTTTTTAATTCTTCTTTAATTTCCTGGTTGACCCATTCATTCTTCAGTAGGATGCTCTTTAGCCTCCATGTATTTGAGTTCTTTCCGACTTTCCTCTTGTGATTGAGTTCTAGTTTCAAAGCATTGTGGTCTGAAAATAGGCAGGGAATGATCCCAATCTTTTGGTACCGGTTGAGACCTGATTTATGACCTAGGATGTGATCTATTCTGGAGAATGTTCCATGGGGACTAGAGAAGAATGTGTATTCCATTGTTTTGGGATGGAATGTTCTGAATATGTCTGTGAAGTCCATTTGGTCCAGTGTGTCATTTAAAGTCTTTATTTTCTTGTTAATCTTTTGCTTAGACAATCTGTCCATTTCAGTGAGGGGGGTGTTAAAGTCCCCCACTATTATTGTATTGTTGTCGATGTGTTTCTTTGCTTTTGTTATTACTTGCCTTATATAATTGGCTGCTCCCATGTTAGGGGCATGGATATTTACAATTGTTAGATCTTCTTGTTGGATAGACCCTTTAAGTAGGATATAATGTCCTTCCTCATCTCTTATTACAGTCTTTGGTTTAAAATCTAATTTGTCTGATATAAGGATTGCCACCCCAGCTTTCTTTTGGTGTCCATTAGCATGGTAAATGGTTTTCCACCCCCTCACTTTCAATCTGGGGCTGTCTTTGGGTCGAAAATGAGTCTCTTGCAGACAGCATATCGATGGGTCTTGTTTTTTAATCCAGTCTGATAGCCTGTGTCTTTTGATTGGGGCATTGAGCCCATTTACATTCAGGGTAACTATTGAAAGATAGGAATTTAATGCCATTGTATTGCCTGTAAGGTGACTGTTACCGTATATTGTCTGTGTTCCTTTCTGGTCTATGTTGCTTTTGGGGTCTCTCTTTGCTTAGAGGACTCCTTTCAAGATTTCCTGTAGGGCTGGTTTTGTGTTTGCAAATTCCTTTAGTTTTTGTTTGTCCTGGAAGCTTTTTATCTCTCCTTCAATTTTCAATGACAGCCTAGCTGGATAGAGTATTCTTGGCTGCATATTTTTCTCGTTTAGTGCTCTGAATATATCCTGCCAGTCCTTTCTGGCCTGCCAGGTCTCTGTGGATAGGTCTGTTGCCAATCTAATGTTTCTACCCTTGTAGGTTACATATCTCTTCTCCCGAGCTGCTTTCAGGATTTTCTCTTTGTCTATGAGACTCGTAAGTTTTACTATTAGATGTCGGGGTGTTGACCTATTTTTATTGATTTGAGAGGGGTTCTCTGTGCTTCCTGGATTTTCATGCCTGTTTCCTTCCCCAAATTAGGGAAGTTCTCTGCTATAATTTGCTCCATTATACCTTCTGCCCCTCTCTCTCTTTCTTCTTCTTCTGGGATCCCAATTATTCTAATGTTGTTTCGTCTTATGGTATCGCTTATCTCTCGAATTCTGCCCTCGTGATCCAGTAGTTGTTTATCTCTCTTTTTCTCAGCTTCTTTATTTTCCATCATTTCATCTTCTATATTACTGATTCTCTCTTCTGCCTCATTTATCCTAGCAGTTAGCGCCCCCATTTTTGATTGCACCTCATTAATAGCCTTTTTGATTTCTACTTGGTTGGATTTTAGTTCTTTTACTTCTCCAGAAAGGGTTTCTCTAATAACTTCCATATTTTTTTCAAGCCCAGCTAGTATCTTTAAAGTGATGATTCTGAACTCTAGATCTGACATTGTACTAATGTCCGTATTGAGTAGGTCCCTGGCAGTCGGTACTACCTCTTGTTCTTTTTGTTGAGGTGATTTTTTCCGTCTTGTCATTTTGTGCAGAGGAGAATAGATTAATGAGAGAACAAAATGCTAGCAGAGTAACAACGTCCCCAGAAAATATACTCTAAACAAATCAGAAAAAACCTGAAGCAGTGGGAAAAGAAAGGGAAAGAGAGAAAAAAGAAAAAGAAAAAAAAGAAAAAGATAAAGATAAAAACAGAAACAAACAAAACAAAACAACAACAAAAAAACCAGAATGTGATCAAAATGATCAGTGCCACACACTAGATTTGGGGTGTATTTTGGTCTTTTAGAAGAAAGTGCCTCCCAAAATTTTAAAGAAAGAAAAACTTATATATGTACAAAAATAAGGGTTGATATGATGAAGGGATGGAATATGACTGTAAAGATGGAAATTATAAAAAATTTTATAAAAGGAATTGATAAGTTGTTTGAAAAAAGAAAGAAGAGGATTTAAAAAAAGAAAAAAAAAAGGGAGAGGATGTGATCAGGCAGGGGAACAGAAAACACCATATACTAGAGATTTAGGGTATATTTTGATCTGTTAGAAGAAACTATCTCAAAATTTTAAAGAGAGAACAACTTATATATATAAGCCAAAAATATGGGTAACTACTATGAAGGGATAGAATATGACTCTAAAAATGAAAAATAAAAATGTTTTTTTTTTTTAAAAAAAAGGGATTGATAAGATGTTGGTTGAAAAAGGGAAAAAGAAAAATTCAAAAAGAATAAAAAAAGAAAAAAAGACAGTTAAAAAAAAATTAACTTTGAAAGACTACAGAATCATGGTAAAAAAGCCATGAATTCTATGTGCAGTAGTCCCCTAGAGCTGGAGTTCTGCCGTTCTCATTGATGGGTAAACTTGGTCTTGGCTGGCTGTTCTCGCTGATCTTCTGGGGAGGGGCCTGTTGCCGTGGTTTCCAAATGTCTTTGCCGGAGGCAGAATTGCCCCGCCCTTGCCCCCTCCCAGCTAAGTAATCTGCTGGGGTTTGCTCTCCGGGGCTTTTGTTCCCTGCGAGCTTTCCCTACAGCTTTGGAGGCGGAGAGTGAAAATGGCGGCCTCCCAATCTCCGCCCCGGAGGAGCCGAGAACTCGGGGTCCCGCTTCTCAGTGAGCCCCCAGAGAAAAGCCGTCAGTCACTCCCGTCTCCCCGGTCTCCAGCCGCACTCCGTGCTCACCCGGCCTGTGACCGCGCGTTTCTATCTCTGGCACCCGACCCCGGGTGGAGTCTCCAAACCCAGCAGATCCCTGCGGTGCACTCCCGCGCGGCTCCTCCCGGGGGAGGAAGGTGAGTCTCCCCGGATCTGCCGCTTGTTGGGTCCGTGCTGGAGGAGCAGTGGCCCGACTGTGCCGCGGATCACGGTTTATGGCAACCCCGAGCTGAGAGCCCGCGCCTGGGCTCCGCCTCTGCAGCCGGCTTCCCTGCTCCGATACCTGGGAGCTCTGCCACACTCAGGCACCCCCGGTCTTTCTGTGACCCGTGGGTCCTGAGACCACACTGTCCCGGAGGGTTCCACCCCCCGCTTAGCCACCAGAGTGACGTCCCTCAGCGGAGCAGACTTTTAAAAGTTCCGATTTTGTGCTCCGCGGCTCTATCACTTGCCAGAAGCAGCCACCGGAGGCCCCTCCCCCGCCGTCTATCCTCCCGAATATCGCCTCGGATTCACTTCTCCGCACGTCCTACCTTCCAGAAAGTGGTCACTTTTCTTATGAGAGAGTTGTTGCTCTTCTTTTCTTCGACCTCCTGTTGAGTTTGTAGGTGTTCAGAATGGTTTGATCCCTATCCAGCTGAATTCCTGAGAGGAGACGAAATCCAGGTCTCCTACTCCTCCGCCATCTTGCTCCGCCCCCCGATATTTTTATTTTTTTTATATTGTTTTCACTTTTCTGTTTGTATGGCAAGACTCTAAGCCTGAGAGGACAGGGATTTGTCTGATTTTTCCAATGGATCTCTAGGAATTAAAAAAAAAAATGCTTACATGTAGAAACCCAATATATATGTTTGTGGAAGTAATCAATGAAGTTCAAGGAGAATGTATAGAATGATAAAAACTCCTCACATATATCCCTACAGAAACCAAAGGGAGGACTTTAAAGTCTCTTTAGTCATTAAGGTTTTAGTGTTAATTAGAGTTAAGAATCTGAAGTGCTTTCTTGGCTGTTCCAACTTCCCCGATGCAGGCATTTCTAGTGAGGAGGTGTTAGACATGTTGGATAAAACATATACACACATACTGTCTTGAAGAAAGGAGACAATAAAAATGAGAGATTGAAGCTATCTTCAAAGCTGCACCCATAGCAGCCAAGAATTATATAACCCTATATTTATCCTTGCTCAACAAAGTGTGATGGAAAAATATTCTGATAGCCCAGCGTATTTGAATCTAATGCTACATGAGAGAGAGAGAAAGAAAATTCTTGATGAGAGTGAAGGTGAAGCTTTCTTCCAAAGCACAAGAGTTTACTATAAGAATGAAAGAAACTAGCTCTAATTCATGAGTTAGAATAAAATAAATAGCTAATGACTAAAAATAGGCTCTAAGAGCAGTTGACACTGGGATTTTTAAATCTTAGGCAAGGGAAAAGATACTTGAGCACAATGGGCTAAGTTTTCTTTAATGGGCCATGATAACTGGAGATGTCAATATAGAATGTGAGAATAGCAATATAGAATGTGATACGTTGAGAAAATCTGCATGGCTTAACTAAGTGATCCATTGAGAAATGAATCAGAGTAACACACTTTCATAATACATATGCACTATTTTTTTTTTTATTTTAGGGTGTTCAGAGGGAAGTAATGGTCTCTTACACCAAGCAGTCTGAACCCAGACAGTATACTGATAGAGATCATTTCCCGTTGTACATCCAGGACTCTTCCATCTGGATTCAGAGAGCTGCAATTATGGCATATGCAAATACAATGATACCTCACTTTATGGAGTCACCTCTCAGACACATTCTAACCACGTGAAAGGGGGTTGAAAATCTTAGGCTTTGGGAAAGTTTTTTATTTGGCGGCTATGAAAATATCTGGAGTTGCAAAACCTATAACAATCATAATACTGGACAGATTTTAGATAGTATCTTGTGAAAAGAACCTGAGTACATGAATGTTAACTGGTAGAGCAGGACAGGGGAATCCATTGCTGAGAGGATGGCTCAGTCATGATGCAGTGGTCTTAGAGGGGGGTAACATGTCCAAAGGAACCCAGGAGCCTTTCAAGTGTCAGAACTGTCAGGATGAAGAGTGGAAATAATACATGAAACTTAAAGAGAAAGGCATTAAAGTATTCGGAAAATATGTATGAAGAATAGTTGACGCAAATCTCTTTCACTCTGCCCCTCAGACAGAAAAAGATAAAATAAAACAGAGAAACTAGAGTCTGTTTCTCTTGTTGTTTGTTTATTTTTTAGATTCCATATATAAGTGATATCATCATATTTGTCTTTATCTGGTTTATTTCACCTAGCATAATACCCTCTAGATCCATCCATGTTGTTGTGAATGGCAAGATTTCATTGCTTTTATGGATAACATTCCATTGTGTGTATATACCACATCTTTTTTATCCATTCATCTATTGATGGACACTTAGGCTGCTTCCCTATCTTGGCTATTGTAAATAATGCTGCTGTAAATGGTAGAGGTACATATAGCTTTCTGAATTAGTGTTGTTGTTTTCTTCAGGTAAATACCCAGAGTTGGAATTACTGGATTACGTGGTACTTCTAGTTTTAGTTTTTTGAGGAAACTCCATACTGTTTCTCATATTATACATACCTACATAATTTCAATATACATTCTCACCAGTATTGTAAGAACTTTCTCTTCATTTCCTTACCAACACTTATTATTTCCTGTGTTCTTATTTAAGCCATTCTGATAGATGTGAGGCAATATCTCATTGTGATTTTGATTTGCATTTCCCTAGTTAATGATGTTGAACTTCTTTTCATGTGTCTCTTGGCCATCTGCAGGTCTTCTTTGGAAAAATGTCTTTCAGGTCTTTTGCCCATTTTTTAATTGGATTATTTGTCTTTTTTGTTTGTTTTTTTTGATGTTGAGTTGTAAATATAAAGAACAAATTGGTGGTTACCAAGGGGAGGAATGTGGGATGGGTGAAATGATTGAAGGGGATTAAGAGGTACAGACTTCCAGTTATAAAATAAATAAGTCATGGGCATGAAAAGTACAGTATAGGGGATATATTGAATAATATTGTAATATACTTATGTGGTGAGCATTTTGTATATAATTCTTGAGTCACTATGTTGTACACCTAAGACAAATTTAATATTATATGTCAACTATACCTCACTTAAAGATTTAAAACAATTCCCCTCCAAATAAAAGTGAAGCTAATCGAAAATAAATCGAGAGATGCTTCTTCATTTAAATTTAATGAATATTTTGGTGAAATCTAAGTGACTGTTTAATGGCCAAAGTAAAAGTTCAGTGTTCTCTTATTTGAGGGTCTGGCAAATTTGAGGGAAGGTTTTTATTTTTATTTTTTTTAAAGATTTTATTTATTTATTAGAGAGCACAAGCGGGGGGGGGTGGCAGGCAGAGGGAGAGGGAGAAGCAGGCTCCCTGTGGAGCAAAGAGCCCGATGTGGGGCTCAATCCCAGGACCCCGAGGTCATGACCTGAGCCAAAGGCAGACGCTTAACCTACGCTTAACCCAGGTGCCCCAGGGGAAGGTTTTTACACACTCACAGGAGTAGTGATGTCCACCAGCAAACAAATCACACCTACATACACATTTATTTTTATTGCTTTATTATTAAATATGAACAAACTAGGATAGCCATTCATTTTAAGAAAACAGGAACATAAGAGAGAATGAGAGAGATAAATAATAGAAAAATATGGAGGAAGTAAATATTTTAGGGAGAGAAGAGACTATTAAGGTAACAGCAAAACAACAGACAAAAATTCTTACAAATAAAATCTTCCTGGCATGCCTGGTGGCTCAGTGATAAAGCATTTGCCTTAGGCTCAGGTCATGTTTTCAAGGTCCTGGGATTAAGCCCCATGATGGACTCCCTTCTCAGCAGATAGTCTACTTCTCCCTCTCCCTCTGGCCCTTGCCCCGCTAGTGCTATCTTTCTCTCTCAAATAAATAAGTAGAATATTAAAAACAAAATGAAACCCAAATCTTCCCTAATTAGTCTCATTAATCTGGGATATTCTTCCTTTGGAAATATAGAATGTAATAATAAAAGATCAGAGAATAAGGCAAGTTTCATGGAAATTAAATGCATGAATGTTGCAATTAAAGAAAAGCCACAAACAATTTAAAAAATGAGAAATTGTTAGATCAAGTCAACAACTTTATGAAAAGTAGGGCAAAAAGATACAGTAAATATGAGAGAAAATATAAAACATGGATATGATTAATTCAAGAGGTCTGTTGGTTCACACCCCTCCAGGAGGTTCCCTGAGATAATCTGAAATTGGCCTCTTTACTTAGAGGGCAAGGAGAGACCGAAGAAAGTGGCAGGCCACTCCAGGTTGGTAGGTGGCTGTTTCAGTGAGCAAAGAAACCTACATATGAGGCTTGTCTTGGGGGGCAGCAAGACAAATGGATCTCTGCACCCACCCTCCAAATCTTAAAAGTTAAATCTTAAAATCTTAGAAAGAACCCTTAACTGGGTTCAATCTGGTATATGATGCAGGTGTTAACACCACACCATTATCTCAAGGCTGTGTCCATGGAGTGGTCCCTGGGAGTGGGGAAGGCAAGTGAAAACCACATCCCAGGCCTAGGTGAGGGGGTTCAGAGCCTCTGGGTGCCTGGATCCAGCTCACGGGTCAGTCAGTGGTCACATCTTTTTGATGACTTTCCCCAACAAGTCCAAAATTAGAATAGGAGGAGTTCCAAAAAGAATAAATAAAATGGAGAAGGGTGCCCCATTTTACATTCCCACCGTTAGTATGAAAGGGTTCCAAATTCTCCACAATGTCCCCTAAAGTTATCTTTAAAAAAATTATTCTGACAGATATGAGGTGGTGATATCTCATTATGGTCTTGATTTATACTTCCCTGATGATTAGCAATGTTTAGTACTTTTTCATATACCTGTTGGCCATTTGTATGTCTTCTTTGGAGAAATGTATATTCAAATCCTCTGCCCATTTTAAATCTGTTTTTTGTTTTCTTTTTTTGCTATTAGGTTGCAGGAGTTCTTTTTGCTTTATTTTTTTTCTTTAAAAATAATTTATTAGTTTTGGCACAAAATACAGGGAAGCACAAGGGCACTGCCTGTGACCCCTTGGCTCTACTTCCCAGAATACGCATCAGGAAATACCTTTATACAGCACCAGGCTTGGCCCCTAACATCCTCATACCCTAACAGCTGAAGAGTATAGCACCTAACCATGTGGGAAGTTTAAACATACCCTGTTCACAGTGCAGGGTTCCCCTCCGATCATGTTTCAGATCTCTTTTGCAAGTAGTGAAACTCTACTAGTTGTTTCAACTGTAGATTTCTTAGAACTCCCATGAATGAGTAGGTCACAAGCAATTAGGTCTCAAAGCTCTTAGAGCTATTTAAACGTTTTAGAAGGCCTTTCTTAAGAGCAGTTACTAAGGCCCTTTCTATGTTTCCAGCATTCTAAGCCCCAGGTGGCCTATGGGCACCTGGACAAGCAGCCCCTGGAAGTCCCCTATATCCTAGGGCAGGATGGAGGAAGTGTGATGTCTCCATCTTTTTTTTTTTTTTTTCAAGATTGCTATGGCTATCTAAGTCTTCTGTGGTGAAAATGCCGTTGGAATTTTGATAGGAATAGAATCAAATCTGTGGATTGCTTAGGGGAGTATGGCCATTTTAACAATATTAAGCCTTCCAATCCATGAACACAAGATGTCTTTCCATTTATTTGTGTCTTTAATTTTTTCATCAAAGTAGTTTTCAGCATACAAGTCTTTTACCCTTTGCTTATGTTCATTCTTGAGTATTCTATTCTTTTTGATGCTATTATAGATAGTATTATTTTCTTTCCTTTTTGAATAATTCATTGTGTATAGAAACACAAGTGATTTTTTGTTTTTTTTTGTTTTTTTTTTTATTCTTATGTTAATCCCCATACATTACATCATTAGTTTTAGATGAAGTGTTCCATGATTCATTGTTTGTGCATAACACCCAGTGCTCCATGCAGAATGTGCCCTCCTCAATACCCACCACCAGGCTAACCCATCCTCCCACCCCCCTCCCCTCTAGAACCCTGTTTGTTTTTCAGAGTCCATCGTCTCTCATGGTTCGTCTACCCATCCGATTTCCCCCGCTTCATTCTTCCCCTCCCGCTACCTTCTTCTTCTTCTTTTTTTTTTCTTAACATATATTGCATTATTTGTTTCAGAGGTACAGATCTGAGATTCAACAGTCTTGCACAATTCACAGCGCTTACCAGAGCACATACCCTCCCCAGTGTCTATCACCCAGTCACCCCATCCCTCCCACCCCACCCCCCAATCCAGCAACCCTCAGTTTGAAACACAAGTGATTTTCATACATAAGTTTGTATCCTGCAACTTTACTGAATTTGTTTATTTGTTATACGTTTTTTCGGTAGAGTCTTTAGAATTACATATAAATAAAATGATATCACCTATAAGCAGATAATTTTACTTCTTCCTTTCCAGTTTGAATGCGTTCTATTTCTTTTTCTTGCCTCATTGTTCTAGCTTGGACTTACATCTGTACTTTTGAAATACTAGAAGCATCTTTATGTGTTATATAAAATTTCACTCTAGAAGATTTTTTAAAAAGAGTCTATATTAAATGACAATGCACTTTGAGTCAGGGGGAGAAAAAATTAAAAACCCAAAACTTCTTACAGTTTATTCAAAATAAAAATATACATAGATTATGAAAATATAGGTTTATCATTTCCATCATGTAAATGGATCCATCATGTGTTATATAAAATTTTTGGTCAAATGAACATGATTTGAAATGAAGAGTATCTTGAGATGAGTTTACAAGATATTTTTTTTATTCTCCTCATTAATTAGTAATCAATTATTAATATTTCTTACATTTTCCATCTTTAAACACTTAAACAGTAGATTACTATGGAATGAAATTATATGGCACATGCCTGAGAATTATATAAATGAATGATGGTAACAACTAACAGGGTGGTTAGAGGTGTTCAGACTGAGTAAATGAATCATGAACACACTTACCTGATCATAGAACTTACGCATGTCTCCTCTGAATCTTTTCATCTGCCTTCAAGTGATTCTTACATGGGTGGAAATAACATTGACAATATTTGTTTTTAATTGTTAAAAAAATATATATATTGAAAATGGAGAGCTGGGGCGGCTGGGTGGCTCAGTCGGTTAAGTGTCCACCTTCAGCTCAGGTCATGATCTCAGGGTCCTGGGATCTAGCCCCACATTGGGCTCCCTGCTCAGTGGGGAGCCTGCTTCTCCCTCTCCCTCTGCCTGCTGCTCCCCCTCCTTGTGCTCTCTCTGTCAAATAAATAAGTAAAATCTCAAAAAAAAAAAAAAAAAAAAGGAGAGCTATTCCATGTTTATAGCCAGCCTGTGAATCCCGAACACTCTAGAAGAAGTGAAAAAAATCCAGTCACTATAAAGATTCTAGAGAAACCATTTTCCTTTATCTATCAATGATGCTGCTAGTCTTCACACGTACATCACTGTGATTAACCTTATTAACATAGATTGTATTGTTCAGCATCTCGTCTTTTATTGGCTAAAGTATCTGAGGTATTATTTTAAACTTAATTGCGATCTATGAAAACCTTTGGTATTTATTCAGACTCCACACATCCTGTGAGATTGGGCTTCCACTGGGATGATCTGTGGCAGTTGCAGTGCCTCAGGTCTTATTCCGCCATTCTGTTTTCCACTCCTGATGCTTAGTGCATCCCAGACCATCCTCTCCCTGCCTCTCCATTGGGAATGCACTTATTCCCCCACCTACACCTGAAGTCATATAGTTCACCCTGCAGACTCCAATTGCACCCTATTTATCTTCCTGGGAAACCCTGTATTCTGCCTACCTGGACCAGTCCCTGCCCAGGCCCTCTGGATATCTCTCATGATATTCAAAAGAAAGAAAGAAAATCCAACACTGGGGCGCCTGGGTGGCTCAGTCGTTAAGCGTCTGCCTTCGGCTCAGGTCATGATCCCAGCGTCCTGGGATCGAGCCCCACGTCGGGCTCCCTGCTCTGCGGGAAGCCTGCTTCTCCCTCTCCCACTCCCCCTGCTTGTGTTCCCTCTCTCGCTGTGTCTCTCTCTGTCAAATAAATAAATAAAATCTTAAAAAAAAAAAAAAAAAGAAAATCCAACACTAAGTCAGATGTGTTCATTAAACTTACTGCAGTAATCTCTTCACTGTGTGTGTGTGTGTGTGTGTATGATATATATATCATATATATAATATATGTTTACTATATCATTTTTTAAAATTTTTATTTATTTGGGAGTGAGTGAGAGAGAGAGCGAGAAGAGCAGGGGGAGGGGCAGAGGGTGAGGGAAAAGCAGACTCCCCACGGAGCAGGGAGCCAGACGTGGGGCTCGATCCTGGGACTCCAAGATAATGACCTGAGCTGAAGGCAGATGCTTACCCCACTGAGCCACCCAGGTGCTCCTACTATATCATTTTTTAAATTTATTTTTTATTTTTATATCACTATTTTTAAAGTCCAGAGTTTATAATATGTGGGTCAGAGCTCTTCCCCAAAATCAAGTTTATAAATTCTCAATTGGCTTGTGAGGCCAATAGAGATACTTTTTGTCCGGTTTGATTTCTGAGTAGACTTCATTCAAGTTCTCAGTGGTCATCTGACCAAATGGAATTATGTTCTTCCTCTTGCCCAGCTCTTTCTCATACTCTTCGATACTGGCCTTTCAGGGAGACAAAAACTTAGTACAACTTTTCATATCTTCTTTTTCTTCAGCATCTACCTGGACAGTATATTTATTCTCTGACAGAAATTTCCAGGAAATTAAACTAAAAGACATACTTAAGAAAAAAAAAAAAGCAAAGATAGGACTCTGCTTCTAGATTTTCTTTGACCTTTCTTCAAACTAAAGAAGAAAAAGGAAGAAGCAGCTATGTAGGCTATAGTTTTACTGAAACTATAAAACCATTAATAATGTTTTTATCAAACTGAAAGAGATCACTCTTAACTCTTGAAAATGTTAGAAATAGCTTTTCTTTCTTCAAATTCCTCTTGGCAGCATATTTCAAGTTTGCTTTTGTTTGGTGTTTTTGTTATTTTTCACAAATACATAACTAATGAATAGGTTTTCGGTTAAGTTCTAGTGAATGTTAGCCACTTAGAACTCTTAGAAACTGCCAAAGCAACAGAGAGAGTTATTCAGGATGTGTTTTATGAAAAAGCCTGTTACTGTTATCATGAATATATAAAGGCTAGCACAAAACTTAAGTTTGGCTTTATAATATTAAAAAAAATGACTAGTTCATGTTTATGCTGGTGGGAAGTATGATATAACAATTAAACTAAATATATTTATGATTGTTATAATGGGATCTGGATAGTGAATTTTTGGTGACTTTGGTCATAATAATGAGCTGTATTTGTCCAGTAATTGTGCTCAGAAGCTTCAAGTACTTTGCAGAAAAGATTTCACTCATCTTTATAATATCCTTTTCATCAGAAGATATTTGAGTGGAGATAGGAGGCAAGAATGCAAATTGCTTATTAAATCAGAAGAGGGGTGAGGAGAGTTACATATATTCCAAGTGACCCATCATTACAGTACAGCTGTGTCCCTGCATGTAACATGTGCATGGGAACAGTTTGCCACATGCTTTAGAATTCTTCAGTAGATTGTACCAAGTATTAATATTGCCAAAGGCCCCAGGCATTGGCAAAAGCTCTCTCCATTTGTTATCCCATATGTGATATTATTTGTGTCTTGGTATGTTTAAAACTGGAAAATTTTGTTTATGGGATTTTTAATGTGTGTGCATGATTTTAAACAAGTATTTTGCATTCTGGTACTTAGAACAGCCTGTAAATATCCAAATAGATACAAGAAGTGTGAAATTTACAAAAAACATTCCAAATATTACAGCTACCTTTAAAAGAGAATCAAATTTACAAGCTTTAGGATGAAGAGCAGGACCCTTTCCCCTAATGGTTGTTTGTTAAAGGGCCTAGAAATGTTCATGTGTGACACAAGAATAGAAACATAACAAATTGACATTAGATACAGACTCCTTAAGAAGCACTGAACAAGAGATTTATTCATTCATCCATCCCACAAATTTTCAACTCCTACAAGGTACTGTGAAAATCAGTTATTCAATTTTCAGATATTATGTGCTCTAAGAAATAGAGCTAGTAAAACATTTTTTTCAACAATTAGATTAGGAAACATTAAAAATATTTGACAGGTTGAGGACTACTAGTCAGGTCTTCTGTAGGATGTTGTTCCGTGGGGATTTGTCTGACGTTTTTCTCATGATTAGACTGGAGTTACGGGTTTTGGGGGAGAGTACAGAGGTACAGTGTCATTCTCAACACATGTATCAAGAGTATATACTATCAGTATGATTTATCACTGTCTATGTTAACTATCATCACCTAGCTTGAGGTAGTGTTTGTTAAGTTTACCAAAGTAAGTTAGTCTTTTCATCTCCCTCCCTTTTCATAGTCCTTTTTGGGAAAAGCTCTTTCTGAAGCAATAAGGAGTTATGTTCCTCCTACTTGAGGGCAGAATACCTATATAAATTATTAGGAAATTCTGTATAGGAGATTCATTTATTGTCCCTTATTTAGTCAATCATTTTTTATATCATTATGGGCTCAGGGCAAGGAAATATAAATAAAGTATGGATCTTAGCTATTGATAATGTATCAGTATTGGTTCATTAATTATAACAAATATAACACACTAATATAAGATGTTAATATGAGGGGCAACTGGATAAATCTCTGTATTATCTTTGCAATAATTCCCACATCTAAAACTGTTCTAAAATTTAAAATCTTATTAAATAAAAAAATACCTTCTTCAGAAAATAATATTAAAGCCTTCAGGAATTATCAAGGTCTGGAAATCAAAGTCATACAGTTTTAGTGGAAATGTGAATTGCCACAATCTGTCAGTAACTACCGAAATGTTAATGTGCACATATTCTTTGGTACATCAGACTCATTTCTAGAAACCTATTCACTAGAAACAAAAGCAAAATGCAAGTGTGCCATTGCAGCATTTTTTGGTAATAGTCATAACAAAATATAAAAAACAAAATAACTTAAAACAGCCTGCCTAATTATTCAACAAGGAGTAATGGTTGAAGGAACTGTGATACTTGCTTAGAGTGTAGCCATTCTCTGCACAAATCCATTCTCTGGAAAATATAATGAAATAATATGTGTATATATCTTATTTTAAAATAACCAAAATAAAGAAGGTATTATGTCCATATGGAATCCTACAAACTGAACTATTAACAGTAGTTACCTTAGAAAAGTAGAATTGGAGTGGGCATTATTAACATTTACATTAACATCTCTTTTTTGTTTTGTTTTGTTTTGATTTCTTTTGTAATATATAGCTTTTTTTTTTAGAAGCAAAGGATACCTTCATTTACATATACTTTATTGTTTTATAGCAGTTATGCTATAATTTGTTAATATGCTCTTAGTCAAACTCAGTTTAAATTCTCACAATTTCATTAATTGGAAATTATAAAATAATTCTAGAGCCCCTATTTATTTATTTATTTATTTTGAAAAGATTTTATTTATTTATTTCACAGAGAGAGACACAGCGAGAGAGGGAACACAAGCAGGGGGAGTGGGAGAGGGAGAAGGAGAAGCAGGCTCCCCGCAGAGCAGGGAGCCCGATGCGGGACTCGATCCCAGGACCCTGGGACCATGACCTGAGCTGAAGGCAGTCGCTTAACCAACTGAGCCACCCAGGCGCCCACTAGAGCCCCTATTTAAATTTAAGAGAATTAGATGTCATTTAGCTATTAACTTTTTCACTCATTCAATAGTTCTCTAATATGTGCCTCCTGTGCTCCTATGATTAATGCTTGCCTGGGGTTGAAAGGTGAACAAAATATCATCCATACTTTCAAGGCTTGTGTAGTTGGGGAGATAGATGATTGATTAATCAATAGAGCAGTATAGTAAATGGTCAGCTTTACTTTTAAAGGGTTTGTAAGAAATATGTCATTCTTGCCAGAACATTGAAAATGAGTTGGGATGCTACGATTGTAAGACACTTGGTTTAATAGAATCAAGTTTGGAGCTATGTGGAATGAAATAAATTTGTAAAGTTAAGAAAGGGTCACATCTCAGAAATCTTAATTGCTATGTCTTGGATGGTCATCAAGTTTTATCTCAGTGCTTTTAAATGATAGTGGTTTTCTGTGGAAAGTGTTGAGAGGGATACTTAGGAGTATATCCTCAAAGGCACACACTTTGATAGGAGTGACAGGCTTTCCAGATATTTACCTGACATTCAGAGGTTTTTTAATGTATTTCTGATTTTTATCCAGTACTGTTTAATAAGCAATTAGACTTTAATCATCACCTATATACTTAATTCAAGAGGATTATTTTCCTTCTTTAAGAGGTATAAAAGAAGTAATTAAAATAACTCTTATGAATAAGGTGGTGGGAATTTACAGGAATGTATGTATATTTGTTCACATGCTTTAAGAAGTTTTTTGATTGAGAACAGTTAACTAGATTTGGATAACTCACCTCAACAGTTTAAACCACAAATATTTTGAAAATAGGTTACAAAGGAGTAAAAACCAAAACAAATGAAAAAAAACCATAACTTTCAAGTATAGTGATCAATCAGGCCTGTACTCATCAGAGAAATGACCATTAACTGTACGTGTAACATGTAGCAATTTTGACCGTTCAGTATTCAGAATATATAATGAAAGAATGCCAAGGTATATTACTGCATTAATTCACAAGGATCGTTTTATGGTTCTGGAATTAAACCAACTGTTTGGTGCCTAAAACATCTACATAGTGATGGCTAAGAATTAGACCCACTAATACATAATTAGGAAAAATCTGATGATAGTTGTAGATGGTGTATAGGATATTATGAAATGTAATATACAAATAGAAGATGTACAAGTATAAATTCTTATCTAGAAACCAACTAAGTAGGACATAAATTATTTGTGTCTCTAAACATGGGTAAAGGTGTTCATGCATACATTATTATGTGTGTGTACATAAACAGATGCAAACATTCTCTTTATGAGAGAGATGCAATTTTTGAAAAATATACCTGTGAGGCAGAGATTTAGTGGTCAATATGCATTAAGCCTCATACTTTTTTTTTTTTTTTAAAGATTTATTTATTTTAGAGAGAGAAAGCACAAGCAGAAGGAGGAGCAGAGGGAAAGGGAGAGAATTCTTTTTATTTAAAAAAAAATTTTTTTTTAAGATTTTATTTTATTTATTCATGAGAGACAGAGAGGGAAGCAGAGGGAGAAGCAGGCTCCCAAGGAGCAGGGAGCCCGATGTGGGACTCGATCCCAGGACCCTGGGATCATGACCTGAGCCGAAGGCAGACGCTTAACCATCTGAGCCACCCAGGCACCCAAGGGAGAGAATTCTTAAGCAGACTCCCCCACACTGAGTGCGGAGCCCAGTGTAGGGCCTGATCCCAGGACCCTGACATCACAACCTGAACTGAAATCAAGAGTCGGATGCCAACCAACTGAGCCACACAGGCGCCCCAAGCCTCATACTCTTTTTTTTTTTAAAGATTTTTTATTATTTATTTATTTGACAGAGAGAGACACAGCGAGAGAGGGAACACAAGCGGGGGGAGTGGGAGAGGGAGAAGCAGGCCTCCCGCGGAGCAGGGAGCCCGATGCGGGGCTCGATCCCAGGACCTTGGGATCATGACCTGAGCTGAAGGCAGACACTCAACGACTGAGCCACCCAGGCGCCCCCAAGCCTCATACTCTTAAGCAAGAATGTAAGATACAACAAATGATAACCCACGGCACTGTAAGACCCCCAAGTCCAAAGGACTAACTGGACTGTGTTTACTCAAATAGGAGAGGAGGTAATTGTGATTTTATATATTTTAATAAAAATAAGTTATAAATGATTAATCTAAAAACCGAATTCCTTCAAAAATTACATAATCCAAGTCCTTTGATTTTTTAATTGTAGACTATTAAAAAGTCATTAAAATATTAACACATTTCTTCTGTTACAGAAAACAACTAGATTAATAGTCTAATCTGGGTGCCTGGGTGGCTCAGTTGGTTAAGCGACTGCCTTCGGCTCAGGTCATGATCCTGGAGTCCCTGGATCGAGTCCCGCATCGGGCTCCCTGCTCAGCAGGGGGTCTGCTTCTCCCTCTGCCCTCTTCCCTCTCGTGCTCTCTGTCTCTCATTCTCTCTCTCTCTCAAATAAATAAATAAAATCTTAAAAAAAAATAGTCTAATCTAATATTGTTAGAAACAAAAATTTTTACATTCATAGTAATTAGCCAATTGTCCAGCTAGCCAAATATTTAATAATGAAATAAAAATAGAGTTAATTTATATTGTATTCCCTAAAAGCAAAAGTACATATGAAAATTGAATAAAGCAGGAAAAATCAATGGTTACCAAGTGTTAGTTCACAAGGTGTTAATATTTGTTATTACATGTGAACAATGCATTTATATTAATAGATTTTTACAATGTTTATTAATATACATTAAAAATATAAACTACATAAAAATTACACATATAATCATCACATGATGATTTACTGGAGACATTATCAAATCTTCATGAATACAACCAGGCAACTAGAAACAGTGTTTTGTATATTCACATCAGTGTGTCTCTTTCAAGTATTAAATGACATGAGCTAATGATTTGAATAACATCCCAAAATAAAAGTCATGTAATTTTGTGTTCTTGAGCTATTTTTCCCATGAATTTGCTGATTTTCTCACAAAAACATCTGAATTAGTGATCGTTTTAGAGAGATATGATAGATGAATAGGTAAGTAGGTAGGTAGGTAGGTAGGTAGGTAGGTAGGTAGATAGATAGATAATCTTGGGTATGTAATTGTTTTATTCCCAGACTTTATACAAAGTTTTCCTTTATCTGAGTGTCATAAAACTTCTATGCATTTAGGTTTCTCCAATTACAATACTGGAGATCACACTAGCAGATTAATGTCTCTTTTTAGAGAAATCCCTCTAGAGACCTTTCCAAATCCATCTACCCTTATTCTCAAAGAGGCTTAAGGCAACAGCCATTCAGGATCATTTTTCACTAGGAGGAAGAGTCCAACAGCAACTGAGATTTAGAGACCTACCTGACTAGATCTCAAGGTTATTCCTATGTGGTAGCTTTTGTGCTTTGGTTTCCTATCATGAACAGTCCATGGTTTTTCCTTGTTGATGAATGTTTTCATTACATCTTGCCTTGTACATTGGCATTTGCCATCTTATATTTTAGTGTATTTAATCATTGATATTCTGCCCAGATTTTTATGCTTCATTGTTGCCTTGGGATTGCCATGCTACATAGCTCAGTGCTACTCTATTGATTGTCTCAGTGATAAGAATGCACCCTAGGCAACCTAACATAACCTTAAGGCATTTTGTGGACAAATTAGTTAAGCGATTATTGTTTATTGTTTTTGTTATGTTTGCTTCTTTCAATCCTATAGAATGGAATAATGCTGCTTAGATTTATATCTAAATTTTAATTTATGAAGTCTGCCATTAAGTTATTCAGAGCAGTCCCTGAATATCTTTGGATATTTTCCATTTAAAAAAAAAAAAATCAATGAATGTTTTGAGAAAGAATAGTTCGTTATGGTACATAATGTGTTTTTTTTTTTTAATATTTAGTTATAGTAAAAATGCACATTGTTGGAAGAAGAGTGGGTAAAATAACATGAAAAGTGGAAGAACTCTAGAAAATTGAGGGTTTTTTTTTTATGTTGGCAGACATGAAAGCAGGATTGTCAGGAAAATGAAGTGAAATTAGAATTTAGGACAACGATGCAATGCTAATTAGTGAGTTTTATAGGCATAGATACAAAGAAATGGGAAAGAGGACAGGATACCCGTAATTGTGCTTTGTTTAACTTAGCCATTTGGTTAGCCAGAGCTTTTACAACCAACTCTTTTATAGCTATGATATCTTTATGCAGCTGTCCTTTTCTTTTTTTGGACTTGGTTGCTTTTGTACACATTTCAAATGTTTTTGATCAAATGTATATACAGCCCAGTGTGTTTTCCCTGAAGGCACTGCCCCTTGACTAAGGAGAGCCTTAACTTAACTTTCACCAAGAATAAAGGTAAGGGAAGAGGGGTGGGAGGATGATAGGAGGCAGAACGCTGGCTATGTCTTTTAACAGTTTAAAAGAGATTTGAAGGGAGATGACATGACCATTGAAAGCCTGTTGGCTGCTCAAAGAAAGTGCCTCTGCACAGTGGAAAGATTAGTAAAATACCAAAGATTCATGTGTAGCATTGGTTATAATCGCTACTCCTTTTTTTCCCCAGTTGGATGAAGTAAAAAGTGAAGTTCCTGCACAAATTCAGTGCCCTTGTCTCCTTCAATGCTGGCAGTGACCTACACAGATAGGATTTCACATTCATACATACAGACGGGCTGGTCTCCCTGTTACCCTAGTGTTTCATGGTTATGATCTAAGACCTTCTGCTTCTCCCACAACATAAACCTTTCTTCTTTGGGAAAAAAAAAATAAAAGGGGCTGAGCTAGTGGGGATAGAATATATTACTTCATTCTATTCGAGGCCTTCTGATGACTCAAGATTAACTAGACCACTGAATAATCTCATTTAGTTAAACAGGCATGCAGCTCAAATTGGATCATTCTGTTTTGTTCAGCACAGGCAGAAATAGGAACAAAACACATTGAAAGAAAGTACAAGTAGTATTAATTGAAACAGTCATTGTTAAAAACAATCTCAACAGGATAATCTAACATTTTTTGTTAAACTTGGGACTCTAGTATTAAGAAGAAGGGAATTTTATTGGTGAATTTGAATTTTCTGTATCATCCCTGTGGGTGATATTATATTCATATGTGATAAAACTTTATAAGATAATCATAATGTTTATATTTGATAATTGCATATTTGCACAACATAGCAAAGGGAAAGAATAATATGGTCAGTTAATCTTCAACAAAGCAGATGAGAGTATCCAATGGGAAAAAGACAGACTCTTCAGCAAATGGTGTTGGGAAAACTAGTCAGCCACATGCAAAAGAATGAAACTGGACCACTTTCTTACACCATACACAAAAATAAACTGAAAACGGATTAAAGACCTAAATGTGAGGCCTTGAACCATAAAAATCTCAGAAGAGAGCATAGGCAATAACTTCTCTGACATTGGCCATAGCAACTTTTTTCTAGATATGTCTCCTGAGGCAAAGGAAATAGAAGCAAAAATAAACTATTGGGACTTCATCAAAATAAAAACCTTCTGCACAGCAAAGGAAACAGTCAACAAAACTAAAAGGCAACCTACAGAATGGGAGAAGATGTTTATAAATGACTTATCTGATAAAGGGTCAGTATCCAAAATATATGAAGAACCTATAACTCAACACCCAAAAAACAAATAATCCAATTTAAAAACGGGCAGAAGACTAATAGACATTTCTACAAAGAAGACATCCAGATGGCTAACAAACACATGAAAAGATGCTCAACATCACTCATCATCGGGAAAATGCAAATCAAAATCACAATGAGGTATCACCTCACACTTTTCAGAAGGGCTAAAATCAAAAACACAACCGAGAAGTGTTAGCAAGGGTGTAGAGAAAAAGGAACCCTTTTGCACTGTTAGTGGGAATGCAAAGCGGTGCAGCCACTGTGGAAAACAGTATGGAGGTTCCTCAAAAGTTAAAAATAGAACTTCCCTATGGTCCAGTAATCATACTACTGGGTATTTACCCCCCTAAAATAAAAAAAAAACACTAATTCAAAGGGATACATGTACTCCTTGTTTTTGGCAGCATTATTTATAATAGCCAAATTTTGGAATCAGCACTAGTGTCCATTGATAGATAAATGACTAAAGAAGATATTGTGTAACACACACACAATGGAATATTATTCAGCCATAAAAAAGATTGAAATCTTGCCTTTTGCAACAACATGGATGCAGCTAAATGAAATGAGTCAGAGAAAGTCAAATACCATATGATTTCCTCATATGTGGAATTTAAGAAACAAAACACATGAACAAAGGGGAAAAAAAGAGACAAACTAAGAAACAGACTCTTAACTATAGAGAACAAACCGATTGTTACCACAGAGGAGGTGGGTGAAGGATGGGTGAAAGAGGTGATGGGGATTAAGGAGTGCACTTGTGATGAGCACTGGTGATGTATGGAATTGTTAGAATCACTATATTGTATACCTGAAATTAATATAACATTGCATGTTAACTGTACTAGAATTTTAAAGAAAAGAATAATAAAGGCAGTATAAGAAAGCAGCCATTTTTTATGTTTACCAAAGGTACATCATCAGGCTATTCTTTGAAAATACTGCTTTTTGTCCTAGGGGACTTTATGCTAACAATTTGTAGGTAAAATCTGTAGCCAGCTACTCAGGAGCTAGTTTACGGATATAGGGTGGGATATAAGAATGTTATAAAGGAAAAAAATTCACCTTTTTTTTTTAAATTTAATTTTTTTGTGTTATGTTAGTCACCATACAGTACATCATTAGTTTTTGATGTAATGTTCCATGATTCATTGTGTATAACACCCAGTGCTCCATTCAATACGTGCCCTCTTTAATACCCATCACCAGGCTAACCCATCCCCCCACCCCCCTCCCCTCTAGAACTCTCACTTTGTTTCTCAGAGTCCATAGTCTCTCATGGGTCGTCTCCCCCTCTGATTTCCTCCCCCTTCATTTTTCCCTTCCTTCTCCTAATGTCCTTCATGCTATTCTTTATGTTCCACAAATAAGTGAAACCATTTGATAATTGACTTTCTCTGCTTATTTCACTTAGCATAATCTCCTCCAGTCCCATCCATGCTGATGTAAAAGTTGGGTATTCATCCTTTCTGATGGCTGAGTAGTATTCCATTGTATATATGGACCACATCTTCTTTATCCATTCATCTGTTGAAGATTCACCTTCTTATTAGAAAAAACATATCCTTAGGCCTTTGGAAGAGGAATTAACCCATATTTCTCTAAATGGATATATATTTAAAATAAATTTAACATTTTAGAAATATCATTAAGAAGAATTATAATTCATCAAGGTTTACTATTCTACCTCTAACTTGAACATTTAATTAAAAAAATGTTTTGTGTCCTTTTTGTCTACATGTATTTATGTCTGTCTCTATATCATCTATTGATCTATCATCTATCTATATCATCTATCTACCCTTCTACCCATCCATCCCTCCCCCATCTACCTACCTACTTACCTACCAATTACATGTATTAATCTACCTCCCATTTATCTACAGACCTATTTAGACAAATACCTATTAGCCCATCTATTAATTTATTTTGGCCTTGTGATAGAGTGTTTGATTAATCATAGTCCCAGGTTCTTAGGACACTGTTATTAGAAATTTGTGCAAGTCCCCTCCTTTATTTCCCCCTTCCTTCAGCCCATTCTTTCTTCCTCCTTTCCTTCTTTTCCTTCTCTTTTAATGCTTTCTCTACTTACACTCCTCTCCTACCATAAGTAGGAGATAATTTGATTTCAGTTCTGATAATTTGAGTAATTTATTTGCATATGCTTCTGTTTATGGGCATATACATTTAATTTACATAAATGCTATTATGTTATAAACACAATCTATTTCTTTTCCACCCAGCACCATGTTTTAAAGATCTACTTATGTTTCTGTGTTTAGATCTAGTTTTTTTTTTTCTAACTGTTGCACAGTATTACAGAGTGTTCATGCAGCACATTTTATTGCCCATTCCTCCCAATGATGAACACCTGGATTTCATTCAAGTTACTTGTATTAAAAACAACACTGGGATGAACACTTATGTATATTTTCTCATACTTGTGCAAGAATTGCTCTGGAACATACATTCAGGATATGGCTTTATCTAGATCGTAGCATAACCCTACATTGAATTTAACTTAAAATTGTCACATTACTCTTCAGAATGGCTGGGCCAATTTAAACTCCTACAAGTAATTCATGAGATTTTTTTCATATCTCCATTTCCTTAGACACTTGAATTATCTAGTGTTCTAATATTTTTCCACTATAACAATTATAAATTATTATGTCTTCATCTTAGTGGCCTTCTTTTGAGTCTTCTCTTTTGTGAAATGCTTGTTCACATCCTTTGCCCATTTTTTCCTTATTTTGATTTGCTGTATTTTTGTGGATTAGCAGAAGTTCTTTGTATATTTTAGATATTAGACCTTTGTTGGTTTTAGATATTGCAAGTATCTTCTGTGAATAATAAACAACAGGTTTATTAACTTTGTCCATCATGTCTTTTTGTTGACACACAGCCTTCATCAGATGCTGTTTTAATTCATGACCTTTTCATCTCATTTATTTCCTACCATGATACCTTTGATTTTGGGGGAGTGTACCTTTTTTGCATGCAATGGAAGTCAATCAGAGAAAGACATGTATTATGTGATCTCACTGATATGAGGAATTCTTAATCTCAGGAAACAAACTGAGGGTTGCTGGAGTGGTGGGGGGTGGGATGAATGGGGTGGCTGGGTGATAGACATTGGGGAGGGTATGTGCTATGGTGAGTGCTGTGAATTGTGTAAGACTGTTGAATCACAGACCTGTACCTCTGAAACGAATAATATATGTTAAAAAAAAAAAAAAGAAGAAGATAGCAGGAAGGGAAAAATGAAGGGGGGGAAACTGGAGGGGGAGACGAACCATGAGAGACTATGGACTCTGAGAAACAAACTGAGGGTTCTAGAGGGGAGGGGGGTGGGGGAATGGGTTAGCCTGGTGATGGGTATTAAAGAGGGCACGTACTGAATGGAGCACTGGGTGTTATACGCAAACAATGAATCATGGAACACTACATCAAAAACTAATGATGTAATATATGGTGATTAACATGACATAATTAAATAAAATTTAAAAAATCTATAAAAAAAAGAAATCCAGTTTTAGTTTCTCTATATAGTGAGCCAGTTTTCATACATCATCAACTAAATACCCAGCCATTAGTTCATTGATCCATGTCTTACTTAAAATCCATGACTTTCTTTTTTTTTCAAGAAAAAATGAAAGCTAGTAGGCAATAAAGTGACATTTATAAAGTTATGAAAGAAAAAAAAATATATGTATATCATCAACCCAGAATTCTATGCCCAGCGAAAATACCTTTTAGCAATAGAGGGGTGTGGGGAAAGACATTTTCAGACAGACACTGAGGGAGTTTATTGCTAGGGACATACTTTATAAGAAAAATTTAAAATTTCTTTGGGCCCTTGCACTACATGTAAAGCAGTGTAAATATTATTTGAAGGTTGACTTTAATTAATTAAATATTTATATTGTAAGGCCTAAGACAACCACTAAAATTTCCTAAAAGAATGATAAGTCCATAGAGGTGATGAAATAGAATAATAAATATTGCTCAATTAAGCCAAAAGAAAAAAAAAATTAAAATAAGCAAAAAAAGAATGGATGGAACAAATAGGAAACAGCTATATTGATGATCAGTATTAGCCAAATATATCAAAATGATATTAAATGTTAATGGCCTACACATACAAATTAAAAGGCAGAGATTGTCAGATTGTGTTAAAATGAGAGCTCAAACTATATGATGTACATATAAAACTATTTTCAAATATGAAGGGATAGATAGGATAAAAGTTAAAAGGATAGCAAAAACTAAACATGCAAACTCCAGCCAAAACAAAACTAGAATACCTATATTAGTATCAGATAAAATATAATTCAGAACATGGAATAAAAATAAGGATAGATAGAGTCACTGTATAATAATAAAGGAGTCCATTTTTCTAAGACATGACAATTGTGATTTGCACCTAACACCAGAACTTCAAAATATATCAAAAGGAAAGATAGAACTGAAAAAAAGTTGAAATATGTACAGTTACAGAAGATTTGACACTCCAGTGCCATTAGCTGATAGAAAAAATACATAGAAAATTAATAAGCATGTAGAAGACTTGAATAACACTATCAGTCAATTGGCCTAATTAAGATTTATAGAATACTACACACCCAACGAAACAGAAAGCACCCTATTCTCAAATGCATGTTGAACTTTCACCAAGATAGGCTGTAATCTGGTCCATAAAACAAATCTTAAAAAAAAAAGAAAAAAAAAAGGATACAAAATATGTTTATAGCAGAAAACTGAATTTGATTAGAAATCAGTAACAGAAATATATCTGAAAAATTGCTGGATATTTGGAGATTAAAAAACACACTTCTAAATACATAGATCAAATAGGAAGATTCAAGGGAATTTAAATAATGAAAATAAAATTTCAACATGAAAATTTAGAAGAATGAAAATAAAAATTTAACATATGAAAATTTGGGAGATGCAGTTAAAGTAATAGACCAGTAATTTAAGCTTCCACTTTTAAGAACAGCTTTGCTTAATTTACAGATATATGGGATTCTCTAATTTTTTTTTTATTGTTTCCTAGTTGCATTTCAGGGATGTTAGCATATTCTCTGTGATTTAAGTATAATTAATTTTTTTGAGAATTGCATTATGAGTCAGCATATATTAAATTATATATCTATATGCATTGGAAAGAAACATACTTTTAATTTATTTGATTAACTAGGTCAAGTATAGTTATCATGCTATTTATTCTGTATAATCACTGCTTTATTGCCTGCTTATTCTACCATTTAATAAATAGCTTATTAAATATCCATGATTACATATTTAGCTTTTCTTCTTTGACCCTATTTTGGGGCAAAGCATTTGTCCCTCTCAAGTTCAAAATTAGACATTTTAATGTGGATTCTCACAATTTTTCTTATTAGTTCCTCAAATTCATGCTTCTTCATGCTTTTGAATTATTGACATTTCTCTGTGATAGATTTTTGAGGAGGGAGGCATCAACTCAAGCTAGTTCTTGTCAGAGACTAGAAGCCAAGTCCATGGGTTTAGTTTTACACATTTCCCAAGAACTCATAATTAATTAGTTATAGTTACATATAATTATATACACATATATGTGTATGTATTTATGTATGTGCACACAGAAGTATTGACATTGAGTTTTATGTGTATAACATACTATCCTGGCTTATGTTATTTTGCATACAACAATGTGACTTTTTAACCTTTATTTGGTGTCCTGCTGAATGTTTTTATAGGAAAACTAGCAAAAAATAGGACTGAATTTTCAAAGACTATTACTTGAACTTGTGATTGGCTCAATGCCTTTCCATAAGTAGATGTTTCCTTGAATTGTGAAGCAATAATTGGACACTGGAGAGCTATTATTTGAGGGGCCTCTAAGTAAATTTTGTTTTAATGCAAAGCCAAAGTGGAGTGCTGGTAAAGGGTATCTGGAAATACGGCTCAGTGTATGTAGTGGTTTTGTATGGAAAACACATTTCCTTTGCACTAGGGCATAGCATCTAAAAAGTTGGCAATCTGTATAATCCTTGATACTTCTGGATAATGTCATAATCAGAGATAAAGGAACATAAGTGCATTAACATCTCCAAAGCAGTGCACTGTTTCTTGCCTTTTTAAGTGTATTTTTCTGACATTTTATTGTATAAGATTTTATTGCAATTTAAAACCCATGTTTAGGAGGAATCATTTAGGGAATATATTACCAGTTGTGGACTTTTTGAGAAACTTTTTGAAACAAAGTTACTAACTAACTGGTTTAGAATTTTATATGTTGTGACTACTTCCCCTTTCCTAGCAAAATAGATTGGAAATACATCAGGATGATATCTGAAGAATGATGCTGAGGTCAGTGCACTGTGATGTGTCCTTTCTGGATGCCTGATGGTAAATTTTAGGGATCTGAAGATCTGAAAAAATTGCAAAAATAAAAGTGATAAGAGAGAAAGTGCCTTGGAAATGTTTCAACAAGAACTTGTCAGGATGCGGTCTAAAGATGGAACACAGGGATAAAAAATACACAAGACCTGCATAGGGTATTTTTTTAAATGTAAATATGTATGCATTCCGTGGTGTTTTTTTGGGGAGGGGCATGATTTCTTGGTTGATAGTGAATTCCAAAATGTTTTGAAAGGATTATCACTTATCTTGTTTTTACATGTTTATTATATATATATTTCCCAGAAACATATCTTTAAAATTTTCCTTACAGTGCTCATCCCAACACATGAGCACTGGGTGTTACATGCAACTAATGAATCATTGAACATTATAACAAAAACTTATGATGTACTAAATGCTGGCTAACTGAACATAATAAAAAAAATTTCCTCACAAAAAAATAGTTGGTACTTTTTAATGTGCTTTATGTGTTTTACTTGAAAAACTTTACCCCATTGTATTTTGGGCAGATAGGGACTGAAATCCTGTCTTATATGCCTTAAAGACTGAGATTGATAAAAAGCATCTGGGCAGTTATACTACTTTATTTTCTCTTATCTTCTTTTCTTTCCTACTTGTCTTACCTCCAGGATGTTCAAGTTAAATGCATGCTCCTGAGGTTTCTTTTATGCTCAATTTTTACAAAACATTAATTTTTTTTCTCCTTTAGACTTGTGTGTCACTAGCAAATAGTAGATCCATTTTTAACATTGTTATTTCAATATGGATCTTTTTTTGTGTGTGTGAAGATTTTATTTATTTATTGGAGAGACAGAGTGAGAGAGAGCATGAGCTGGGGGAGAGGCAGTTGGAGAGGGAGAGGCAGACTCCCCAATAGCAGGGAGCCCAATGTGGGGCTTGATCCCAGGACCCTGGGATCATGACCTGAGCCAAAGGCAGATGCTTAACTGACTGAGCAACCCAGGCACCCCATCAATATGGATCTTTTTTTTTTTAAATTAATTAATTAATTTTTAAAGATTTTATTTATTTATTTGTCAGAGAGACAGAACACAAGCAGGGGGAGAGGCAGGCAGAGGGAGAAGCAGGCTCCCCGCCGAGCAAGGAGCCCGATGTGGGACTCGATCCCAGGACCCTGGGATCATGACCTGAGCCGAAGGCAGCCGCTTAACCGACTGAGCCACCCAGGCGTCCCAATATGGATCTTTTGAAAAAGTGGGTATTGTCATTGGTCAGGACAGCTTTGGTAAATTAGTGGAAACTCTCTTTTATTCATTGATATTGAGATGTATGTTTTTCACTTATTACTTGGAGCCTTTTTGTTTAAATCTAGACTCTCCAAAAGGGGCAAAGGGGTTACATGCTTAATAAATGTGACAAATATGCATATTTCAGATCATAAAACAAATGTTTTTGTATAAACTTTCTCACTCGAGATATCTGACACAAATTTCTTCAGTTTCTGCTACACTAGAAATAAACCCCTCAAATTATGACCAACTGCCCAGTACCTGGGACCATGTTATGTGTAGTGTGGTTCTTTAGAGATTAGTGTAAAGCCTCTCTCTTTTTCATACATGTTGGGAATTATAGAAAAATTGGTACTTTTTCCTTTGTAACTTTATATTTATTATTTTTAAAGATTTTATTTACTTATTTGCCAGAAAGGGAGAGCAAGAGTGAACAAGCAGGGGGAGCGGCAGACAGAGGGAGAAGCAGACTCCCTGTTGAACAGGGATCCCAATGCAGGACTTGATCCCAGAACCCTGGGATCATGACCTGAGACAAAGGCAGACACTTAGCCGACTGAGCCACCCAGGCTCCCTGTTACTCTTTTTCAAGACTCCTTTGATTGGGTCTTTTGTGGTTCCATACAAGTTTTAGTATTATTTGTTTTAGTTCTGTGAAAAATGTTGTTGGTATTTTGATAGGGATTGCATTAAATCTGTAGATTGCTTTTGGCATTATGAACATTTTAACAATATTTGTTCTTCCAATCCATGAGCATGGACTATCTTTCCATTTGTTTGTGTCTTCTTCAATTTCTTTCATCAGTGTTTTGTAGTTTTCAGCATACAGATCTTTTGGTTAAGTTTATTCCTAAGTATTTATTATTTTGGTGCAATTATAAATGGGATTATTTTCATAATTTCTCTTTCTGCTCCTTCATTATTAGAATATAGAAATGCAAGCCAATTTCTGTCTATTGATTTTGTATCTTGTGACTTTACTGAATTCATTTATTCTAGTAGTTTTTTGATGCAGTCTTTAGGGTTTTTTATATATAGTATTATGTCATCTGCAAATAGTGAGCTTTACTTCTTTATCAATTTGGATGATTTTATTTCCTTTTGTTGTCTGATTGCTATGGCTAGGACTTCCATTACTATGCTGAATAAAAGTGGTGAGAATGGACATCTTTATCCTGTGCTGATCTTAGAGGAAAAGCTCTCATTTTCCCCCCATTGAGGACGATGTTAGCTTTGGGTTTTCATATATGGCCTTTATTATGTTCATGTATGTTCCCTCTAAACCTACTTTGTTGAAGGTTTTTATCATGAATGGATGCTGTATTTCATCATTTTTTTCCATCTATGGAGGTATCATATGGTTTTTATCCATTCTCTTATTAATATGATGTATCATGTTGGTTGACTTGTGAATATTGAACCACCTTTTCATACCTGGAATAAATCCCCCTTCATCACAGTGAATAATTTTTTTAATGTATTATTGGATTCAGCTTGCTAGTATTTTGTAGAGGATTTGTGCATATATATTTATTAGAGATATTGACCTGTACTCTCTCTCTCTCATAGCATCTTTATCTGGTTTTAGTATCAGGGTAATAATGCTGGCCTTGTAGAATGCATTTGGAAGTTTTCCTTCCTCTTATATTTTTTGTAATTGTTTCAGAAGAATAGATATTAACTCTTCTTTAAATGTTTGGTAGAATTCACCTGTGAAGCTATCAGGTCCTGGACCTTTGTTTATTGGGAGTTTTTTGATTACTGATTCAACTTCTTTGCTGTTAATTGATCTATTCAAATTTTCTATTTCTTCCTGATTCAGTCATGGGATGTTATATGTTTCTAGGAATGTATCCATTTCTTCTAGGTTATCCAATTTGTTGGTATGTAATTCTTCATGATATTCTCTCATAATCTTTGTGTTTCTGTGGTGTCAGTTGTTATTTTTCTTCCTTAATTTCTGATTTTATTTATTTAAGCCCTCTCTCTTCTTTTTTTGATGAGTCTGGTTAAAGGTTGATCAATTTTGTTTATCTTTTCAAAGAACCAGTTCTTGGTTTCATTAATTTGTTCTGTTGTTTTTTAGTCTCTATTTCATTTATTTTTGCTCTAATTTCATTTTCTTTTCTTTTTTCTTTTTTCTTTTTTTATTCTCATGTTAATCCCCATACATTACATCATTAGTTTTAGATGTAGTGTTCCATGATTCATTGTTTGTGCATAACACCCAGTGCTCCATGCAGAACGTGCCCTCCTCAATACCCATCACCAGGCTAACCCATCCTCTCACCCCCCTCCCCTCTAGAACCCTCAGTTTGTTTTTCAGAGTCCATCGTCTCTCATGGTTCATCTACCCCTCCGATTTCCCCCCCTTCATTCTTCCCCTCCTGCTACCTTCTTCTTCTTCTTTTTTTTTCCTTAACGTATATTGCATTATTTGTTTCAGAGGTACAGATCTGAGATTCAACAGTGTTGCACAATTCACAGCGCTCACCAGAGCACATACCCTCCCCAGCGTCTATCACCCAGTCACCCCATCCCTCCCACCCCACCCCCCACTCCAGCAACCCTCAGTTTGTTTCCTGAGATTAAGAATTCCTCATATCAGTGAGGTCATATGATACATGTCTTTCTCTGTTTGACTTATTTCGCTCAAAATAATACCCTCCAGTTCCATCCACGTCGTTGCAAATGGCAAGATCTCATTCCTTTTGATGGCTGCATAATATTCCATTGTATATATATACCACTTCTTCTTTATCCATTCATCTGTCGATGGACATCTTGGCTCTTTCCACAGTTTGGCTATTGTGGACATTGCTGCTATAAACATCAGGGTGCACATACCCTTTCAGATCCCTACTTTTGTATCTTTGGGGTAAATACCCAGTAGTGCAATTGCTGGGTCATATGGTAGCTCTATTTTCAACTTTTTGAGGAACCTCCATACTGTTTTCCAGAGTGGCTGCACCAGCTTGCATTCCCACCAACAGTGTAGGAGGGTTCCCCTTTCTCCGCATCCCCGCCAACATCTGTCGTTTCCTGGCTTGTTAATTTTAGCCATTCTGACTGGTGTGAGGTGGTATCTCATGGAGGTTTTGATGTGGATTTCCCTGATGCCGAGTGATATTGAGCACTTTTTCATGTGTCTGTTGGCCATTTGCATGTCTTCTTTGGAAAAATGTCTGTTCATGTCTTCTGCCCATTTCTTGATTGGATTCTTTGTTCTTTGGGTGTTGAGTTTGATGAGTTCTTTATAGATTTTGGATACTAGCCCTTTATCTGATATGTCATTTGCAAATATCTTCTCCCATTCTGTCGGTTGTCTTTTGGTTTTGTTGACTGTTTCCTTTGCTTTGCAAAAGCTTTTTATCTTGATGAAGTCCCAATAGTTCATTTTTGCCCTTGCTTCCCTTGCCTTTGGCGATGTTTCTAGGAAGAAGTTGCTTCGGCTGAGGTCGAAGAGGTTGCTGCCTGTGTTCTCCTTTAGGATTTTGATGGACTCCTGTCTCACGTTGAGGTCTTTCAACCATTTGGAGTCTATTTTTGTGTGTGGTGTAAGGAAATAGTCCAGTTTCATTCTTCTGCATGTGGCTGTCCAATTTTCCCAACACCATTTGTTGAAGAGACTGTCTTTTTTCCATTGGACAATCTTTCCTGCTTTGTCAAAGATGAGTTGACCATAGAGTTGAGGGTCCATTTCTGGGCTCTCTATTCTGTTCCATTGATCTATGTGTCTGTTTTTGTGCCAGTTCCATACTGTCTTGATGATGACAGCTTTGTGATAGAGCTTGAGGTCCGGAATCGTGATGCCACCAGCTTTGCTTTTCTTTTTCAACATTCCTCTGGCTATTCGGGGTCTTTTCTGGTTCCATACAAATTTTGGGATTATTTGTTCCATTTCTTTGAAAAAAGTGGATGGTATTTTGATAGGGATTGCACTGAATGTGTAGATTGCTCTAGGTAGCATTGACATCTTCACAATATTTGTTCTTCCAGTCCATGAGCATGGAACGTTTTTCCATTTCTTTGTGTCTTCCTCAATTTCTTTCATGAGTATTTTATAGTTTTCTGAGTACAGATCCTTTGTCTCTTTGGTTAGATTTATTCCTAGGTATCTTATGGTTTTCGGTGCGATTGTAAATGGGATTGACTCCTTAATTTCTCTTTCTTCTGTGTTGTTGTTGGTGTATAGGAATGTCACTGACTTCTGTGCATTGATTATATATCCTGCCACTTTACTGAATTCCTGTATGAGTTCTAGCAGTTTTGGGGTGGAGTGTTTGGGGTTTTCCACATAAAGTATCATATCATCTGCAAAGAGTGAGAGTTTGACTTCTTCTTTGCCGATTTGGATGCCTTTGATTTCTTTTCATTGTCTGATTGCTGTGGCTAGGACTTCCAATACTATGTTGAATAGCAGCGGTGATAGTGGGCATCCCTGCCGTGTTCCTGACCTTAGGGGGAAAGCTCTCAGTTTTTCCCCCATTCAGAATGATATTCGTTGTAGGTTTTTCATAGATGGCTTTTATGATATTGAGGTATGTACCCTCTATGCCTATACTCTGAAGAGTTTTGATCAAGAAAGGATGCTGTACTTTGTCAAAAGCGTTTTCTGCATCTATTGAGAGGATCATATGATTCTTGTTCTTTCTTTTGTTAATGTATTGTATCACATTGATTGAGTTGGGGATGTTGAACCAACCTTGCAGCCCAGGGATAAATCCCACTTGGTCGTGGTGAATAATCCTTTTAATGTACTGTTGGATCCTATTGGCTAGTATTTTGGTGAGAATTTTTGCATCCATGTTCATCAGGGATATTGGTCTGTAATTCTCCTTTTTGATGGGGTCTTTGTCTGGTTTTGGGATCAAGGTAATGCTGGCCTCATAAAATGAGTTGGGAAGTTTTCCTTCCATTTCTATTTTTTGGAACAGTTTCAGAAGAATAGGTATTAATTCTTCTTGAAATGTTTGGTAGAATTCCCCTGGGAAGCCATCTGGCCCTGGGCTTTTGTTTGTTGGGAGATTTTTGATGACTGCTTCAATTTCCTTAGTGGTTATAGGTCTGTTCAGGTTTTCTATTTCTTCCTGGTTCAGTTTTGGTAGCTGATACATCTCTAGGAATGCATCCATTTCTTCCCGGTTATCTAATTTGCTGGCATAAAGTTGCTCATAATATGTTCTTATAATTGTTTGTATTTCTTTGGTGTTGGTTGTGATCTCTCCTCTTTCATTCATGATTTTGTTGATTTGAGTCATTTCTCTTCTCTTTTTGATAAGTCTGGGCAGGGGTTTATCAATCTTGTTAATTCTTTCAAAGAACCAGCTCCTAGTTTCGTTGATCTGTTCTACTGTTCTTTTGGTTTCTATTTCATTGATTTCTGCTCTGATCTTTATTATTTCTCTTCTCCTGCTGGGTTTAGGCTTTATTTGCTGTTCTTTCTCCAGCTTCTTTAGGTGTAGGGTTAGGTTGTGTACTTGAGACCTTTCTTGTTTCTTGAGAAAGGCTTGTATTGCTATATACTTTCCTCTTAGGACTGCCTTTGCTGCATCCCAAAGATTTTGAATAGTTGTGTTTTCATTTTCATTGGTTTCCATGTATTTTTTTAATTCTTCTTAATTTCCTGGTTGACCCATTCATTCTTCAGTAGGATGCTCTTTAGCCTCCATGTATTTGAGTTCTTTCCGACTTTCCTCTTGTGATTGAGTTCTAGTTTCAAAGCATTGTGGTCTGAAAATAGGCAGGGAATGATCCCAATCTTTTGGTACCGGTTGAGACCTGATTTATGACCTAGGATGTGATCTATTCTGGAGAATGTTCCATGGGGACTAGAGAAGAATGTGTATTCCATTGTTTTGGGATGGAATGTTCTGAATATGTCTGTGAAGTCCATTTGGTCCAGTGTGTCATTTAAAGTCTTTATTTTCTTGTTAATCTTTTGCTTAGACAATCTGTCCATTTCAGTGAGGGGGGTGTTAAAGTCCCCCACTATTATTGTATTGTTGTCGATGTGTTTCTTTGCTTTTGTTATTACTTGCCTTATATAATTGGCTGCTCCCATGTTAGGGGCATGGATATTTACAATTGTTAGATCTTCTTGTTGGATAGACCCTTTAAGTAGGATATAATGTCCTTCCTCATCTCTTATTACAGTCTTTGGTTTAAAATCTAATTTGTCTGATATAAGGATTGCCACCCCAGCTTTCTTTTGGTGTCCATTAGCATGGTAAATGGTTTTCCACCCCCTCACTTTCAATCTGGGGGTGTCTTTGGGTCTAAAATGAGTCTCTTGCAGACAGCATATCGATGGGTCTTGTTTTTTAATCCAGTCTGATAGCCTGTGTCTTTTGATTGGGGCATTTAGCCCATTTACATTCAGGGTAACTATTGAAAGATAGGAATTTAGTGCCATTGTATTGCCTGGAAGGTGACTGTTACCGTATATTGTCTGTGTTCCTTTCTGGTCTATGTTGCTTTTAGGGTCTCTCTTTGCTTAGAGGACCCCTTTCAATATTTCTTGTAGGGCTGGTTTCCTGTTTGCAAATTCCTTTAGTTTTTGTTTGTCCTGGAAGCTTTTTATCTCTCCTTCACTTTTCAATGACAGCCTAGCTGGATATAGTATTCTTGGCTGCATATTTTTCTCATTTAGTGCTCTGAATATATCCTGCCAGTCCTTTCTGGCCTGCCAGGTCTCTGTGGATAGGTCTGTTGCCAATGTAATGTTTCTACCATTGTAGGTTACATATCTCTTCTCCTGAGCTGCTTTCAGGATTTTCTCTTTGTCTATGAGACTCGTAAGTTTTACTATTAGATGTCGGGGTGTTGACCTATTTTTATTGAATTTGAGAGGGGTTCTCTATGCTTCCTGGATTTTGATGCCTGTTTCCTTCCCCAAATTAGGGAAGTTCTCTGCTATAATTTGCTCCATTATACCTTCTGCCCCTCTCTCTCTTTCTTCTTCTTCTGGGATCCCAATTATTCTAATGTTGTTTCGTCTTATGGTATCGTTTATCTCTCGAATTCTGCCCTCGTAATCCAGTAGTTGTTTATCTCTCTTTTTCTCAGCTTATTTATTTTCCATCATTTGGTCTTCTATATAACTGATTCTTTCTTCTGCCTCATTTATCCTAGCAGTTAGCGCCCCCATATTTGATTGCACCTCATTAATAGCCTTTTTGATTTCTACTTGGTTAGATTTTAGTTCTTTTACTTCTCCAGAAAGGGTTTCTCTAATAACTTCCATGCTTTTCTCAAGCCCAGCTAGTATCTTTAAAGTGATGATTCTGAACTCTAGATCTGACATCGTACTAATGTCCGTATTGAGTAGGTCCCTGGCCATCGGTACTACCTCTTGTTCTTTTTGTTGAGGTGATTTTTTCTGTCTTGTCATTTTGTGCAGAGGAGAATAGATTAATGAGAGAACAATATGCTAGCAGAGTAACAACGCCCCCAGAAAATATACTCTAAACAAATCAGAAAAGACCTGAAGCAGTGGGAAAAGAAAGGGAAAGAGACAAAAAAGAAAAAGAAAAAAAAGAAAAATAAAAAGATAAAGATAAAAACAAACAAAAACCAACAAAACAAAACAATAACAACAAAAAAACCAGAATGTGATCAAATATGATCAGGCTGGTATACAGATCAGTGCCACACACTAGATTTTGGGTGTATTGTGGTCTGTTAAAAGAAAGTGCCTCCCAAAATTTTAAAGAAAGAAAAACTTATATATGTACAAAAATAAGGGTTGATATGATGAAGGGATGGAATATGACTGTAACGATGGAAATTATACAAAATTTTATAAAGGAATTGATAAGAAGTTGTTTGAAAAAAGAAAGAAGAGGATTTAAAAAAAGAAAAAAGAAAAAAAAAGGGAGAGAATGTGATCAGGCAGGGGAGTAGAAAAAACCATATACTAGAGATTTAGGGTATATTTTGATCTGTTAGAAGAAACTATCTCAAAATTTTAAAGAGAGAACAACTTATATAAATATGCCAAAAATACGGGTAACTACTATGAAGGGATAGAATATGACTCCAAAAATGAAAAATAAAAATTTTTTTTAAAAAAGGGATTGATAAGATGTTGGTTGAAAAAGGGAAAAAGAAAAATTCAAAAAAAAGAAAAAAAGACAGTTAAAAAAAAAAACAACTTAACTTTGTAAGACTAAAGAATCATGGTAAAAAAGCCATGAATTCTATGTGCAGTATTCCCCTAGCGCTGGAGTTCTGCCATTCTCATTGATCGGTAAACTTGGTCTTGGCTGGCTGTTCTCGCTGATCTTCTGGGGGAGGGGCCTGTTGCCGTGGTTCTCAAATGTCTTTGCCGGAGGCAGAAGTGCCCCGTCCTTGTCCGGTCCGGGCTAAGTAATCTGATCGGGTTGCTCTCCGGAGCTTTTGTTCCCTGCAAGCTTTCCGTACAGCTTTGGAGGTGGAGAGTGAAAATGGCGGCCTCCCAATCTCCGCCCCGGAGGAGCCAAGAACTCAGGGCCCCGCTCCTCAGTGAGCCCCCAGAGAAAAGCCGTCAGTCACTCCCGTCTCCCCGGTCTCCGGCCGCACTCCGTGCTCACCCGGCCCGTGACCGAGCGTTTCTATCTCTGGCTCCTGACCCCAGGTGGAGTCTCCAAACCCAGCAGATCCCTGCGGCGCACTCCTGAGCGGCTCCTCCCGGGGGAGGAAGGTGAGTCTCCCCAGATCTGCCGCTTGTTGGGTCCCTGCTGGAGGAGCAGTGGCCCGACTGTGCCGCGGATCACGGTTTATGACAACCCCAAGCTGAGAGCCTGCGCCTGGGCTCCGTCTCTGCAGCCGGCTTTCCCGCTCCGTTACCTGGGAGCTCTGCCACACTCAGGCACCCCCGGTCTTTCTGTGACCCCGAGGGTCCTGAGACCACACTGTCCCGGAGGGTTCCACCCCCGGCTTAGCCACCAGAGTGACGTCCTTCAGCGGAGCAGACTTTTAAAAGTTCCAATTTTGTGCTCCGTGGTTCTATCACTTGCCAGAAGCGGCCGACGGAGGCCCCACACCCGCCGTCTAGCCTCTCGAATATCGCCTCGGATTCACTTCTCTGCACGTCCTACCTTCCAGAAAGTGGTCGCTTTTCTGATGAGAGAGTTGTTGCTATTCTTTTCTTCGATCTCCTGTTGAGTTTGTAGGTGTTCAGAATGGTTTGATCCCTATCCAGCTGAATTCCTGAGAGGAGATGAAATCCAGGTCTCCTACTCCTCCGCCATCTTGCTCCGCCCCCCTATTTTTGCTCTAATTTTTACTATTTCCTTTCATCTGCTGGTTTTGGGCTTCTTTTTCTTCTTTTTCAAAGACTTCTTGAAGTAGGCCTGTATTGCTATAATCTGTCCTCTTAGTACAGTTTTTGCTGCATCCCCAAAATTTTGGACCATTATGTTTTCATTTGCATTTGTCTTCATGTATTTTTTTTTTATTATCTCTTTGATTTCTTGGTTGACTCACTCATTGTTTAGTAGCATGTTATTTAATATCCATGTATTTGTGCTCTTTTCAGATTTTTTCTTGTGGTTGATTTCTAGTTTCCTGGTGTTATGGTTGGAAAAGATGCATGATATGTCTTCAGTCTTTTTGAATTTGTTGAGACTTGTTCTATGGCCTAGCATGTGATCTCTTCTGGAGAATTTTCCATGTGCACTTGAAAAGAATGTGTATTCTGCTGTTTTTGGGTGGAATGTTTTGAATGTCTGTTAGTTGCCCAATGTGTCATTCAAAACCACTGTTTCCTTGTTGATTTTCTGTCTGGATGACTTATCCATTGATGTAAGTAGGTGTTAAAGTCCTCTACTATTATTGTGTTACTGTCAACTTCTTTTGTTTGTTATTAGCTGCTTTATGTATTTCGGTGCTCCCATGTGGGGTTCACAAGTACTTCTAATTGTTACGTTTTCTTGTTGGATTCTTCTCTTTATCATTATGTAATGTCCTTCATTGTCTCTTGTTATATTCCTTGTTTTAAAGTTTATTTTTTCTAATATAAATATTGCTATCCCAGTTTTCTTTTCACTTCCATTTATACAATAAATATTTTTTCATTCCTTTACTTTCAGTCTGCATGTGTCTTTAGGTCTGAAATGGGTCTTGGGTAGGCAGCATATGGATGGATCTTGCTTTTCTTCATCTATTCAGTCACCCTATGTCTTTTATTGGAAAATTTAGTCAATTTACATTCAAGGTAATTATTTATAGGCATGTACTTACTGCCATTTTGTTACTTGTTTTACAATTGTTTTTAGTTATTCTCCATTTTTTCTCTTGCTCTCTTACCTTGTGGTTTAATGGCTATCTTTAGTCATATGCTTGATTCCTTTCTCTTTAGTTTTTGTGTGTCTAATACAGGTTTTTCATTTGTGGTTATCAGTAGTCTCATATATAACATTTTATGCATATAGCAGTCTATATTAAATTTATATTAAGTCACATAAGTTTGAACACATTCTAAAAGCACTAAATTTTTACTACTCCCACCACATTTTATGTATACAATATCATACTTTACATCCTTTTATTTTGTGAATCCCTAGACTGATTTTTATAGATATAATTGATTTTGTTGCTTTTGTGCTTTAACCTCTGTACCAGTTTTACAATTGGCTAGTCTACTGCTTTTATTATGTTTGTATTTACCTGTGAATTTTTTTTCCTTTCATAATTTTCTTACTCCTGATTATGGCCTTTACTTTCCATTCAAAGAATTTACTTTAATGTTTCTTGTGATGCTAGTTTAGAGGTGACAAACTCCTTTAACTTTTGTTTGTCTGAGAAACTCTTTATCTTTCCTTCTATTGTGAATGATGGTCTCAGTGGATAGAATATTCTTGCTTGTAGGTTTTTTTCCTTTCAGCACTTTGAATACATCATGCCTCTCTTTCCCTACTAGCCTACAAAATTTCTCCTGAAAAATCAGCTGATAGCCTTGTGGTGTTTCCCTTGTATGTAACTATTTTCTTTCCTCTTGCTGCTTTTAAAATTCTCACTTTATCTCTACATTTTCCCATTTTAGTTATTATGTATCATTGGGTGAACTTCCTTGGGTTGATTTTGTTAGGGTCTTTCTATGCCTCCTGGATCTGGATATTGGTTTCCTTCTAGATTAGGGAAGTTTTAAGCTATTATTTCTTCAAATAAATTTTCTTCCCCCTTATCCCCTTATTTCTCTTTTTTTCTTCTGGGATCCCTATAATGTGTTATTATGCTTGATGAAGTTGCTGAATTCCCTTAACCTATTCTCATTTTTTATTATTCTCTCTTTTTTTTTGTTCTTCAGCTTGATTGCTTTCTGTTACACTGTCTTCCAGCTTGCTGGTTCATTCTTCTGCCTCTTCTAATCTCCTATTGAGTTCTTCTAGTGTATTTTAAATTTCAGTTATTTAATTCTTCATCTCTTATTTATCTTTATATAAATATATATATATATATTTTTTCTTTCTCTTCATTGAAGGTCTCACTGAGGTTCTCCACTCTTTCAATCCCAGTAAGTACCTTTATGACCATTACTTTGAATTCTTTATCTGGAATTTTGCTTATCTCCAGTTCATTTAGCTCTTATGCTGTAGTTTTGTCCTATTCTTTCATTTGGGACATATTCCTTTGTCTCCTCATTTTGTCTAACTTTCTGTGTTTGTTTCTATGTATTGGGAAAGACAGCTATATCTCCTGATTTTGAAAGTAGTGGCCTTATGAAGAACAGGTCCTCTGGTGCCCTGCAGCACAATGCCCCCTGTTCACCAGAACTAGGTGCTTCAGGAGTGTCACCTGTGGGATCGTGTGTGCCCTATTATTGTGGTTGAACTGCATTTGCCTTTAGTCCAGTCAGTTACAATGGCCCACTTCATCTGTTGTGGGTATACTAGCAGGGTTGGGACCTGTCTGGGTCCTCCAGGGGCTTGTAGTTGGGCAGTCAGCAGTCAGACCAGAGTCCTTCAGTCCATTTTAGTCTGGCTATAGTCCCCACCTGTATGGTGCTCTCCCTTCCTTCTTCCCTGAGAGGTTCTCATTGGTGGGCAGGCCAGCAGTCAGACGAGATGCTTGCCCCCAGTCCATCTGTTGGGGTGCAGCAACTGTGAACTGCAGGGCTGTGCTGTCCCCTGAGTGCTTTTTGTTGGTGAGTGGGGCCAGCATTCATATCAGATGCCTGGCCCCAGTCCATCCCCTAGGGCTGCAGAGGCACCAATCAACAGGGCATTCTCTGTGCTTTGTCAGTTATAAGATTCAGCTGTTGGGGCTATAGTCAGACTGCTGTGTATGTCTATCTTCCTCTTTCCCCAGGAAGAAATCACTTTGGAGTGGTGCTGGTCCCCGCTGGGGCTGCACGGAAGATAAGGCATGGCAAGAGCTCCTTTAGAGGGACTCCTTCTGAGTGATACAGTTTCAATGGGACAGATCTGTAGGAGAACACATAGTCAGGGTGTGTGAAGGTGAAGAGTGTTTTTGCTGGTTCCAGCAAGTGTCAGGCTATGTAGGCTGGCAGGATGAGGGGGGGGGGAAATGTCACCCATAAGCTCTTTTGTTCTTGGAGAAGTCTCCTAAAGATCCCTGCCCCTCCTGCAGGAGTTCTGCAGTTAATAAATAAATCACCTTCACATATACCCCAGGTGCTTTTCAAACTGCTTCTTCTATACTGTATCTCTGTGGGGTTGTTAGTTATGCTGTCTCTGTGAGGGCAGGGACTCAGTTTCCTATTGCCCTCCAATACTCCCAGAACTAAGCCTGCTAATTTTTAAACTACCCAGAGTTAAGCCCCACTGGTATTCAAAGCCCCATATTCTGGGGACTCATCTTCTAAGTCCAGGTCCCTGCCTGAGTTGCCTAGTGTAAGTTCTGCTCCTGTCTCTTCTCTATACTTGTGCTGTCCTTTCCATCTGCGCTTAGTTTCTCCAGGAGTTTGGTTCCCTACTGCATCTACTCCCCTTCTACCCTTTTCGGTGTGGCCTCCTCTCTAGGATAAACTTTGGAAAGTTTGTTCTGTTGGTGTTTGGGTCATTTTCTGGTTTGACTCCTATCTAGGTGTGTCTGTGGGATGAGGTGAGTTTAGGATTCTCCTATTCTGCCTTCTTTCCAGAAGTCTCTGAAAGGATATAGATCAAAATATCTAAGTGGTTATTTCTAGGTACTAGATACATGGATGACAGATATTTTTTTGGTATGTGTTTTAATTGTTCAATGTACTTATAATGTGTATGTATTACTTTTGTAATAATAAAAAATATTTTAAAATTAGAAAGAGAAATTAACAATTTGATGGAATAAGAAACACAGAGTAATTAAAAGTAATGTCTTTTTTGTTGTTGTTACTTTTTCTGTGTATGGGCACGGTATGAAGGAGTATAGCAGCTTACCATAAACTTCATTTGGAATTTAGATAAATAAATTTGAAGAAGCATAAAACTGTTATTAAAATAGGCATGTTAAAATACCTTGGAATTGAAAGAGACCTTGTAGGTACAATTTTTACCTAAATGATTATTCCCTTAAAAATGCCTCTTCTTGCCAGCTTGCATTTGTTCCATTACCTGCTGGTTTACCTATGACACTGCATGTTCGCAAGGAAAGGAAATATCTTTCTCATTTTTATTTTCCAAGTGCCCAATATATGAAATATCCTCAAGAAGCATTTGCTGAACAAATAATTCAATGAATGAATGCATGGAAGGCTACTTTTTTCTAGCTTTGTATGGATTCTTCTATTAAAATGTTGTAAATTCCTCAAGTGAATGATAATACAGCTTGTACAAATTTCAGTCTTCAGGTCAGTGTTCTGTTTATATTAAATACTCAATAAATGTCTGTCAACTGGACTTCCCAGACATTTTAACAGAACAGTCTATAGAGTAAGACAAGGCCACCCAGAACACTTGAATCACAATTACATTGCCTCCCAAATAGCAGAAAACGGAACACCATCTATTTTACTTGACTTTAGCTGTATACTCAAACACAATTCATAGCCTGAAAATTTTTATGACTGATAGAGCATGAGCTTTTAGTGAATTTCTGGCTTTTGGTGATTCACTAAGAAGGATTTGTAAGGTAAGATAGTTGCTATCTCTGAAATTATCATCTCAGAAAATAGTACCAACCTTCAGTAATCAAACCAATATAACATGTGATTAGGAGGCTCTATTTAAAATATGCTTTTACATAAATGCTTTATTTCCCACAATCATAGATAAAGATCAAGGAGGCTAAGTGATTTCCTCAGAGTTACACAATTCCTCAGTGGTAAAGACAACACTCCAATATAGCTCTATGGGCTTTAAACCAAGCTCCTTCATATTTACAGAAAGACTTAACTACTGTGGTAATCTGAGAATTAAGGGAAGGCAGCAGCCACATCCATTCCTTAGGCCACTCCCATTTCTATTTCCATGGATATTACACTGGATATTATCAACCCTCAGTATAGGAAGTGAAAAATTTTGTAAAACAAAAAAGTAGAGTCTCAGAAAAACAAACTCAAGAATTTACAAGTATTGTAAATCTCTGTGTGATATCTAAACATAGTGGCTCTCATATATATATATATATATATATATATATATATATATAAATATGATATATGTGTATATATGATATATATGTTTATCTGTGTGTGATATATATGATATATATATATATATGTGTATGAATATATATAAATGTTGAGGTCTCACTTCATCTCTAATGGGGCAACAATTCCTACAACATAATAGCATGATAATTAGTTATCAGAATTGAGTAATTGTATTTTAATATTTGAAGTTTTTCAAAAACGATTACCCTAAGTTATCATCAAAGTAATAGAAAAGGAATAGTAATCTGAGAAATAATCAAAGAATTATACATTTCTCAAGGGTGGCTTATAGTGTTTTGTGTTCTAAGACATCTCATGAGTCACAAGTTATCTACCATGGTGAATGACTAAATGCAAAAATACAAAACCTTTGAGTTTTATTTGCTTTGAATTTTTTGGTTCCTTTTTATAATATTCATTATAAAATTCTAGTCAATTCAAAATAAGCAAAGCCCATTATGTAATTGCACACTATATTTGTAAAGATAAACATAACATTTGAGCTTCATGGTGTATATAAGACCAGATACTATATGAAACAAAATCTACATGTCACTATCAATAATTGCATGCCACAATTAGGGTACTTTATAAGATCTCTCATAAAAAAGCTGTTAAATTTTTTTGCCTCTAATTAGCTATTAAAATAAGTATACATATGAATGTCTGAGTTATTGACATACTGGAAAGGATTCTGAGGCCAAAGACGTAGGCCCTGTGCCACGGAGCCAAAGAGATATTGCCACTCATGGAATTGGGGCTGGCTCAGTGCTCTTATTAATATCATGCCAGATTCATATAGTTGCCCCCATGTTTCTCAGAATTCAGTCTTCCTTCCCAGACATAAAGGAAAAATAACTTAATATAAAGCTGTGAAAGAGTAATGCAATACACGTAAAGACATTTTACAAGACTCTAGCTGGATTTTGCCCCAAAAGGTCTGGAAAAATTTAAAGTAGCAGGAATGAATTGATCAGGATCTGGGGTTAGTTAAAATGTAAAAATCCAACATTCTATATAATTGCAGCTAAGTAAGAAACTTTCAGGATGAATTAAAGACTTTTGTAGCTTTTCCAGGGTTCTTATTTCCATTCCCAAAACTCAAGTATTAAATTCTAAAATCTAAATAAAATAGTTTTAGAACATTTTACTTCTCTTGAAAGAATTGTCCTTTTTTTTAAACAAGCTTTTAACTATTGGCATTGAAGAACTAAACTTCAATGACAGCTATGCTTCTTTAAAAAAAAAAAAATCTGATTTTCTGATGTTTTAGAGAAGGCAGAAGTCCAGTACATTTTTACCTTGATATAAGACATTTCTCATGACTGAATAGCACAGAAAGGATGTGATACCCATCCCATACCATCTATAATAGATTTTGGATAATGCCAGGAGGGAAAGAAGAAAGAATGGAGGAGATACTTGGGAAAGTAGCATCAACCTAACTCTGAACTTTACAGATCTCTGAAACATTCAAGGAATGTAAAGGAAAGGGCAGTTGACTGGTTATAAATGATGTGTCCTTAGCTTCTCAATAGAGAGCTCCTTAACATAGCATGTAAGGATCTTTCTTATCTGACTCCATCCTGTATTTGCCCCCTCATTCCCTGGTAGTCCACCTACTGCAGGCACACACAGACACTTTCTGTTATCTGAATTTCCTACACATCTTATATTTCTCTCTTTCCTGGCATGATAATCTCTATACATTGAATTGTTTCTAATAGCTCTCTACTTGAAAGTTCCTATATACTTGGAATTTCACCTTTCAACACCCATTTCAAATATCAGTGGCTATGCACCTTCTTTGCCTCCCTCATCTAGGCTGGTGACTTCTACCTCTGTGCACCCATACCATTGTTTTAAATGATTCAATTATATTTTATTTTACAGTGTGTTTATTCACATTTTCTGGCTTGCCAATTAGAGTATTATGTCAAATCCTTTTCATCCTTGTCTTTCCTTCTCTAATGTCCAAAATATAGTAGGGCCTGAATAAGCAATCTTACTTAAGGGATGTCTACTTTAGGTGAATACATAATTTAAAAAAAAATGTGGTTTTTTTTGTGTGTTTTTTTTTAAAGATTTTGTTTATTTATTGGAGTGAGAGAAAGAGAGCGTGTGCACGAGCAGGGGGAGGAGCAGAGAGAGAGGGACAAGCAGACTCCCCACTGAGAAGGGAGCCTGGATATGGGGTTCAATCCTGAAACTCCAGGATCATGACCTGAGCTGAAGGCAGACGCTTACCCAACTGAGCCACCCAGGTGCTCCAAAAAAATATTTGTTTTTAAAGAAGCTATAGAATTACCATTTTTAAGATTGCTTTCCTCTATTCATTCTACTCGTTTCACCATAGTAGAATTGAGATACTCATAATTTACTGCAGATAGTTATATATATTATACTTAGGCATTTAATGATCTAGATGGGTACAAGATATGTTTGAAAATTTAACTCTTTATAATCTCTTTATAATTCTTATAGAATTTGGTATATTCTTTTCCTTGGGTCTGAATCTGTATAGCTAATTGAAATTTAAATAAAATCTATGTTTGCAGTTTTCCCTGAAGTATAATATTTTGTCATGTGTCACTCCAAATGTTATTTAGTAACTTCTGTTTAACAGAGATTTATGATTACCCAAGTAATAGTCCAATATTCAAATTGAATTCAAATATCAATAAATGCACACCTTCATTTAATCCTTTAAACTTTTCCTAAATATTCAGATTGAGGGATTTTGTTTTATATTGCATATGTGTTAGGAATTCCACCTGTCAGACATTTGGTTAATTATAGTTGACAATTATCTGTATGTCTTATTATAAGATTTAGGAAAAAGTTAAAGAAGCTTGAGAAATACTCTTTAAAAATTAAGTTGTCATATAGTTTTTGACAGTTGCATAATTTCAAGTGTATTCCATTTTCATTGAGTAGCATTGCCCATGTACTCTATCAATCACAATTTCTATAGCACAATTGGTGTTTCATTCTAGGTTTAAGGAAGATAAAAAGAAGAACATTCTGTGATAAAATAAGTTCAAGGAAACTTTAATTTTAAAAAAGTCAACAGGATTTTTACTCATCATTATTATCAATGCAGGCATTCTCAAATATTCAAATTCATTGTGGATTTCCAAAACAGTTGATATAATATGAAGCATATTTACTCATACGATTTTTTTTGAGGAACATTTTAAGTCATTGATACTATAAAGAGATCTTGTTTGAATACATTTTAGGAAAGTTAATATAAGTCCAACTGTCCTACTCTCGGGTTACTTGTTGGTCTTCTTCTTCTTATTCAGGGAGATTAATTAACCAACCAAATTAGGAGAGAATCAAATTCCATTCTTGAAATTGCAGTGTGTGTGTGTTTAATTTCAGTCACTTAAATTTGTGTATATGTGCATGTGTTGTATGTTTTTGACATTCTTAAAATGTCATGTATCATGGAAACTCTAGAAATGCTGATTGTCAGAAAAAAATTTGCTGAGTCTAGAAAATGTAATGATACGTGCAGAGAAGTCATGGTATAATATGCTTTAAGGGTCAAATGTCTGAAATTATTTAATTTTCTTCAGTTAAAAATTGATTAGATTTGACTCAACTCTCCTTGAATAGTTATATTCATTTTTATTCTTATGTTTTCTTTATGGCAGTGGGGGAATGGGAAACAACTTGTCACTCCATGGAAGCATTTACATTGAATTAAGGTCCAAGAGATTACATTACATGACTACTTTACAAGGATTATTTGTCAAGCACAATTTAGCTAATAAGTGTATGATTCAAGGCCTCAAGTTTTTTTCATACATGAAATGACTTAGTTCCGTGGAATCTAATATATTTTTCCAATCCCATGCTCTGACGCTAGAATCTAAATTTTAGAATGCTTTTGAACCACCAAAAGAAACACCAGTTGTTCAACAATTTTAGAGTTAATGCTCTTCTATTCTAGGAGGTGAAGCCTTCTGAAGGTATATATATTTCTGTAACTGTGCAAAATATTGTACTTTGGGAACTGCCTATCTGGTAGCAAACATATGCCTAAAAGGATGGTTTCTATGTCTTAGGTAGGTGCTTTTATGTATGAGAAGTAGTTCAGATTGGCTAGGGTATAGATAAGTGTGTGTGTGTGTTTGTGTGTGCGTGTGTTTAATTTGTATATTCTCCTGAATACTTAGTGACACCATGCAGCTACAGGGATAGTAAAGCGATGGAATTAGGAGGCTGTACGCCCGAGTTCTAAGACTGTCTCTGCTTGTTTGCTCTGTGACTTGGAGCAAGCCATTTCAACTCTCATAACCGGTTTTCTCATGTGTAGAAGAGAAAGTTGAACTTGATACATGATACATGTCACATCCCTTCCGGCATTATAATTCTATACATATTTGAGAAGCCTGCTCTGCCCCTTCTTAAAACTGATATGACAGTACCTACTTCACAAGCCATCTTTGGTAAAACTCTTTAAAATTCTCAAAGGACTGACGCCCTGTATAATGGGATAAAAGAAATAATATTTATGGAGTATTACTTCTTGTGTTCCAGATTTATCTTCTGAAAGATTACTGAGCAAATCACTCCTTTTCTCATCATACTTTGTGGATTCTGCAGCTGTACTGCTTACCGTCCTAGTTCATGGACTGTCACGGCACCTGAGCATCATGATTTTTGATTCACTGTCTTTCCCAGAGACCACATTTAACTATGATCATAATAAGTTTTTATTTCATTCTTTCTTACTATAAAGTAAACCCAAATTAATATAAGGCTCTGGAAAGAGTAGTAAAATTAATTTGAGAAAAGCACTTTTACCACAGGGTGTTTTGTTTTACCAAGACTAAAGTTAATAAATGGAATATGTAGGAGGAGGTTCCAGTGGCCATATTTCTTTGAGTGCCTTGGATTTCAAAGGAGGATTTGGGCAGGGACCAGGAAAGCTTCAGGTCTTTTGCAGCGTCAAGCAGGTAGAGCCCATCAATGGCAATCTAAAGAATAAAAGTTACACATGAAAAAACCATGGCTGTAACCCATTTATTGATGAATTCAAGGCATGTACACAAATGATCTTTTTATGCTCTCATAACCAGAGAAATAAAGGAATACAAAAACTTTGCAAAGATACTGGGTTTCCTCTTTCACTGTACTCAGGAATGGATGCTCTTCCCCTTATTCCTGGCTCAAAATTTCCTTCTTGGTTCATTCCATCAAATAGCATTGCTGTTTCTGTTGTGTTCTTGTCTTTCTAGAGTAGACTCTATCTGGAGAAATATGGTGTATTTTTGTTTTGTTTCATATAAAAGCAGGATGGATATGCACCATTCAGGAAAATCTCTTCTTATTTAAATTTGAATGCTCATGTGTCATGTAAAAGTCCCCTTCCCATCTCCCATTGTATATGCTATACTCATTGCTTACTCTAATCCAACTGTCCTGACTTCAAGATTCTGAGTATTTGTCTTGTTCCTGTTGTGGCCCATTCACAATACTGTTCTATCTCTATCTTGTAGTGCCTTTCTATTCTCCGAGTTTAATCACAAGTTCTAAGGAATTACTGTTACCTGACCTCTTGTTTCCTCTTATCAGGTGGGAAAATATATGCATGTATGTATATGTTTATTATAATTCTCATCAAACAATATTATTTATCACTTATTATTAATCACTACAGTTAAAAATCACTGATTTCCTTATCTGTTTTTTCCTAATTCAGTTGTGAGCTCCATGAAAGTCAGGGTTCTGTCTTCCATGTTTGCATTTTTTGTACCTCACACAGTGCCCAAGTGTGAGGTACATTCATGCTCAATAATGGAGTAAGTTAAATGAATGATACTTGGAATTTTATGCAGGCCACAGATATATATTTGATAAAAAACTAAAGGAAATTCAGTTCTGGTCCTGAGGTTTGGTTTTTCGATTGTTGTTAACCTTTGTTTTAGAATTGGAAAAAACATATTGAGGTAGTGGGATGTCATTAAAAATTACATTGCTCAGAGATTTTGAAGTAGAATTACCCAGGATTATTTTTCCTGTGTGCTTAGAATAGTTCCAATATGTTCAGGTGGGAAAAAAGACCTAAAACAGAATGGAAATACTTATAACACTAGGAGGGTTCCTTCTAATGAGGAAGTTAGTGATTACCTGAACATCGTTATAATATTCTGTTACTGGTTTGGATACTTCCATGCAAAAGAATAAAAACACATGAGGACTAGAAGCTTTCTCATGCACCCTTGCTTTGGGAAAGCATGTAGAAACATGGACATCTGAATATCAAGGTTATGGGCAGCAGTGGTGGGGGGGGGGCGCGATTTCATTTAAGGTTTCCATGAGTCTCATGTTAACACACACCAAGTAGTTAGAGAGCAGTTAAGAGAGGTCCACAGTTATTGGGTCTGGCTAAAAAATACCTATAACAGGGTTCAGTGAATGTGATAAATCTATATGCAGTTTCTGCAGACAAAACAAAAACAAAAACAAAAACAAAACTTCAGGTTTAGTTTCTAAAGGAAAAAAGAATTCAGTGTAGTCTGCTTCACATAACCCTCTGCAGTAAACAATAAAATGACTGTAATGTACATAATTTCTTCCCATATGGAAAAAAATATATTTGTGTAGCCCTGTTCTAGTTGAGAGCTTCTGTTCAAGCTGTTTATTTAAAATTTATCTGGTGCTTTGGAAGATGCTGGATGATATCAACTGAGTATTTTTTATTTTTAAATATCTGGTGCTCTACCATGATACGTATTCTTTGAATATGACACAAACAAGCACATTTTCATTATTTTGATATATTTTTATATATATCTCCCTTATACATGCATGCAATACATTTTCAGTGCTTCTAAAAATATATGTAAACCGTATTCCTTCTACCTGGAGAAAGAAAATAAGTGAGTGAATTGGTAAGAATGTCTAGAAGAGATGGGGAGCCTGGAGTGCTACTGACTTTATGATAATCCACACAATAGTGATATGGCACACAGCATAGAATCAAATGGCTAGAGGCAACAACATTATTTAACAATAGTAACTTGTAAGCTTACCTTTCTAAATGTCGTTGGAACCTTGTTTTAATAAATACAGTTTGCTACTGATATGACAGGTAACACAGAACATATTTTCCATGCTTGGTTTCAAGGTCAAATTTGTTTTCAGAATTAGGAAATCTTATCAGGGGTATTTAGAGCATCATTTCCTAGTCAATGTATTTTCTGACATTTGGCTTCTTGGAAGTCCAGCAGTGTTTTAAATGCTAGCAGTTATTGAACACTTACTATGTGCTAGCTAGCTACCACTCTAAGCGCTGTGGTATTCCTTAGGGAAATTATTGCTAACGCTGTAAAAAGCAACTGCCTAGTCTCAGTGGCTTAAGACAATAAAGGTGTATTTATCATTCATGTCACAGTTTAATTGGGTTTCAGGAGGCAGCCTTCCGCATTGTGATCAAAGATGCCGGCTCTTTCCAACTCTGCTTGAAATGGCCAACTAGCGAAGCAAGAGAACAAAGACCATGCCAAGCATTTTATGGCAAGACCTGGAAGGGGCATACATCACTTTGAATCACACTCCTCTGGCAGAAACACAGTGGTGTTACCCTAAAGGAAAAGGAAGCTGGGAGATAAAATCTTTAGAGCCTAGGAAGTTAAGAGTAGGTTTGGTGCACATCTAGCTAGTCTGTGCCACTTTACTATTAATTTGTTTAGTTCTCACAACATAGGTACTATTATTATCCCCATTTCACAGATGAGAAAACCAAAGCACAAAGAATTACATACATATCCCAAGTTTTACAACAAGTAAATGATAGAGCTGAGAATTAAAGCCACAAAAATTCTCTAGAGTTTGAACTTCTAATTATTATGAACATGAAGTTCAAATTAAATGTCATTTAAATCATAAAACACTTTTATTTACTAGACATTGTTATCTATGTTTTTCAAACCCAAGAGGGAAATTGTTGCTTCTTAACAGATTATTTTAGTGCTACTTATCACTTCATTGCTACTCCCAGTCTTCTGTGTCTGAGTGTGTGCATACGTGCATTTTGAAATATATTCCTTCTATTTGCTGAGTTTTATCTCAGAGCTATCATTATCAATCACCTTCGTCATCATTGAAATATTTATTAAACGCTGTGGTCAGGAACTGTTATAGATTATTTCAGATTGAAAAAGCTTGCGAGGCGGGTAAACACTAGTATTATTACAATTTTATTTTATTTTTTTAAAGATTTTATTTATTTATTTCAGAGAGGAGGACAGAGAGAGAGTGAGCAAACATGAGTTGGGGGAGGAGAAGAGGGAGAAGCAGACCCCCCAGTGAGCGGGGAGCCCAACGCAGGGCTCTATTCCAGGACCCTGGGATCATGACCTGAGCTGAAGGCAGACGCTTAACCGACTGAGCCACACAGGCACCTGTATTATTATAATTTTAGAGATAAATTGAGACTTAGAGAGGTTAAGTAATTTGCCTAAATGACACTCCTAAGGGGTAGGGATGTTAGTCTGTGCTTTTTCGCATTGTGATGATCTTCCATAAATGTTCATTGTGAAAGAATTGTGAAAAATCTCTGAAATTTTGTCATTTGCATTGTACACTGCATCAAGCTGTCCTGTGTTCTTGCTAGTATTATTGTTTTTAATTTGATGTTATGGGCTCCTTTTGGATACTAGGCTGACCTACTGTCATCTAAAGTTTGGAAATTTAATGTAAATAGGAATGCAGACGAGTAGTAAGTATTATATAATCATTGCATGATAAAATCTAATTGGCTAGCATCCTTACTACTCTGGGAACATCCACTGTCCATTATTTACCATTTCTCCTACATCTTCAACTCTTAATGCTCTGGGTATTGATTCAATCAGCTTTTAAACATGGTGAGATAAGCCCATCTTTTAAAAGTATGTAAATACACACAAATATACACGTTACTGGAAATTTAGAATATCTAACAGTGATCACAATATGTAGATAGCCTTCGGCCCCTCACCCACCTTCAACTGGTTCAGTGTCTGCCTTTAATAGATAGACTCTTCCAATGAATGCCTATATTTGGCTGCTCTCCAGTGCCTTCAAATTTTCAAAAAAATATTGTTAATAATTTATAATTGCCATCTGTGGGAAGGTAGTTTTAGGCACATACTCTGCCATCACTCCCTCCTTTGTGAAACCCCATTTTCCCCTAGATTTTGTGGCACTCTGTTAGCTGTCTTCTTTCCTCCCTGGAAGTTCCTAATTCTTTGTTTCCATTTGAAGTTACTCAGAGATTGTTCTTGGCTCCACATCATGCCTCACTTTCCCCTTTCCAATTATACTCTCTTGCATTTCCATGGCTTCAAATACCAAAGCTATATCAATAGCTTCTCAATTCATATTGCTAAGCCATAATCCCCTATTACTTCCAGACCAATATAGTCAAGTGACATCAACATATTGAGTGTTCAATTGTTAATCTCTTCCCTAAGTTTTCTTTACTTCCAGTTTTCTGTGTCTTGATAACTAGCACTACTACTCTTCAGGCCAGAAAGCTGGGTGTCAATCTTTATATTCTACTCTACCTTATTAACTCCCACCTCACATCCAATTATAGAATCTGGTTCTTCTTTATTTGCCCCTATCCTCTAGCAGTGTTTTATCCACATTGTAGCCAGAATGATTTTTTAAAAAGAAAATCTGATCATGTCATTATACTGCTTAAAACCCTTTGACGTCTTTGGAAGTGCTTAGAATAAAGTAAAAGTAAGTAACATGACAAACAAGAGCCCTGCTTAACACTAGAACCTTATCACATGTCACTGTCTCCCTTCCTCTCCCTATTATGCATCAGCTATGTTGGTGTTTATTGTGTCTCAAAATATGCCCAGCTTTCCCATTATTGGACATTCACACATGCTTTTCTTCTATCTGAAAGGAACATTCTTATTTTACTCTCTTCCTAACTCCCACAAATCCCCATGTACCAACATAAATGCTGCTTCTTCAGAGACATTTTTTGGAGTAAATATAAATCCCAGGCCAAAACAGTGTTGATTTTTTGTTTTAGCAGGCAGCTAGACTTGGCTAAATATAAATTCCAAATTGTGCTCTCCCACAGCGGGCAGGAGCTAAAGTATATGTTCCCTTCTTCCACCTTAGCTGGGCTGTTGTGAGTCTGTCCCAAGCACGCTGGGTTCAGGGACCAGCCACAAATGTGGGCTCAGCCTCTGTTGCTCTGTCCTGGGATCTTCCCCTTTACCTTGCAGCTTCTGTGGGAGCCCAGATATCTTTCCTCTGATTCTTCAAGCTAGTAGGAGAGATCAGGCCTTTAGCAAAATCGGGCCTTCACTGTGGTGACTGAAACTTCCTTCAAGAGAAAAGCTATAAACATGGGAAACTTGATGAGTGCTGTTCTCCTTTGCCAACGTGTTCACTACTCACCAGTTACTGCTCGCTTCTCATTTGCCTCCAGGTGTGTGTGTGTGTGTGTGTGTGTGTGTGCGCGCACGTGCATAAATTTATATTTTGTTCAGTGTTTATCGTTGTTTTCTGTAGGAGGGTTTTTCTGTTAGGAGGCTTCTCTGTCCTTACCAGAAGCACAACTTGTATTCAAACAAACAAAATATTGAGTACCAGTTTTGTGTCAGATACTCTGCTAAGTGGTAGCAATTGGTCTCTGATCTAATAGGATACGTGTTCTGTGGGAGAGAGACATTAAACAAATACCCAAATATTAGTTAAAATTGTCAAAAGGGATATGAAAGCGAATTTCAAGGGGATATGAGACTACTTATTCCAGGGAAACCTTATCTCCTGTGTTGAATTAGAAAAGGCTTCCAGAGGAATAAAAGATTAACTAATATTTAAGAGTTATTACAAGTTAACTGCTTAAGGAAGTCAGGGTCAGCTAGAGTGGAAAAAGCATTCCATGTAGAGGGAACATTGGATTAGAATTCTGTTTTTTTTTTTGGACTAGAATTCTCAAAGCAAGAAGGAATCTTGGAAAGAATGTCAATGTGATTAGTTTAGAGAATGAGTCAAGAATAGTGATAGAGAGTTTGTTTTAGAAGAAATAGAAGATCATTGAAGCATTTTAAGTAGAGGAATCATTTTGCCAGTCTTTTAGTTCAATCACAAAAACAGCATTTGAATGCCTCACTTCTAAATTTTTTAATGCAAAAATTTATCATAATATGGAGTGTACTTTATAAATTGTGTTTTCAATTGTCCTTATAGGATAAGCATTTTCCTGTCTAATTAATTTGTATAAACATTTTATCAGGTACATGGTATGCCAATGAATGTATACACTATAGCCTATTTCAACTATTTACCAAACTTTTATTTGATTCTTTGTTATTAGCCAATTCACATAAACCTACTATGAATATCTTCATACAAAAACGTTTCTTACATTTAGGAAGCTAAACTATTAAAGGTATCTTATCATAGACCTTGAGAATTTAAAGATAAAATTGCTTATAAACTAACATTAATGGAGAATACATTTAAACATGGAGCAATTAAGCTAAAATTTTTAAATGAATTGCTTTCAATATAAGATCATTTACACAGCTGTATGTCAGATATCTTTGTGAATGGCCAAGTGAATGAAAATATTGAAATAAGAAGGTTTCCATCAGAGATCATCCACATTCGTTTTTAAGGAGGAAACTTTCAGGACACCTCAAGTGGCTTTCGAGCTTTAACATGATGACATTTATGATTATATTCACAGAAATTGCTTGAGAAACTCCAAATACCTTAATTACTTCACAGCTGCAATATTTTCAAACTTGTTTGAAGATTTTCCAGGGAAAGTACAGTTTATGTCTGATGAAGAGAACTATTCCAAGTGAAAACCATGGTTTGGCTTTCTTTGCAATAAATCTGTTCATGAATGAACATTACAGCTGAGGATGATTATAAAGAGAATATTAGAAACTTAAAGAGACAGTAAGTATTCGAGCAATCAAGCAATTAATGAAAGCACCAACATCATGTTCCTTTATCTTCCATTATATTAAATAAATTAACATTTTTTTCCCCATTCTGTAGCTCAGTATAATACTTTGTCCACTTTTCCACCAGACTGTCACCTTCATCTGTAAGCCTAAAACTGGTTTAGCAGAGCTTCTGGGCAAATATATGATGGATCCAATTCTTAGAGCTTCCTGTCTGTAGGTCTGTAGGTAATGCTGCAGTCATTTTGGATTAGTGATAAACGGTCATGAAATTGGAAACAGGTTCCTCCAGTTTTTCACAGAATCTGAAAAAAAAAATACAAATACATGCACCCAGAAAGTGTGAGTCCAACTCAAACATCATAAAATAATACACAGTGCATGCTTAACGGCATGCAGGACCATATGAACATATTAAATGACATTGCCTGATGCCAAAGTCAAGTATGGTTTCAACATTGTAGAAATTTGGAGCAGTCTTAGCTTAAACTTGAACTAATGACATAACGTTATGTTTACTATTGTGATAACAGGAAAAATGTTTTACTTTTTCTCCATCTTTCTCCTTTAAAAGAGTTGATAAATGATGCTTTGCCAATTTAGTTAGCTTTGGAGATAAGGATTATAAAATGATAACAACAACAATAATAATGTTGAACATTTAAACTGTGTCAGAAAGTTTCCAAATATTACCTCATTTAATTTTCACAACCATCCTATAAGGTGGGTAAAATCACCATTATCACCATTTTGTAGTAGAGAAAGCTGTCTCTAGACTATAACATTACTAAGTCGTGGTCACAGACAGAGCCAGTAAATGGTGATGACAGATTTTAACAAAGCTTATTTGGGAATAAGGTGGTATTGATTCAAAAGTCCCTGAACTGGACAACATCCCTATATTGAGAATGCTAGGCTTTTCCTAATTAGACAATTCCGTTTCTTCTATAGAAATTAGATCCCACTTCTGGGTGCCTGGGTGGTTCAGTTGGTTGAGTGGCTGCCTTCGGCTCGGGTCATGATCGAGTACCACGTCGGGCTCCCTGCTCGGCAGGGAGTCTGCTTCTCCCTCTGACCCTCTCCCCTCTCATGTGCTCTCTCTCTCAAATAAATAAATAAATAAAAAATCTTTGAAAAAAAAAAGAAATTAGATCCCACTTCTACCTTTGGAATGGCAAGAATGGGCTTCTATCAGATCTCTGGGGCTCTTTCTAAGATGTGAGGCCTCCTTTTCCTTTTCCCTTTTCCTTTTCCTTTCCTTTCCTCTTCTTTCTTTCTTTCTTTCTTTCTTTCTTTCTTTCTTTCTTTCTTTC
>NC_058404.1:97399138-97573753 GCF_002201575.2 Neomonachus schauinslandi
TTCTTTCTTTCTTTCTTTCTTTCTTTCTTTCTTTCTTTCTTTCTTTCTTTCTTTCTTTCTTTCTTTCTTTCTTTCTTTCTTTCTTTCTTTCTTTCTTTCTTTCTTTGCCACAGACAACACTGTTATTTCTTACAGCTCTAGGATGTCCAATCCATAGAAGCACCATCAGTCTCAGAAGATTTATAGACAGGGCCATGACAGGCTTCACTTTGTGGTGAAGCCCCCATGATCTCTTTATTCAGGTATCTCAGAGACCGACACATTGGGAGACCAACAAATTATTACCTAGACTCTGTAACTCTCCTAACATCCAATTTAAAGAGATCCCCTTCCATGTTGTTCTACTTAGTCATTTAAGCAGAAAACAGATCCAGTAGGGGACTTCCCTGGGAGTGGATATCAAGATATTCACCTTTAGCATTATGTCTTTCTATTTCTTGTTATTGGGGAAGTTGGCAAATAAGACATAGACATCTAGGTTTTTTTTTTTTTTTGAGGTAAATTATGTGAACTTTAAAACTCTAAGGCATTAAGCACATATTCAAATTTGGGAGCTAACTCTTCCCTTCACTCTGACTTGACCAGTATATGAAAGTCTTTATCCCCATGCTCATCTCTTATGAAATCCTAGGCAAAGATTTCTATATATTCATGACAGAGATAGAAAATATGTGAATGATTTGATGCCTAAATGGTAATTATCACAGAGTTGAAGTAAGCACTTACTAATACATGGTTTCAGGGTAAAAGGAAACCCCTGAACTTCTTATATTCATCTCTCACCTGCTCACAGGGACCATAAATTATTAAAGTTAATTACAGAGTCATTCCTTTGATTTAAAGCTCCTAGTCTGGGGTTAAAATTCAAATGCACCTGGGAATGACAACACACCAAGGCTTATAAATCACAGTGTGATGAGATAACCAGATCTTTTCATGAAAATGTTTTGATAGGGCAGAATGCTAAACAGATAAGGCAGAACGCTAAACATGAGCACAAGAAAAGAAAGGGGGAGGCATACGCTCACAAGCCTGGGAAAATTCATGGCAGAAAATTCAACTCTTCACATGCTTCCTCTGAGTGATAAGGTGACTGTTCATAGTGACAGAGACATTGAGGTGAGCCTAATCAGAAACACTGCTGCCAGTCTGGAAAACGTGGATATGGTGTAGCAAGTTAGCATCATGTGCAACAAGCAGCACTGAAAATAGGAAGTGTTGAAAGAGACTCTCATACAGGATACAAACCCTCAAAATAATCAACTGATTTGAGGAGGAAGGAAGGAATCTGAGAAATCATTTATTCTATGTATTTCTCATCAAAAATTGTTAAGGGGCAGACACTTTGTGAGGCTATAAATCCATGACCAGAATACAAGTTAATGGTTCTTCATGAGAAAGGCTCTCATGCTCTGTTTTTGAGATTTGTTCAGGCAATGACAGATCTGGGTTAGCATACTAATCACCACCCCAGATGAAATGACCTAATACCAATAAATAGCTTTTTTCATCGTAATAGGCCTTGACTTTGAATCTGAAATGGATCACATTCCAAATATTTTAGAGAGTTAATAATATTTTGTTGATGATGATGATGATTAAAACAAACAAAAATTGTGTCTATCATTTAAGCACAGGGTTTTTTTTTCCCCCTGGTATTTTTCAAAGTATAAAAAAGTGAGTCTCTGAAGCCTCTTTATACAGAAACCATTCTGGTACATATGAATTGTCCAAAATAGAACCAGTTTGTGCTTACTGAAAGAATCATAAATTTGAATTTCCTCACTTAAGGTCTCGTAAAATCTCAATACCACACTCATGTAAGAATCTTAACATTTAATATGTTGTTATGCAACAGAAAGAAATAAAACCAAAGAGAGACATGATTGATTGCATGTTGTGGAACTAAATTGAGTCATTGACTTGGGAGAAAACTTGAGGAAAGGTAAACAAATTAATCAGTTTGATTCTCATTTTTATGCTCAGGCATGATATAGTAGTACTTGCTGAAAGAGGAAATGGTGAAAACATGGACTGGCCTGAGGAATACTGGAGAGAAATACAAAGAAAGCTAACTCCTAGTTTATTGCTACCAGTAGCAGAGGAGTTTTATTCACATTAGCTCATGTAGTATAACAAAAGTCTAGCTTGATTTTATACCCCAAACTCCTATACTAATAAATAAATTATGTAAGCAATTCCAACTTCCAGACTGCCCATGCCTGTCTTCTGCCCTTTTGGGGCAAACTTTTGGGGAAAGTGAGTTTTGGGGAAACTGAGACTTTCAGGGAAATTGGGACAGATAGTCAGAAGAGAGGCTTTATCCAAGAAATGTAACTCCCTGTTCAGTGGAAAAGCTCATGAGGACCCTGAAGCAATCTCTTCCCCAGGGTTCAGTAAAAATGATTTACTTGAATCAATGGATTGATAAGCTCTATCAATTTTGTTTCATTTCTCTTCAAGGTCTCTAAAACACGTACAATTTACTTAAGGTATTAAGAACTGAATTTTGTTTCTTTGTGTGAAATATGCGTAAGCTAACATTTTGGCTATAAAAATATGAATAAAAGTGCTGCTTTACAAACATTTCAATGTTTTACAAATTGCTATTGTGGAAAAGTGATTCAAGGAATATTGAAAAAAATAGAAGTAGGCATAATTTTAAAGTTAAATATGTTTGCTAGATACTGTGTATGACTAATTAAATTACTTACGTTCATTTTGAGCATTGTAGTTTACTAATTTCTTTCCCAAGTAGTATCAAATTTGGGGCCTTTGGCAAACATGTAAAGCAGGCAAATTTTTTATTAAAAAAGATAATAGTGACAACATTTCAAAATGCAGCACTAGTAAATGAGGCTTAGGAATGCCGAGGGAAAGTTGATAAATTAAATATGAGCACCTGAACCTAGGCGATCTAATTTTAAATATTTAAAAAAATGACTTTAAAACACAGTCTTGTGTGGGTAAAATATGTAATGAAGAATATTTTTATATTTAAGATAATATTTAGCATCAATTCATCTAAAGGTAGAAGCATATTTTTTTGGAAGATCTAATTGGCTTCATTAAATGATTCATGAATTGGGCAGCATCCCATCTAGTGAGTAGAGTGGAGCTCCTGGTACAAACATTTTTAAAGTATAAAATTGTAAGAGATATGTGCTTTAATAATACATATATACATGCATGTGGATATAATTATATACACATATGTGCATCTGTATATTGTATGTGCATATATGTGTATCTGTCTATATATCTATATAACATGATAGATATAGATCATCTACTAGTGTAAAAGCTGTTGACCTTAAGAAGTGGAGTATGCACTGTGGTAAGCAGCATTCTTCATGGTTTAGAGTCACTAAATACTATTCAGGATATTGTCATTTCAGATAATTAAATGGGCAAAGCTGTCAGACTATTATTCATTTTTCTCAGGTACCTTAATTTCAAGATGCAAGAATCTTATAGCAATACTTTAAAATAAAGCATTAGCTAGCTGTAGTAAAGAAAACTCATTTTTGTAATTAAGTTAATCTACCTATCATTGTCAACTGAAAAGAATTAGAATGGTTGCTCAGAATACAGGTTAAATGTCAGACAAACCCAAGGTTAAAGAATGAAGTATCATAGAGGTTCTGATGGAATTAAAGATGGACAGAAAGTTTTCTATAATCTGTTTCCATGAACAATTACAATCACTGTGGGGTATGTGTGTGTGTATGTATGTATGTAATAGAAAATGAGGGATTTAGGGCTTCTGTATTTATGTTAATATTTTTTAGGAATACAACAAATCTAGGATTATGCTCTCATCAGTTACAGTTTTCTGAAAGCATCCTTAAGATCCATTCACCTTGGCATGTGCACAAATACATCCAAAAGGAAAATTGGCTTGTTCAAAGTGCAGAGTCACTTTTCTCTAAAGAACTCATGACATTGTCTTAGGGTTTTGCATGTAAAAGAAATCAAAGAAGGAAGCACATGGGACATACTGCTAGATGCACTAATATTTGCTTAACCTTAAAATTGACTTTGGAAAGAACAACTTCCCAGGGAATATGGAACCCTTGAAATAAATGATGCAACATGTTCAGGAAGAAGCTGTGTGACAGGCTTTCCATAGCTTTGACCTTAAAGGTAAACACAAGGCCAAAGAGCCCCCTGGTGTTCTTGGAACTAAACCCACCCAAATGAACAAATTTGCTAGTTTCACATTTAGAGAGGGCAGTGAATATTAAATAGAGACCCTGAAAAGTAAATGAAGGAGAAATGAGACTTGATCTTTGTTACGTGAGTATGTTTCTAAGAAAGAATGTTCTTTCCCGATAGTAAAAATTTCATCCATCTGTGGGAATAAGAACCGTAAAGGAAAGAGCTTATGCATGAAGGAGCTTCAATTTATATTTCTACGCATCTCCTAGGTCTGCTTGGGTTTCTAAGACTTGGCAGAAGGTATGGTGTCATCTTGGTGGGCTGAAGTGGAGATTTACACTCTGTCTCAGCCAGCTTTCAAGTTATAGTTGTAGAGTCTGGGTTCTTAGGAAGGCTGCTCCTTAGTCTTGGCAAGTTCAAGTCTACAGAAAGGCATTTGGTGCACGAGTGAACAAGAAGAAAGTGGGTTATAATCATGGGGATGGGGTGCTTTCTAGACAAATGCTTTTTCTCTTTTTCTGCACACTTTAGTAAACTGAACATTTAACTTTGTTTTGAATTATGTGATCCCTCAGGAGATTTAGCTGGTGGAATTTTAACCCTTTCTACCAAAGCAAACTCTCAGCTGACCTCTTATTTTCCCAAAGGGAAAAAAAAAATAGAGGTTTCTAAGCTTCTTTGGGAAAGGTTAGTTGTGGGTCATTGACAATGGCAGAGTTTAACACGGTGCCAGTGAATGACATGGCGTGAGTGATTACGAAAGAGCTGAAAGAGAGAACTAAGTGATGGTCCGATCTCTATGTATCAAAAAATATCATCTGTTTCTAATAATTGATAAATATATTTTTCCAACTCAAATTTTATTTCAAGGAGAAAGACACTGGAGCATATTCGTATTACCACATTTTCAGGGCCCACACTACAAATGTACAGTAGTCCCCCTTTATCTGTGGGGGATACGTTCCAAGACCCCCGTGGATGCCTGAAACTGAAACGGCAGATAGTACTGAACCCTATGTGGGCATACCTCATTTTAGTGCGCTTCACTTTATTGAACTTTGCAGACATTGCATTTTTTTACAAATTTAAGGTTTATGGCAACCCTGAGTCGAGCAAGCCTATTGGCACCATTTTTCCAACGGCATTGGCTCAGTCCATATCTCTGTGTCACATTTTGGTAATTTTCACAATATTCCCAACTTTTTTATTATTGTTATATTTGTTGTGACAATCTCTTATTAGTGGTTAGGACTGGCTGGAAGCTCAGATAATCAATAGCATTTTTAAACTATTTTAAAATTTTTAATTAAAGTATGTACATTGTTTTTTAGGAATGCTATTGCACACGTAATGGATTGCAGTGCAGTGTAAACATAACTTTTACATGCCCTGAGATACCAACAAATTCATTTGACTCACACTATTGTGATATTTGCTTTATTGTGGTGGTCTGGAACCAAACCCAAACTATCTCCAAGGTATGTCTGTATATACCATAGTTTTTGCTATACATGTACACATATAAAGTTTAATTTATAAATTAGGCACAGTAAGAGATTGACAACAAGAACAACAAAACAATTACAACTACATACTTTAATAAAAGTTATGTGAATATGGTATCTCTCTCTCTCAACCTCTCTTACTGTACTGTCCTCACCCTTCTTGTGATGATGAGAGATCATAGAACGGGATGCGATCAAGTGAGGTTAAAGCCATTGGCATTGTGCCTTAGGCTACTTGGACCTCCTGATGATATCTCAGAAGGATTATCTGCTTCCAACACCAGCTGACCTTGGATAACTGAAACCTCGAATACGGGTGGTTAGACAGGTAAACCTTGAATAAGGGTGATGACTGTGTTCATTAATGAAAACTGTGAGGATTCACATTGTTTCAGAAATTGCACGGACATTTCTACTTCAATCTGAGTGGCATTGATAAAGTAGTTATTTGTAAAGTTAAAAATACCAATATTACAGCTAAGTTTGCAAAACCTTCAGTATAGGAATGCCTTTTTAATGCTTTCCACTTAATGTTACTTAAGCTGCAGAAGCAGAAGCTCCATGTTCTTATCCTAAGTAATTGTGATTCGTGATTGAATTATTATATATAGGAAATACCTAAAGATGGTTTTGGAAAGCCAAATAAATCAAGTACTACAATGAAGTTTTTTTTACTGTTATTGTTTATAACAGAATTTAATGGCATGAAAAGTTAAGAACTCAGCAACTCTGTGACAGTCTTAGCCTTACAAGAGGAACATTGCTTAGTTGAGGCGTTGACTGAGGTAAGCAAACAGCCCAGATTGTTCATCTGCTGTCTATGTCTCAGGGCTGCCTTTCATTTATGCTGTGTTAAATGGAATCCTGGTTGCTTCTTTTTAGTATCCTGATATGCCTCACAATTAGAGAATGTTAGCTTGCTGTGCAGGTGAAGCTCTTGAGAGTTTTGCCCGTTCTTGTCTTTATTAATATAAGATCACTAAGCTGTAATTTTTGTGTGGTTTCAGTAAGTCTGTGTATAACTTACTATATATTAGTTTGCTTCAATGTACTTTACCATATTATAGGTAATATACTGTTCCTTATCTGCATCTCAGTTTAATATCTACATCTAGAAGTAGACTAGACTCTAGATTCTGTGTAATGAGGAATCGTGTATCTTTTCCCGTGATTGAATTTGTAGTACCTGTTTTAGTGTTTAGCAGATGTAAGCACTCAAAAATATTTCTTGAATGAAGGAATAAACCAAGATCCACAAGTTCTACAATTTTGTCTTTTTATTCCAGTGACAATTTAATAAATATCATGTCAGATATAAGTACAGTGCCTTTCTTTTTGCTGTCACTTTCCTGTGTCTTTCTAGTTAAAGATATAGGGTAAGATTTCTGTATTTCAATCATGAACTCAGCAAGCTTAACAATTGGAGACAAATTATTTACTCTTCATCTCAAATTATGATAATACTAAAACATATTAAGACCATTGTGAAGATTAAATTAATTCATACATATAAACCCTTTAGCACAGTAGCACAAAGTAAATGGCAAATATGAGCTCTTACTAGTGCAACTATCACTATTAGTATCAGAATCATGTGAAGATTAATATTATTTTCATGGAATAAACTTTTGCTTCTTATATCAATCTTTTCCAAGTGGGTTCTGAGGATTCCATATTATTAGGATTCTGCCAAAATGACCTTCCTTTAATAAATATCCACAAATTAGTCAAAACAAAAACTTTTGTAAAAGATACAGCAGTTTTTGCAATGAGTTATTTTTAGGAGTTTATCCCAATTTCCTATTTAGGCAAAACTACGTGCTATAGCAAGAAGAAAGTCGTTTTGGTTAGCAGGGCCATGTTTCCAAACTGTTGTGGAAGAAACTGATTTTTTTTTTTTATTGTGGAAATTGGAGGTATTATCTGAGCTCATGTACTGGCAAAGCCATTTATTCCTCTGTTATTTTATTTTACTTTTTTATAATCAGCTCACTCTTCTATTTGAGTATAAACATTATCACTAAAAGTCCACTTAAGAAGGGAAACAAGGGGCACTTTATAACTTTCAAAATATACTTTGACAGTATTTCCCCAGCTGTAAAAATAAGAATAAAACTATTTCCTCGGGTGATAGAAATAATTTAGGGGAGAGGAATAAGCGAATCATAGACTGTTAGAACTGGAAGCAACCTTACACGTTATCTCGAGCAGAGATGGCAACTACATGTTGGCATTGACACAACTCTCACAAGCCCATGGCTATGACATTCATCTGTAGTGAGTCCTGAGGCTCTGCTCCTGGGCCCAATACATTTGTTCTCAGACCAACACCGCAGACAGCCACAACCATTGACTGAAGTTGCTACTCAAAATGAGAGCTGTGTGTCATCCCTGAGTCCCTATTGATCTCTTTGTTTGCAAAATGTAATATTGAAAACCTCAGACTCTATTTTGACTTTTTCCCATGTCACAAAAATTTTGTAGTCATGTATTATTTATAATTAATTTACTTATTATTAATAGTCTGCAGGTTTTCTGGCTCTGAACCCAGTATTCCAATACCTGGAAAAAATGATCATGTGTAAATGAAAAACTGGATACTAGCAATAGGCAAAAAAATATTCTTAATCTACTTTGATTCTTTTAAATTTATTTCCAGGGAACTCAAAGTATTTTACAATAGGCAGATGGGTATACTGCGGTGGGAATGCATTTAGCAGTAGGAGGTGATGGAGTAGCCACAAGTGTGCGAGGAAACCATTGGTAAATATGGGAAGGGACTATGTACAGTTAATGATTCAAATGGAACCCTGACAGTTCTTATTATTTTTGAAATCTCTTGAAAAGCTGCCCTGGTATCAGGTTTTACTACCAATCCCACATGTAAGGAGGATTGTAAAAAGTTTCACAAATGTTTGGAAAGCTTTCGTCAAACTTGGTCCAAACTTAGTTAAGCATTTCATCAATGTAGCTTTATTTTCAGAGTCTTAATATGGAATTGGTAGTTTTCAATTTTTTTTAATGATTTGGAATGTGTGTAAAACAAGTCAGTTCAACTGTTTTTGCCTGTAGTGAGTATGTTAGAGTATGTTAGAAATGTTAAATTAAAATCCAAGTATTTGCAAATTTCTGAAGCCTTTACTTAATTTCTTTGAAGTTCTATTTCCTCTCTTATGCCATGTAAACTTATTACACAGAACAATTCTTTTCCACACACAATTTAAATCATGCCTACAGATTTTCTTAGCCAGAGGAGAATAAGCCATCACAAATGCTTTGCTCCATCCCCTTGTCAGCCCTAACTTCCTGAATTTAATTCTTCTTCTGAGAAGGGAAGTCACTGTATCAGTTAACATGTGGTGATCAGCCTGTGGATAGCAAACAAACCAAGTGCTGAAGTGTAAGAGAAATTTTAAGAAAAAAAAAGGAAACCAGATTGTTAGTAGCTAGTGATGTGCAAGGTGAAATACCAGAAATTGCACTTGAGACCACAAAATAAGAGGGGGTTGGGGTGGTTAAATGTCTGATAATACTGGAAAAATATAAATATTCCAGGCCTTTGCTGGATTTCAACAAATAATCTATCGGGTTGAGAACATTTTCTAACTTCAAAGGTAAATTCAGGCATCATTTTTTAGTGAACCCAGACATAAAACATAACTGCAGAATGATGTAATAGTGAAAAATGTGCAGGTTGCCACTTGTAGATGAGGTCATGAGTATGTGTGTTTAAAATGACTGGAGAGTGGTTACAGTCAATACAAATTCAATCTTGGATTTCAAAATCTATTGTAAGCTTTGTCTGTTTGTACTTCTGGATTTTTTTTTTTTTTTTTGGTTGTTGTCATACAACTTGGAATCATTTCTAAGGTATAGCTCTTCATGCACTCTGAAGGTAGTTACCTAGAGTTATGCTTGGTATGTTCTCCAGCAAGACACTTGTCCATTTGTATCTTGGAAACAACAAATAAAAATTCATTCAATTGCTTCACTGCATAATGTTACTATTGTAGGATTTTCTACGGGTTCTTTTGATAAAGTCCAGAAACATTGCAAAGCAGATTGTCTGTAGAACAAAATTCCTCATGCTTTACTTGTGGGAAATGTGCATTAGATTTAATGTATATCATTTCTTATGTTGCTTATGGTATTCTCTTAAAAGTCTACATTTTATCAGGATACAAATATGTGTGTGTATACACACAAATATGTATATACACATATATAACGTGTTATATGCCTTTTAGTTAATGATAGTTACTGAGACTCTTCAATAATTTTATAACAGACAAATTTTGAATTTTCTGTCAATCTAAAACAACTTAGATCCACGCTAGAAGCTTCCAATCTACTGGTATTCTAGTTACCTCCTGTATTATGTAATTTCATAGTTCACTCTAATTAAAGGACTGAATGTCATTCCAGTTCTGGAATTATGCTAAAGGAATTTGAGATCATTCCACTGTTTGCTTTCTTTTTATTTGCTCAAATTTATCCTTTCAAAATGTTGCTTTAGTATCTGTAGTTCCAGAAGGTAGCAGAACTTCTTGGACTACGTTTTAGCATTGTGGAATCACAATGCTATTCTATTTAATATGGACTAGTCTCAAAGATTGCACTTTTGTTTAAATAAAACTAGCTGTGAGAAATGTTCGCTAGGGTTCAAAGTTACTTAGAAAAGTCTTTGGGGGAAACTACCTTGACCTGAATTCTAAATCCTTTGAAGTCAGGGATTCTGCTTTATTTAACACTGTATCCTTGGCACCCACCATGCCTGGCACACGGTGAATGAGTATTTGGTGAGATGGATGGAGTAGAGAGGGACAGACTCTCACATCACAGCTCTAACTAAGTGGAGGCATGAAGTTTCAGAAGATGTGCATCTATTGAGGTTTTACGAGCTAGTCTTTGTATTCTGTTGAACTGAAATAATCCAAACTCCATAGGGTACCCTTGAGTAGCAATGATTTCTATCAGGTTTCGGTGGTAAGACTACCAGATTGTAAAATATGCTATGATTTTTTTATGGTGACTTGCCAAAGAATTAAAGATCAAGCAAAAGAGATTATTTTTTTATTTTTTTTATTTTTTATTTTTATTTTTTTTAAATACATTTTATTTTTTTATTTTAATTTTTAAAGATTTTATTTATTTATTTGAGACAGAGAGAATGAGAGACAGAGAGCATGAGAGGGAGGAGGGTCAGAGGGAGAAGCAGACTCCCTGCCGAGCAGGGAGCCCGATGTGGGACTCGATCCCGGGACTCCAGGATCATGACCTGAGCTGAAGGCAGTCGCTTAACCAACTGAGCCACCCAGGCGCCCCGAGATTAGTTTTTTAAATAAAAGTATATTGTACTCTTAATATACTAAAATAGTTAAGGGAAATTTACCATAAAAACAGAAAAAAAAAAAGCTAAAATATCTTAACATCTCCAGCTGGATATATATATTTTTTCAACTTCATTGAGATATATAGTTGACATACAACATTGTCACAAGTTTAAGATGTATGACGTATTGATTTGATACATTTATATATTGCAAAATGGTTACCACCATCGTATTAGCTAACACTTCCATCCTGTCACATAATTACCATTTCTTTTATGTGGTGATAATAATTAAGATATACCCTCTTAGCAACTTTCAAATACATAGTAATTTAATTAGCCATAACCACCATGCTGTTCACTAGATCCCCAGAACTTGTTAATCTTACAACTGGAAATTTGTACCCTTTGACCAGTATCTCCCCATTTCTCCCATTCCCCAGCTCCTGGTAGCCACCATTCTACTCTCTGTTTCTCTAAGTTTGTTTTTTTTAGTTCTACATATAAGAGATATCCTACAGTATTTATGTTTTTCTGTTTGACTTATTTCCCTTAGCACATGACCTCAAGGTTCATCCAAGTTGTTGCAAATGGAAGGATTTTCTTCTTTCTTGGCTAAATAATATTTATATACATCTATCTATCATCTATCTATCTATCTATCTATCATCTATCTATCTATCTATCTATCTATCTATCTATCTATCTATCTATCATCTATCTATCATCTATCATCTATCTATCTATCTATCTATCTATCTATCTATCTATCTATCTATCTATCATCTATCTACTACCTATCTGTCATCATCTATCTATCTATCTGCCTACCTACCTATCTGTCATCATTTGGCCATCTCCTATGGCTATACACTCTCTCTCTGGAATGCACACTGTAATGGGTTGGACTGGGGGCATGCAGGTACACAGGTATAGAGGCTATCTATAGAGGCTATCATATAGCTCTATATGGAGCAGTGGTGTGGCCAGTGACAGAAGGCAGGGTCTGATCTGGCCTGCAGGCAGTGAGCGGCCCTCACTGTTAATGTATTCACCCATAAATGCACTCTCTACCCCCGTGCCTGTGTGCAGCAGTGGAGGCTGATGACACGTGTCAGGCCAATGGTACGCAGTTGCATGACTGGAGGGACCAGCTCAAGCATGGGCACAGTGGTCAGGGTCAGCCAGGGTGGCTCAGGCTGGTATCTTGCACTTACACAGCTGCAGAAGCCTGACCTGGCTGCAAGTGTAGCTCATTGGCTCTGGTGGGAGTGGGGAGGGACTCAGGCAACTAGTGTCAGTGATGACAAATACTTGTGAGGGCAAAGCTGGCAAGATTTACAGGGGGCCCAAGGTGGCGGTGCTGTGGGCTTCATGAGTAGCAAAATCTCTGAGTTTGTCTTCAGAGCAGGTCTCTGTGAACTATGATCAATCCCACTGCATGTCTTTTAATAATAGCCTCTGCTTTTCTTCCTTGTGCTAAGCTGCCTCAGTGTCTAGCTTTGTTGGTCTCTGTAGGGTGAAACCAAAGCAGGGCCTTTGTGCAGTGCCCCTTGAGGGTAGAGAAGCTAGCTCTTCACCCTTCTCTTCCTTTCCTGGTGAGAGGAACTCTTTGTAGCTGGGAAGTTCCTTGTTGGTGCTGAACAATGTCAGTTTAGGGGATGGGATGATGGAGGCAAAATGAAATTGTCTTCCTTCTCTTCCTGTACAGTTATTCTCAGTTTTGTTTTGTTTTTGTTTGTTCTAGTGTTGCTAAGTTCCTAGTTTGTAGAGGTCCCTTGGAGCTGTTTTTGCTCATGGATGTCTGTTCAGTCATTGATCTTTATGGGGGGGGACAAGGAAGCCAGGTTTTACTATATTGCGTTCCCCTCCCCCCACCCTCAAAACTAATCTAAGACATTAAGTTTTGAAATACTTTTATAACTACTTTGAAATTTTATATCTCTTAAATTTCTTATACCACTCAAGGTTTTAAGTAAAAGCTTTAATAAAATGATAATTAAAGTGGAAGAAAATAGTTTCATAAGTATGATTAGTCTTGAGGTTTTATTTTGGGAAGAGACTTGATTCATGAACTCTGTTAGGGGAAAGTGTCCTAGAAAGGATGGGAGTGCACACACTTAGTTGTGCCTACATCATTCAGATGCCCCTGACTGCCTAAGGGACTTGTGATATATTTTTTCTAATACTTAACTAACAGTATTTATCCTTAAGATTTTTATTTTATAAACTACTTTAAATAAAAATGCTTTACTTTCCTCACTAAATAAAATGTGAGATTTCTGCAGGTTAAAGAACAATAAAAATATGTAACAGTCTATCTATCTTTGTGCCATGGTGCTTAGAAGTGGCTTATACTTACACTCAGTATCACTTTTTTGACACTAATATATTTATTTGAATCATGTGATTGTGAACTAGAAAATCAGGTTATAATTAATACAATTCTGGGTCTGAAGGAGACCTAGATATTATTTAGTATAAAAGCTTCGTTGACATCAAGATAGTTTAGATTAATTCATTTCCATTTTTTTTTTTTTTTTTTTTTTTTACTGATTACCTGCTATGTTTCAGGTGCTCTTCTAGACAATGTGGAATCAGTGTAAGGAAACATATAATTCTTCCCTTGTAAGTTTTACCATAAGTCACACAATGAGTTAGTGGGACACTGTGAAGCTCATTAAACTCTTCTGTGTTTCTATCTTTGGGTTTCCCTTTTGCAATTTTCTCACATTCATCTCATACATTCCTTTTCTACCACTAGTAATTTATTTGAGACCTTCATTTTCATTATTACCGAATTGTTATAAAATATTTTAGTAGCAAATATCTTGTGTTTATTTGCTCAAGTTGATTACCACTGTTTCCAGAATAATCTTACTAAATCATGAATTTAATGATGTGTATTCCTTGCTAATAAACATTAGCCTATCTTTGCCTATAAGAGAAGCCTACTTTCCTCACCATAATATTCAAGACCTATTATGATTTAAAACCAGAACACTCTATCAAACATACTTTGACTCTTCTCCTCAACCACTGATCTAGATCAACATATTTGTTATTCTCCATGTATATCTAGAATCTTTCTGCCTACATATTATTTATTTTGCTTTTTCTGCTTTTAGCATATCTTTCCTCATCCCTGGTTATCTGTACCTCCTTGTCCTTTAGCTTCCAGTAATGTCTTGATCTTATTTTCTAATCTGTTATAGTTATTTGCATACATATATTTTCTCTTCTACTGTACTTAAATTTTGGGGAGCAATGATTGTGATTTTATTTTGAGTTTACAAATATTTCTCTGTAATCGCAATGAAGAGTAGAATATTTAGTTAATATTTGATTGTTTGAATATAATCAGAGAGGAAGAGAACAGTACAAAGTCCAAAAGTATGTGGTTCAGTGCTATAGAAGCAAACAGGGAAGGCTTAACATCTGAGGGAAGGAAAAAGTCCTAGACAACAAGGAGCTGGTCATATCTGAAGGGAGACATGACATCCAAAGAGTGAGGAAGGGACAGAGCAAGCATTCATTACCTACTTCACTATTTTGTTTAGACAGAATAAATAGACATTAAATTGATGCATTCTGTTTTCCCTAGATGATTTAGGTCTATAGTGGAAAAGGATGTCAGCCTGTCATTCTGTTTATATTTTGTGAACCCAGTGGCTCTTTAATAAATATTTATATGGTGGTAAAAACTAAAATAATATATTTTAAAATCAAAGTACTTCTCTTTTGGTGACTAGGGCAGGTTTGGTCATAAAATTCAGCTGTTATCTATTCCACTTGAACAAATTAGATTCTAAAGTTCCGTATTAGAACTTAGTGACAAAAGTTTTTCAACATTTGAAAATTCATTTTAATTCACTGGATTGCATCATACACACAACCCACAAACACACTTTTTTTTTCTTTTTTAAATTAAAAATTCAATACATATTCTATCCATATTAAATTCAAGAAACAGGCTGGGGGAGAAGTAAAAAAATGTGTTTTAAATTTTAGAAGTTATGAACAGTTTTTAAAAATATTTTCCCACCACATCAGCAACTTTGGGATATTGAATCCTAATGCACATGTTCCTTGCTTTGAGATGCCTATCCAACTTTCTCCCATTACTTGAATGATGATTGGGAGAGAGATGGAAGTTACATGTATATATTGAATATATAGGACTGGAGAGAAAAAGGAATAGTGGCCAATGAGACAAGGAGTTGCCTGAGTGAGAGTCAGGGAGCCCCCACTGGCATTATCAAACTATATAAATGGTGTCATTAGGGTGTGATCAGGGTGAAGGTAAACTCTTATGAGCCTCGGTTTTTAAAAATGTAAAGTTTCCGATTAATCCCCACAGTCTCAAAACGTGAAGTTTTCTTGTGACAAACATGATACAGTCTCTCTATCACTTTCCTGGTTTAAACAGTTGAGCAGAAAACAAGCAAAGTTTGTATATACACGAGAGCACCTCCACATGTTGTTTATGCCAAATCCTTCATGAGGTAGGCACATTGATATTCCAAAAGTTTCCCTGGGTACCAATCATCAGCACTATACTTCATTCTGGCGGCTATCTTTACATGCATATAAATTATCCCAAAATGTGCTTTTGCTTTGTTTTGTCAGTGAAAGTCTATTAATATAAAGTTCCATATTTTTATCTCAGATATTGGTTTTTAAGCTGGATCATTTGGACATTTTTCCCCACAATCTGAGGTTTTTCACACATTTTGCATTTATAATCATTAATTTTCTGTCATTTCTCCACCTTCTGTCATTACTGTGGGTGTTTATTCCTTTTCACATTCTCATCCAACTATTAATAAAGATATCTCTGGCTAGTCAACAGAACAGATTCTCACTTTTTCTGCTTTTTTGCCACTTCTTCCTCAAATATTTTTTTAAAGGTTAAATGTTACAGTCCAGAAACATCTTGAGCAGATAGAAGTATCCATGATGTGTAGTAATTCAGATCTGGTAGTATAACATTAGCATTGAGAAATTAAGCATGCAAGAGAGGAAATTCCAAAGTTAAAATTCTCATTAATTCATGTACATTAGAAAGATGTAGAGTCAAAAGTCCTTAGTAGGTACCTTAACAAAGGACTATTTATACAGTATATGTAGATTTTTACACTTAAATATATATTGTGTAATTAATACTCAACATTTTTTTTTAATTTTCATTTTTTTGAGTGAAAGATTGAATTTGGGTTTTTTTGTTTTGTTTTTTTGTTTTCGCTGTTGTTTTTTAATTTAAATTTTAGGTAGTTAACACACAGAACAATACTGGTTTCTGGAGTAGAATTCAGTGATTCATCACTTACATACAACACCCAGTGCTCATCATAACATGTGACCCTTCTTTCTTTTTTTTTTTTAAAGATTTTATTTATTTATTTGAGAGAGAATGAGAGACAGAGAGCACGAGAGGGAAGAGGGTCAGAGGGAGAAGCAGACCACCTGCTGAGCAGGGAGCCCGATGCGGGACTCGATCCCAGGACTCCAGGATCATGACCTGAGCCGAAGGCAGTCGCTTAACCAACTGAGCCACCCAGGCGCCCAACATGTACCCTTCTTAATACCCATCACCCATCTAGCCTATCCGCCACCCACCTCCCTCCATCAACCTTATTTCTCTCTCTCCTTTTTTCTTTTCCCCTTTCCCATATCTTCATCTGTTTTCTTTCTTAAATTCTGCATATGAGTGCGATCATATGATACTTGTTTTTCTCCGACTGACTTATTTTGCTTAGCATAATACACTCTAGTTCCATCCACATCATTGCAAATGGCAAGATTTCATTCTTGGTCAAGTCGTTTGGGTTTTCTACATAGAGTATCACCCCATCTGCAAATATTGAATGTTTGATTTCTTCCTTGCCTTTTATTTCTTTTTGTTGTCTGATTGTAGAGGCTAAAACTTCCAGTACTATGTTAAATGGTAATGGTGAGAGTGGATATCCTTGTCTTGTTCCTGACTGTAGGGGAAAGGCTCTCAGTTTTTCCCCATTGAGGATGATAATTAGCTGTGGGTCTTTTGTATATGGCCTTTATGATGTTGAGGTATGTTCCATCTATCCCTACTTTGTTGAGGGTTTTTATCAGGAAAGGATGCTTTATTTTGTCAAATGCTTTTTCCATATCTATCGACAGGATCATATGGTTCTTACCCTTTCTTTTATTAATATGGTGTATCACGCTGATTGATTTGTGAATGTTTAACTACCCCGGAAGCCCAGAAATAAATCCCACTGATCGTGATGAATAATTCTTTTAATGTACTGTTAAATTAGATTTGCTAATATTTTATTGAGAATTTTTCCATCCATGTTCATCAGAGGCATTGGCTTGTAATTCTTCTTTTAGAGTGGGGTCTTTGTCTGGTTTTGGAATCAAGGTAATGCTGGCTTTGTAGAATGAGTTTGGAAGTTTTCCTTCCATATCTATTTTTTGGAGCAGTTTGAGGAGAATAGGTATTAACTCTTCTTTAAATGTCTGGTAGAATTCCCCTAGGAAGCCAACCAGCCCAGGACTTTTGTTTGTTGGGAGATTTTTTATTATGGATTCCATATCTTTGCTGGTTATGGGCCTGTTCAAATTTTCTATTTCTTTCTATTTCAGTTTGGGTAGTTTGAAAGTTTCTAGGAATTTGTCCATTTCTTCTAGGTTGCCTGGTTTGTTGGCATATAATTTTTCATAGTATCCTCTTATAATTATTTGTATTTCTGTGGTGTTGGCTGTGATCTCTCCTCTAGCATTCATGATTTTATTAATTTGGGTCCTTTATCTTTTCTTTTTGATAAATCTGGCTAGGGGTTTATCAGTTTTATTCTTTCGAAGAACCAGCTCCTAGTTTCATTGATCTGTTCTACTGTTTTTTATGTTTGTTTGTTTCTATATCATTTATTTCTGCTCTAATCCTTATTATTTTCCTTCCTCTGCTGGCTTTTTTAAAAGATTTTATTTATTTATTTGAGAGAGAGAGAGAGACACTGAGAGAGAGAGAGCATGAGTGGGGGTGAGGGTAGAGGGAGAAGCAAACTCCCCACTGAGCAGGGAGCCCGATTCGGGGCTTGATCCTGGGACTCCAGGATCATGAGCTGAGCCAAAGGCAGACACTTAACTGACTGAGCCACCCAGGGGCCCCTCCTCTGCTGGCTTTAGGCTTTATTTGCTGTTCTTTTCTAGCTCCTTTAGGTGTAAGATTAGGTTGTGTACTTGAGACTTACTTGCTTCTTGAGGTAGGCCTGTAGTGTAATATACTTCCCTCTTAGGACTGCTTTTGCTGCATCCCAAAGGTTTTGGGCTGTCTTGCTTCTATTTTCATTTGCGTCCATGTATATTTTTAATTCTTCTTCAATTTCCTGGTTGAACCATTCATTCTTTACTAGGATGTTCTTTAACCTCCATGTATTTGAGGTTTTTCCAATTTTTTTTCTTGTGGTTGACTAACGTTGTGGTCTGAAAATATGCATGGTATGATCTTGATTTTTTTGTACTTGTTAAGGGCTGATTTATGATCCAGTATGTGATCTATTCTGGAGAATGTTTCATGTGCACCTGAGAAGAATGTGTATTCTGCTGCTTTAGGATGAAAAGTTCTGAATATATCTGTTAAGTCCATCCAGTCCACTGTGTCATTCAAAGCCATTGTTTCCTTGTTGATTTTCTATTTAGATGATCTGTCCATTGCTGTAAGTGGGGTGTTAAAGTCTCCTAATACTATTGTATTATCAATGAATTTCTTTGTGTTTGTTATTAATTGATTTATATATTTATGTGCTCCCAAGTTGGTGGCATAAATATTTACAACTGTTATATCTTCTTGATGGGTAGACCCCTTAATTACAATATAATGCCCTTCTTCATCTCTTGTTACAGTCTTTGTTTTAAAATCTAGTTTGTCTGGTATAAGTATGGCTACTCTGGCTTTCTTTTGACATCCATTAGCATGATAGATGGTTCTCCATTCTCTCATTTTTGATCTGTGGGTGTCTTTAGGTCTAAAATGAGTCTCTTGTAGGCAGCGTGTAGATGGATCTTATTATTTTTTTTAATCCATTCTGATACCCTATGTCTTTTGATTGGCACATTTAGTCCATTTACATTCAGAGTGATTTTTGAGAGATATGAATTTAGTGCCATTATGTTACCTGTAGAGTTGGTGTTTCTGGTGATGTTCTCGGGTTCTTTTTAGCCTTTGTTGCTTTTGGTCTCTTTTTCTCCACTCCAAGAGTCCCCCTTAAAATTTCTTGCAGGGCTGGCTTAGTGGTCATGAACTCCTTTAGTTTTTGTTGTCTGGGAAACTCTTTATCTCTCCTATTTTGAGTGACAGCCTTGCTGGATAAAGAATTCTTGCCTGCATATTTTTCCCATTCAGCACGTTGAATATTTCCTTCCACTCCTTTCTGGCCTGCCAAGTCTCTGTGGACAGATCCTCTGTGAATCTGATCTGTCTTCCCTTGGAGGTTAAGGACCTTTTTTTCCCTGGCTGCTTTCAGAATTCTTTACTTGTCTGTGTATTTTGACTATGATATGCTTTGGCAATGGCTGGCTTTTGTTGAATTTAATGGGAGTTCTCTGTGCTTCTTGGATTTTGATGTCTGTGTCCTTCCCCAGATTAGGGAAGTTCTCAGCTATAATTTGTTTGAATAAACCTTCTGCCCCTTTCTCTCTCTCTTCATCTTTTTGGACTCCTAGGATACAAATGTTATTATATTTTACTAAGTTGCTGAGTTCTCTAAGTGGCCCATTATCTTTCCTTCCCTCTTCTTTTCAGCTTCATTTATTTCCATAATTTTACCTTAATATCACTGATTTGCACCTCTGCTTTATCTATCTTTGTTTTTATGGCTTCCATTTGTGTTTTCATCTCAGTTATAGGATTTTAAATTTTGCCCTGACTAGATTTTAGTTCTTTTCTCTCCATAGTAAGGGATTTTCTAGTGTTTTCTATGCTTTTTTTTTTTCAAGCCCAGTTAGTATCCTTACATTGTTGTTTTAAATTCTAGTTCAGACATCTTTTTATGTCTGCATTGATTAAATCCCTGGCCATGAGTTCTACCTCATGTTCTTTCTTTTGGGGTAAATTCTCCCATCTAATCATTTTGTCCAGAAAAGAAAAGAAGAGAAAAAAGAACAACAAAACAAGCAAGCAGAAAACCAAAAAAACAAGCAAAACAACAACAACAACAAAAAAAAAAAACACAAACAAAAAACAAGCAAAAAATTAAGGAACAAAAACACCAAGAAAGACAAAAACACAAAAGAACAAAATAAAACAAAACAAAAAACAAGAAACACCTAGATCCTGGGGTGTGTTTTGGTCTGCTTGTTAAAAGAAACTAGATCCCAAAATAAAAATAAATAAATAAATAAAATGACAGTAGACAAAAAATAAAATATATATACATGAAAAGTATATATATAAATTTTTAAAAATTAATGATAAACAATAAAAAAGGAATTGGAAAATATAAGAAAATAAATGAAAAAATAATAAAAATACAAGAAATAAAGAATAAAAGTAAAAATGAAGCTCAATTCTATTTCCCCTAGAACTGAAGATTTGCAGCACTCAACAATCAATAAACTTGGTGTGAGCTAGTTGTTTGGGGGAAGGGCCTCCTGTGCTGATTCTCAAGTGGACTTGTTTCAGTGGAGAGATATCTCCAGGGCCCAGGGTGGGTGGGGCTTGGTGTATGTGGCTCCAGCCTCCACTAGGTGGCACTGCTTTGCTCCCTGAAAGCCTTAAACTCTGATGGGTGAGATGAATATGGGGGCGCCCTGCTCTCTAGCCTTGGAGCTGAAATTTTGGGCTCTCTACTCCTCATTGAGCTCTCACAGAAAAGCCATCAATAACCCTCTTTGTTTCCCCAGTTTCTGTCTGAAACCTGTGTTCGCCCTGCCCATGTATGAGCCTTTTTATCTCAGGTGTGTAATGAGTTTCAAAACTCCAAATTTCAGGGACACCTGCGGCAAGGACTCACACTGTTCCTCTGGGGGAGGGTTTCACCACATTTGCCGGCCAGTCCCAGGAAAGTGGTTACTTGTTTGGGGCAGTTTGCAGTTTATAGCAGAAAGCCAGCCCCAGGACCCACTGCTCACTGCCAGCTTCCTGGGTCCTATGCCTGGGAACAGCGCAGCACCTTGGCGCTGTCCATTCTTCCTGCAACCGAGGGGATCCTCAGACCACCCTGGGATTCTGCCCCTCTTTGTCACCTGAGTACCTTTAATCCAGGCATGTCCCCCATGGTAATGAACTTAAAAGTTCAGATTTTGTGTTCATCACTTCTAATACCTTACAGTAGCCTCTGTAAGCAGGCTCCCTCTCCTCTGCCACATCCACAGCTATGTCTCTCCCAAGTGAACTTCCGCAACTCCTACCTTCCAAAAGATGGTCACTTTTCTACTTGTAGACTTGCAGTTTTTGTTCTCTCAGACCTCCAGTTGACTTCATGAAAGTTCAGAATAATTTGATAACTATTTAGCTGTGTTTGAGGGAGGAGACAAGCTCAGGGTCCTCCTACTCCTCTGCCATGTTAAGAGTGGAAGATTAAATTTCTACTCAACACTTAATATACTTCACAATTTCACAATGATTATGCTTTAAAAAAATAGTGGAAATATTGAGACATGTTGTACTCACTGGTCTTATACTGATCTCATTCTCACATTATCATGTTCCTGGTTTAGAAATGCTTTTCCAGTTGCATTCCAATATGGATCTCTCACAACTCACCTAATCATTAGATAAAAACTCACTCACACATAGCATTTAACTTAGACTTAGCATTGGCTAGCTCTATCAAGCCATCTTTTCATTATTATCCCAGCAGTATATCTCATATAAGACATTGCCATAGCTGTTTTTCCCTTGGAAAGTTTTTAAACATTTAAAAATTGTTAATAATTATTTAAAACAAGAATACTTCAAAAAGCTTTTTTTATTTTAATAGTTAATATTTTATTTATCTTTGAAAATCATGCAATAAGACATTTATTATTACGTTCTTCTTCCTGAGTGGCTTATTAATATACTATATAATATAACATGTTAGTATATATACCTAACATATATACGTATAAATATTTATCCTCCCAAGGCTATGGTCTAGCTGACTAACATATTCTTTTTTATTTTAAGGAAGTTCAAAAATATACATCGGATGTTCTTCAATTATTGTTACTATTTTACTTGGATTCATAAAACAAGATATATTTTCTTTCTTCTTCAAGGTAAGAAATATTATAACTTCTTTTCTATGTTCTGTTATTTGAGTTTTTAACTTTTTAAAAATTATCCCCTCTTAAAAAATATAAAATTTCGCAGATCTGTACCTCTGAAACAAATAATACAATATATGTTAAAAAAAAAAAGAAGAAGAAGAAGAAGAAGATAGCAGGAGGGGAAGAATGAAGGGGGGGAAATCAGAGAGGGAGACAAACCATGAGAGACTGATGGACTCTGAAAAACAAACTGAGGGTTCTAGAGGGCAGGGGGATGGGCGGATGGGTTAGCCTGGTGATGGGTATTAAAGAGGGCACGTTCTGCATGGAGCACTGGGTGTTATACACAAACAATGAATCATGGAACACTACATCAAAAATGAATGATGTAATGTATGGTGATTAACATAACAATAAAAAATTTAAAAATATATAACATTTCCCCTTTACAAATCTTTTATAGTTTACTATGTGTATTTTCCCCCTCATATCACTATCAAGATTTTTTTTAAGGATTTTCATTTATTTGAGAGAGAGAGAGAGCATGAGCAGGGGGAGGGGCAGAGGGAGAAGCAGTCCCCCCCTCCCCCCACCCCACCTTGAGCAGGGAGCTTGATGCAGGGCTTGATCCCAGGACCCGGGATCATGACCTGAGCTGAAGGCAGCCACTTAACTGACTGAGGCACCCAGGCACCCCTCTATCAAGATTTTTTAATGGGATTTATTAATTTTGACTCTTCAGAATTTCTTCTTTATTTCTCAAAATTTACTCATTACTTGGTAATCATTTATCAAAAAATTGGGTCTGTTTATAAACTCACAACCTTTCTCCTTTGATATTTATTTCTCTATTGACATGGTGTAACTTGGTTTTAAATACTTAAAGTAGATCATAATATGAGGGAAATCTTACTTCATCTTTTTCTCTAATAATTTTACTCATCTTCAGAATGAAATTGAATATTCTTGCTTACACCCCTTTATAAATTTCAGAATTATTTTATGTAAATTAAAATTTCCATTCAGACTTTAATTTGAAATATGTTAAATTTATAAATTAACTTGGTGAGAACAGATAATTCTATAGCACTTAGTATTTCTAGTTAAGAACATGGTATGTCTATCTGTTTATTAATATTTTATTTTAAATTTTCCATTAGAATTTGTAACTTTCTTAATTTGTCATAACAGAGTTTTCATAAACTTTATATCTAAATAGAAGACTGCTTGCTATTGTTAATGAAAAGTTGTTTTTTCCCCAGTATTTTTACTGTGACAATTGCTAGTAAATAGGGATGATATTTAGTTTTATTCTTCCAATAACCATATACCTTTTTAATCCATTTAATCCATTTAGTTTTTTGTTTGAATCTGTCTTGTCAATCTTTTTGTTATAAATGATACTTCTAAAAGAATTATCAGAATGCCATGGTATTAATATACGGGATTTAAAATAAGGCTATAGCACTGACAGAATCCACCTTGTGGTTACTCAAAGTTAGTGAGTCAAAGTGAGCAAATAGCACAGTGGTCTTGGTATTAGAGTGTTATTATTGATATACTTTCCATTATTAAGATGTATGGAATGTTCTTTTATGGCATAAGATGGAAATAGGAAAATAATGGATTTCATGGTTTTAATGCATGTCCTTAAACATGTTTCACATGTTTGTGGAAATTAGAGCAAACCGTCTTTAGGGTTGTAGATGGTTTGGAATCTATCTGATATTGTAACATAAATGACACAAATTAAATCTTTGTGAAAAGCGTACGGTGTAGAAAAATTAGAATTCTAATGAAAGATCTTCTGTTATTTTCCTTAGAGATTGTACAGGATGTATGTGAAGTTATCTTAAAATTTTCTTTAAGAGCTAAACTCTCGCTAGGTTTTGTTTTTCTGTTTTTTTGTTTTTTTTTACCCTGTTAGGGAGGGTAATTTATACTTAACCTAAGATTACCTATCTGTTGTAATTTTTTGTTATATATTTACACAGTCATTTTAAACTCCTGAGCTGCTGATTGGTCTATGGGTCTACTTATAATTGTTTATTTTTATTTTTGATTATGAGTCACACTATTTTGCTCTTTGACATACATATTAAGTTTTGTTTTATATACCAGACTTGTAGTTGATGCATTATAGAGACTCTGGAATTTGTTATTTTTTTTTCCAAATAGTAGTTTTGCTCCAGCACAGAATGATATAACTGGATCACCATGATCTTGTGGAGGTTTGGCTTTCAACATTTTTGGCTAAATGTGTCCTTAATCCTATATCATGTCTCTTAGCAGTATAGTTCTTGTTCCTGTGACATATAACTTCTAGGGTTTCAGTGGAAAATGTGATGTGCTTATTAAGCCAATCTAACTCAGCAGGACTCTAAATTATTTCTCCCCAGCACGTTGTGATTATTAAATTCTCTATTCAGATTAGTTAACCCTCCAAATATTGTTTCTGTGAAGTTCCTTGGGTTCTTGTCTTATTTACAAACATTTTAGAAATCACCCAAGGATTTGAATGAAATTTACATTGGGACTTTGGTGCTCTCCCCAGTGTGACTTCCTTCAGCCTCTCAGGCAGTTCAGAATTCTGAAAGATGAGAACTCTTTAGTCATTTGAATGATTGTTCCTCTGTATGTTAAGAAGTAATGATTTTTGTTTTTCTGGATATCTATAATGTGACATGGTATGTTTTCTCTTTTTCTTTCTTTTTTAAAAGTTTATTTTTTAGTGGTCATCAAGCATCTTGAATCTGTAAATTTATGTCTTTCTCCCAAATTAGGAGGTTTTCAGCCCTTATATATTATACATATAATATATATATATATATATATATATATATATTGGACTCCAAAATCCAATCAGTGAGACTCTGTTCATATATTTCATATATTTCTTAGCAGGTACAATTATGCTTGAGGTATCAGTGACCGATAGAGATCCTGTGTAGAGACTTTGGCTGGCACTATATGTCAATAATAACATAGACCTTTAGGTTTTATAGAAAAGCCAATGTCATCCTCTGTGGATATTATTCTTTGAGGAAAATGAAAACAAAAAAACAAAACCACAAACTTATCTCTTTCTACTGAGATTTAGTAGAAACCGAAACTGAACATTGAAACAGGAGTCACCAAGTTCCCTTGAGACTCGAGAGACTTCTTGTGAAATGTATGTGATATACCTATGAACCATACAGTTGGGTATGCCTGTGGGGTGGCATAAATGATATTAGGCTTGAGTAGAACCAAAAACCATAAGTAAATTATGTGAACAAGTGTGTTTCCTACCATGTTCCTTACTATTTCTCCTCCTGCTTCACTGTCTCCTCCTTCAATTTATATAGCTTCGTGGAAAGTTCCCTATGACTAGTTGGCTGAGAAAGAAAAAAAAAATCAGGCGTAGTTTAATGATGGTTCTGCATGGTTATGCTGGTTCCACCCCACATTGGGTAAATTCAACACTACTGCTTCAGGGGTGGCCCTGAAAGAAGCAGTGAAAGAAAATTGTCAAAATGGCAGAGCTTTGAGTAATGGATCTATTGTTTATTTCATCTGGAATGAGAGATAGAAATACAGATTTCAGTGATTTATTGGCAGTAGGTAATGATTTGGCTGGATGGCTAGAGACACAGAAAGAACACAATTGGAAAATTTGTGATCAGGTAGTCTGAGGAAGATAACTGTGGATGGTCTTTTTTAAATGGGCAGAGTTTAAAAGTACATTTATTTCATGAAACAAAATACTCTCCAGAGAACAAACAGCTGAAGAGAATCTAACTAATCAGGTAGTTAAGATGACCTGTCCAGTGGATGTCATTCTGACTCTTGCCTCAGCCATCCTTGTTCTTGCTTAATTGTCTTATTAAGTAAGCTTATTACTTGAGCTTATTATACTGGCTCAGGAACATGGATTTTTACTCAACAAGGCCAAACAACAACAACAACAACAACAACAACAAGAACTAAACATAGCTGAGTGCCCATGTACCATCAAGAGAGACCAACATTGATCCCGCTATGTGTAGCAGGTTGATTACACTGGAACACCTCTATGATAAAAGAGACAGTGCCTTATTCTCACTGAAGTAGACAGTTACTATGGATAATGGATATAGATTTCCTTCTCACAATACCTCTGCCAAAATTACCAATCATGAACTTTAAAAATGTCTTGTTTATAACCATGGTAATCCACAGAGCATTGCTTCTGACCAGAGAACTTATTTTAAAGTAAATGAATTTTAGAAATGAGCTCATACTCCTGTAATTCACTGGCTTATGTTCCTCATCACCTGAAACAGCCTGATAGAATAGTTTAATTGCCTTTTGAAGACACAAAGTATGACTTCAGGTGAAAAGCCATATGTTGTTTGAGATAATGTCCTTAAAAATGTGGTCTATTTTCTGAATGAGAAACCAAATATGACATTGGTTTTTTTAAAACCAGGATTCAAAAAATAAATAAATAAATAAAAATAAAAAAAATAAAACCAGGATTCATGGGTTCAGGGATCCTGGTATGGCAAAGGGAATGATTCTATCACAATTATTCCTAAGATTCTCTAACAAAAAGTTGGCTTCCTGGGTTTATACCTTTGGGCTATAATAGTTTGTGTTAGTTTTCAAGGGAGGACTACATTCCCAAGGGGACAAAGCAATAGTTCCACTAAATTAGAAGCTGAAACTGCCACCCAGCCACTTTGGGTTTATTATGCCACTGAACCAATAAACAAAAAAGGAAGTTACTTTTTAGAAGAGGTGATCCTGATTATCAAAGGCAAAGTGGGTTATTAATACACCAACTTCATTTTTGGTGACAAGGAGGGGTGAATCTGGAACACAAGGGACTTTTTGGGAGACCTCTGAGGGCATCCATATTTTTATCATGTGATATTTATTATGTGATAAATTTCAATAGAAAAATAAAAACAACTAGATAGAGATGAGACTGTTGCTCACACAGGCTCTTCAAGAATGAAGGTTTGGGAGTGCCTGGGTGGTGCCGTTGGTTAAGCGTCCAACTCTTGGTTTGGACTCAGGTTGTGATCTCAGGGTTGTGAGACTGAGCCCTTCATTGGGCTTCACACTCAGCATGGAGTCTGCATAAGACTCTCTGTCCCTCTACCCCTCCGCCCTCTCTCAAATAAATAAATCTTAAAAAAAAAAAAAAAGAATGAAGGTTTGGGTAAATGTACCAAGCAATGAACCGTTAGGCCATGAGGTGCTTGCTGATGACAAAGAGAACAATGTGTAGATAGTACCATATGACCATATGACCAGTTGTAATGGGGGAAAAAAAACAACTTCAGTAGTTATTTTTATTTTTTGATGTGAATACATGTGTGTGGGTGTGTATTACCTAGTTTTTTTTCTCTTTTTTTCATCTCTTACTCTTTCGCTATCTACATAAAATGTGTTAAGAGCAGCTAACCTTATATCTCAGTATTTGAGTTGTAGACTATCAAAGAAGGAGGGTGATTCAGCTAGAAGAATGGTCTTCCTCAAGGTGGATAAAGTGAGCCTCTATGTAATCTCTTTTACCTAAGTGTTAGTATATTAGTGTTTATAAGACGGAGAATTGCATAAAAGTAGGTGGAAGCATAATTTTGATGACATCTATTTTGGAGATTTACATATGGTTAAAAGATAATTATAAAAATGCTTCAGAGCTCGCATAGCTAGATTGTGTGGTATGAATTAGAGCTGTCCAAAAGACAAAAACATCCATGAAGGGCATTGGAAAGGTGGAAGTTAAGAAGTGGCCATCATTCTCTGAAGGTTACATGGTCAGATAAGTCTCAGACAGACACAGAGGTGGTCAGTGGGTCCCAGTTTGTTTTCTCTTTATTGTCCAGTTTGTTTTCCCAAACACTGGCCCTGCTAACACTGATGCGAAGCCAGCCACCAGATGCTTGACTATGGACTCACAAGAGGCAGGAGCTCACCGTAGTTGTTCTGTGGTCTCCCATTTTGTGTCTCCAACCTAGTGCCTGGATATGCTTAGTGTTTGGGTTTGCCTGGGAACTCCGGCTTTTCCACTTGTGCTTGTCCTTCAGGTAATTCTTTGTCATTACAAATCAACTTGCAGACTTTCACTTCCCTAGCACCTTCCATATTTGTGTAAGATATACTTCCTATAATAAATTTATATTTACCAGAAGTTATAGTCATTCTCCATTTCTTATTAAACATTAATATATACAGTGACATCATTTTTAAGTTTCTAGTTAGTTTTGCTTCATTTATAGAAACCAGCCTGGTCTCCTTAAAATTTTCTCATATCCCTTCATACCTTTTATTTTTTTAACTTATAATTTTATTTATAATTTTAAATGCATATATTTTTATTCTGCATCTGAAAACCCTATTATCTAAAATCATCAGTATGCATGCAATTGCTTTTTGATAGGTCACATCAAAGAATAGCATTGTACTCTACTATAACTGAGAAAGTCTACCTTCAGGGTACCAAGAAACATTCCCCATCCCCAGGTCTTTCTGCAGGTAATAGTTCATTCATTGTATTTGCCGGCAATCTGACGTGGGCTCTTTGAGAGGACGTTTTGAATGGTCTTAAATGAAGTTTTGAAATTTTAAGCTGGAATTGATGGGAGAGTTATTGGAATAGACTTAGATGTCATTGCTTGGCAAGCATAATTATCCTTTCTACTCAGCAAAGTAGGGTGTTTAAGAAAAATTTGGTAGCAGTTATTGAAAAAATAAAATTCTTCCGTGCATGTACAATGCTGTGTTGAACTCCTCAAACCTGTGAAGCCAAACTTAACAAGTCAAACTCAGAACTCATTCTTTTCATCTCTGTGGCCTTTACAGTAGGTTCTCTTTCCCCAGATTTCCCCCAAACACCAGAAGTCATCTTTTCATTTCAGTGCTTATCTTTCTACAGAGGCATTCTAAATTTGTCCTGTCATCTTTATGTTCCTACTACTCAGAGAGTAAGGTACACGTTTATTAGTATGCTTTGTCCCCCACCACTTTAAAATTTAGTTTGCTGTTATACTGTGCTCCCATAAACACATTGAATTAAAAAGCCATAAGAAATTACCTGCCCTGTGGTGTCTGCCTTTTTCTCACCTGCATGTTTTTCTACCTGTTTTTTCTCTTTTGTTCTTCCTGGAAAATCCTACTCAGTAGGATTTGGGGGAAACATATTGCTTCCAAGAGGCTTTCCCTAATCTCCCTTATTTAAATTTATAGATATCTTCTTGTGACCTTCTAGGATTATGATAAATACTTTAATAAAAATTATAGTTATTTCTGTATACGCCTGTCTTCTTCACTAGGTTTTAAACTCCTTGAGTAGAGGAACTGAATTATAGATACTTCTCTATCTCCAGTGGCTGTCACAGTGTCTGCTACTTGGTACTTGGTAGATATTCAATCAGCAGCATGTGTGGTACAGTTTTGTAATGAATTATTTAGAGACTCTATTTTTTCATAAATTCTTTTTTTAATTTAAGTTCAAGTTAGTTAACATATAGTGTATTATTAGTGACTCATCAGTTGCATATAACACCCAGTACTCATTACATCAAGTGCCCTCCTTAATGCCCTTCACCCAATTACCGCTTCCCCCCCACCCAATTCCCCTCCAGCAACCCTCCATTTGCTCTCTATAGTTAAGAGTCTCTTTTAGTTTGCCCTTCTCTCGGTTTTTATCTTATTTTATTTTTCCTTCCCTTCCCCTATATTCATCTGTTTTGTTTCTTAAATTCCACATATTAGTGAAATCATATGGTATTTGTCTTTTTCTGACTGACTTATTTCACTTAGCATAATACCTTCTAGTTCCATCCATGTCATTGCAAATGGAAAGATTTAATTCTTTTTGATGGCTGTGTAATATTCCAGTGTGTGTGTGTGTGTGTGTGTGTGTGTGTGTGTGTGTGTGTGTATCACATATTCTTTATCAATTCATCTGTTCATGGATATCTGGGTTCTTTCCATTGCTGCTATACATAGGGTGCATGTGCCTCTTGGAATCATTCTGTTTGTATCCTTTCGATAAATATCTAGTAGTGCAGTTGTTGGGTTGTCAGATAGTTCTATTTTTAACTTTTTGCGGCACCTCCATACTGTTTTCCAGAATTCCCACCAACAGTATAAGAGGGTTCCCTTTTCTTCTCAGCCTCACCGACATCTGTTGTTTCCTGAGTTGTTAATTTTAGCCATTCTGACTGAGGTGAGGTGGTATCTCATTGTGGTTTTGAGTTGGATTTCCCTGACGATGAGTGATACCGAGAATTTTTTCATATGTCTGTTAACCATTTCTGTGTCTTTGGAAAAATGTCTGCTCATGTCTTCTGCCCATTTCTTGACTGGATTTTTTGTTTTTTGGGCATACAATCTTTATAAATACATGTCTTCCCCTTTATGTTGTCTAGTTTGGTAGTGCTAATTAGATAAGTGTTAAAACTGGCCCAGATACTTTATGGAGTTAAGAAGTACAGAATTGGCATGGGACTGATATTAATCTAGTAAAATTACCTGTATGATAATTAGATACTCTCTTGAGCTTTTTCTTAATTCTTTATTTTTTTTTCAATAATAAAATTGAAAATGTGTGTCATGATGTAAGGGAGATATACCTAAAGACCCACATTTTCTAGAATATGATACATTTCAATAATTACTAAAGTTAAGGACAGTATGAAAGCAGGGCTGATTTTTCCAGAGAGAAATATTTTACCAGTGGTACAAGTATAACAGCTTCTAAAGTTAGAAATGAGCTTGAAACTTTTGAACTCATTATCTTAAAATCATCTTTCACTTTGGAGTAATATAACTTTTGAAAAGGCATTTCTAGGGTAAATATAGAAGCAGAGTAAGAGATTCAAATAAATATTTTTGTACATTTGCACAGCTCAGGCTTCTCCTTCAACGGAAGAGATTCTAAAATGACTTCTTCAGCTATCATTTATCAGCCATTATAACAACTCAGTGGTTTGGATCTTTAAAACTCCAAATTCCAGGAATTTGATAAATTTAGAATCCACATGTGTCTATCAACACTAAAACTTTCTGTTTGAGAACACTCTCCTCACAAAGGAAGATAAAAATTTCCTTAATATCCATTTAAGTACATATTGGTAATACTGCAAATTCTGCCTAAAGTTTGTCTAAATGCAGAGTCATGTAGGTTTTATAATTGAAAAGACCTCCCCAAATCATCATTAAATGAAACTGCAAAAAATATCTTGGCTTCATCTTTAATTAGAATCAAGCCTTCTTCCCACAGGACAAGCACCTCATTAAAACACATTTCCAAATGACTTACAGGATTCTGTGACAAGGTGGATCTCCCAGGTGCTTTTTAGGTTGATGGGGAATCTGCTGATTGGTGCTTGCCTTGAAGACGTTCAGACTTGATTGATTTCAAGGCCTAAACCGAAGTAATATATAGAACTGCCAGGGCAGGCAGGAAAAGTGCCTTCCCACACAGATGTGCAGCTGATCATTTGTGTGATCTTAGACAATTCTCCCAAACTCTAGTTGCCTTATTTACTTTACTGGAAAACTAAGTATGTGTGGGAAGGATGATGTGGAAGAGGTGACAAAATTATCTCTTAACTTCTAAGAAACCCTTAACATATAATTCTGGTATTGTGTGTTTATGAATTTATCTATTCCCCAAATCATGTCAAATAAAATACCTGAATTACCATGGGTTTCCATGCCTGTCCTACATTTATACATTCTCTTTGGAAATATCTAGCCCTATACCTTGCCTCTCCACTTCACATTTCTAAGAAAAATAATATCTAGAAAAGATTTTGTAATTCTGTCCCACCATGAAAATTATATATCTTTTCTATGTAGTACAGTTTGCCCATCTTTAAAATGGAATGCTAAAATTACCTGTGTCTAAGATTTGTTTTGAGAGTAAAATCAGAAAATATATGTGATTTACTTAAGTCTAACACATTGCATGTTCTCAGTAAACACTAATTGTTATCACTGTAATTTCTAAAAATCAGTGTGATAAAAATAGTTGAAAACATTTGGAATATTTGGAAATAATTAGAAAATAATAAATTGGAAAATCTCTAGCAGCTCTTTGGTTGATCATGTGTTTTGAGTGATTTAAAAAATTAAATCTCTTCAAACTGCAATATATATACCAAGTGATATGCTGGGGTTCCTTTCTTTGCCTTGGTTCTCTTTCTATGTTTTAAAATTTGCATTGTGTCATCAAATTTACATTTACTCAGACCATTTAAAAAACTTTCTCATATATATGTATATGTGTATATATACATGTGTTTATGTATGTCCCTTTTTATATATATATTTATTTATATATATGTGTATGTGTGTATTTTTTCAGTGTAAATTATAAAAGAAAAATAAGCATACCTAAAACAATTGCAGTAGTCATATATGCGTACTCTTTGTTGTAGCCATGTTAAAGCACTGTATAACAAATAATCAAATTCTAATAAACACTTTATGTGAACTCTATATACTCAACTAATTGGCCTTCAAAATGTGTGCAAACCAGGATTTTAAATTACAAGATATCTGGGCACCTATATAATCCCAAACAGAGCTCATGTCTGATCACTATAAATTAGGTTTCTTCTACCTCTCCTCCCTTCCATTTCTGAAAACTGACAAAAAAAAAAAAAAAGATTTTTTTAAATACTAGATTATTCAAGCAACAGACTCCTTAATTTTTGAGCTATATTTGAACTCAGGGAAATCACTGTTAAGACCCAATTAATCCAATTGTGTTCAAATACATCATAGACTTTATGTAGTATTTTGCTTCAAAGAACATTATTCATTATGTCATTTTCTTCCTTCAAACTTCTGGACTCAAGTGAATATTATTGTGAATAGACACTCTTCTCTCAATTAACCTTTTCACGAAAGGTTAATAGAACGTCTGTGAATTTAAAAATGTATCTGAAAATTGCTAGTACAAAAGAAGAAATACTAAAATACTGATTACAAAGCATACATTAAAACACTAAAATATGTGAGTAGTTTAGTTAAAAATACATTTACCCAATATTTTCTGTGTAAAAGAGTTTTAATTTTTTACAAGAAGCTAACTAGCTTTTTTTTTCTCCCTTAGAAGAAAAAAAAAGAAAGTTTATATACAAATTGACTGTAAGAGCATAGACTTTCTCTAGATGCAAAGGGAATGTTTCAGTGTTTGAAAACTTTTGTGTATTTCTATTTAAATGTCAAGTGACACATAAATATAGCATGTTTAAAATAAAACCTAAAAGTTGGTAGATACAGCATGTGGAGGGTCATTTGAGAATATGTTATGGTAATAAACTAAGTTTTAAAGTTGCTTTATAAATTAAATTGCCTATAGAGTGATAATTTTGTTTTCATTTAAAAGAGGTAAGAACAAGTAACTTCTAAATTGTGATTACAAAGCCCTAAATAAAGAATTTAATAAAAACTGTACATGAGAGAAGACCTAGTGTGATCCAACCCTTGCACCTGCTCGGCCGTTTCCTGGCCGTGAGAACTTGAACGAGCACTTCCTTTTCTCTTTCCTCTCTCAATCTAAGATAATGACATTATCTCTAAATTTAGCTTCCATGTTAACTAAACAAGAACTAGAAACTTCTAGGAAGAAAAAACAATCAGTAACCTGGTTACTCTATTGTTCACCTGGTCAATCAAAGTGGCATCATTTTCACACAGCCTCCATATGAAATAGAAAGGCACTTAATACACAATGCACACTCCCCATGTATTTTTTAATTTGCTTGCAGTTTTGTTTTGTTTTGTTCTGTGCTTTTGTTCTGACATATTTCCAACTGGGTTTGTGGAAACTTCAGACTAAACCCTAACAGTGACTTCAAGGGCAGAGCTTGCAGGAGGGTAAAGGGGGTGTGAAAATGTAAGGTATCGTGAAATCTGACTGGGTCAGAGGATGGGACTGGGGAGGTTGGGGGGACAGGGGGCTCCAGTCACAGAGGAGAACACCTGAAGTTATGGAAGTGTTGCAGTTACTGGTGAGGACACTGCAGGGACATGATCTTGAGAGAGAGTGGCTAAGTATAGGTCAAATTTTTAAGCATTGCTTAGACATTATTGGAATCAAAATGAAGAAAAAATTGAATTATAAATTATGAACTTCAGGATAATTGGAATTCTGTTGCTATTGACTCTGCTAACTTTTCTTGTTCCCACTAACTGATCAAGGGAAAAGTCCCAAATCCTTCCTACACTCTACTAAGATATTTAGGAAATACTTGAGGTATCAGGAACTGAGTATGGGTTATGAAGATATGGCAATTCGAGTAAAAAATATATTTTATTCAGTATAAACTGTTTCAAATATTATACCAAGAATTGGCAAACTTTTCCTGTAAAGTGATAAATAGAAAATATTTAAGCTCCATGAAGGTTCTGCCCCAATTACTCACCTATGGAATTGTAGTACAAAAGTAGTCAAGTAATACATAGAGAGATGACTATGGCTGTGTTCCAGTAAAACTTTATTTTCACAAACAGATGGCAGTCTGGATTTAGGCCATGGTTTGCTGATACCTGAGAAAGAGTATCAGCAGATTGCTTTTTTTTTTTTTGTAGACTTGCTTTTGGCTTTGCTTTTGGTCTTCTTCATTTTTTAATTCTTACTTGTAGGCCATACCCCTTGTATCTAGCAAGACCTACTCATATCAGATAGTAACTAACCAACCTAATGAAATCCTTCTTCATTAGGGATTAAATGTGACTAAGTGGGGGAAGACACCATAGTGGTGAGACCTTGTAATTGGACCCTAGACATTTTGTGGTATCTTTATGGTAGGCCCATCATTTAAACTTAACCAGAAGCTGGATATGCTGGTGGTGGTGATTTTTCTTTTTCTTTTTCTTCTCCTTTTCCTTCTTTCTTCTCCTTTATAACAGCTTTATTGAAATACAATTTATGTATTATCAAATTCATTCTTTTTAAAGTGTATGGTTTGGTGGGTTTTAGTATATTCACAGAGTTATACAACCATGAGCTCTAATTATAGAAATTAACCCCCCCGAAAAACATATTCTTTTTATCTTGCAAGTTACATCATATATGGATGATGCATTAATTTTGTCAGCATTTATTTTTCTTAACCTCCTATCCAACACTGTTCAGAAACTTGGAGTTAATAAAAGATCTGAGGAAGTTAATGTGAGAACTTAAGTGATTAAAATTTTTTTTTTTTTTTTTAAAGATTTTATTTATTTATTTGAGACAGAGAGAATGAGATACAGAGAGCATGAGAGGGAGGAGGGTCAGAGGGAGAAGCAGACTCCCTGCCGAGCAGGGAGCCCGATGCGGGACTCGATCCAGGGACTCCAGGATCATGACCTGAGCCGAAGGCAGTCGCTTAACCGACTGAGCCACCCAGGCGCCCCGTGATTAAAATTTTTTTAAACATAGACTTGGAATGAACTAATAATAGTTATCTTAAGCCCTAACCATATGTTACTGTGTAATCTAAGAACTATTTTCAATCTTGTTCCTGATTCTCACTGTTTGATTATGACAGATTTTTCAAGCATAGCATTAGAATTGACTGTTCAGATTGAAAGTCAGCCTGAGAATTGACTAGTTTTTATGAATTGTTTTTCTTCAATGAGTACATGGATCCCACATTATAATATTGTGTAAACGCGTGACATCTATCAACAATTTTTTTTTTACTTCTGTCAACCTTTTTATGTTCATTAAGCTTCCCTGAGGGGAAGTGGAAAGGAATAAGTCATTGTATAATGACAATGAAAGAGAGAGGTAGCATCAGAAAATGAGATACCAAACAGCCAGTTTTGGTTTTTTAAATTTAAACAACAAACTCCATTTACTTCCTCTAAATTTAATGGATTCTCAGAGTTTAAAATAACAGAAACAATTTGGAATTTTTGTTAAGTTTCTGCTTCAGTAAAGCAGATAACAACAATATATGTCAGAATAGACACCGATCTGATGAAATGAGACCCACCTGGGTAAAATTGAGATGGGCAACTCATATTGTCAAAATATATATTCAAATTAGTAGACAGGGAGAGCTCAACTCATAAATAAGTGATGTTCAAGTCTGTTTGGATTAGCATCTCAAAGATTTAGCTATTATACAGATCAGTTCCACTACTTAAAATTCTCTCTCTCTCTCTTAAAAAATCTACAGATAATTGTTCCTTCAGTGCTCACTTCAAAATCTAAATGAGGCCTTTCTTTCCTGCCCAGCTGAACCCTCTACAATGCTTGTTCTAGGAATATCTCTTATCATTTGTTTTTAAAATCATCATCGACATGATGTATAGTCCTTTTGGTGGTTTTACTTTTTTAAAAAATATATGTTATACTTTCCAAATTAGATTATAAGCTTGCTTATAATTTAGACAATTTCTTTGTGTTTTAGTTTCCCCAGCCTACATAAAAGGATTAATGAATCTTTATTGAGGGCTATAATTTAACTCTAAATAAAATTTGTTAACATTTAGAAATACTTTAAAAGACTGAAAATATTACCTAATATTGAGCTAGAGTCATAACATTATAATTATTTAGATAGATAATCTTCCCTATGGTTTGACTCAGGTTTTACCTGGGAAGCTCTTATGGTTTCAAACCAACAGGATCGTCATCAATTGTGTGAGTCCCTTGCCCTCTTGGGGAGCAAAGATAGGGTGAAACCCTGACTGTTTAATTTGGGAGATAGAGGTAGAATTATTTTCTTTGGTATCAAGAATCAGAGAGAAGGAAAAATAAAATCTATTTAATAAATTGAATTTTTTTTTAAATTTTAGCTCAGACCACATAGTAAGTGGCCAGGGAAAAAGATCTGGATAGGAATCACAGAACCTGAAATGGATGGCCAAGAGTAGATGGGATCAGACTGGAAGCAGTTTGAGTTTTAAAATGTGGGAAGATTCCATAATGACTGTGTTGAGTACTCTGAGTGTTTGGTTTTATTCTAATTCCAAATGGGAATGGGATAGGGAAGAATATTTCCCAAATAAGTTAGTAGAAAAAATATTGTATCTTTCTCCATAATGAATTTAGAAATCCAAATGAAATTTAATGTTGACATAGATCCAAATTCTTATTTTTTGTGCCAATCTAGAGCAGTTTGCATTTATGTCTCTGAATTAATTTACATCTTTCTGTTGTATATTTCAAGTCATGTAAATAATGCACAATATTTTAATTTTTATGACAATTTTATAAAGAATCGTGAATAAGAATGAAAAATTTAAAAGTAATATGCACTTGTGATTTCAACATAAGGAATTAAGTAAAGAGACAACTGAAGATTTTTTATGATAAAATGCTGATCTTGGTAAATGAAATGTACATGGTCAGTAAAAAAGATGAAATGAACTAAAAAAAACTTTCCTTTGATGAATTTCTTTTTGGAATCAAGAAAAAATTATATATATGTATATATGTGATATATATATGAAATCAGCAATCTCTTTCAAGGCTTAGTCTATGACACGAGGACTCAGAGTAGATAGCAACAGGAAGCTATACCTTGGCATGTCTTCTTTACCTTTATATTTCTAGTGATTAGAATAGTGCCTGACACATACTAGGAAATTAATACTTTTGAATCTGTGTATTTTGAATACACAGCACCAACTAAATGATGGCTAAAGTTACTTTATACTTTTAACTCAATATATTCACTTCCCCAGCTAGTATTTGATAAACAGAAATACAAATTTTCAAAAAGGACTGTAATTTTGGGGTGCTTGGCTGGCTCACTCAGTAGAGCACTGGAATTCTGATCTCAGGGGTGAGTTCAAGACCCGCACTGGGTGTAGAGATTACTTAAAAATCAAATCTTAAAAAAAGGACTGTAATTTATTTATAAATATTTATCTTTAGGTGCTTTAGTGCTGGGAAAGATGCTAAGAGCCGTATTTCCTGATCTCTAGGAGTTTAAAAATAATAAGATGTGAGGGGTGCCTGGGTGGCTCAGTTGGTTAAGCTACCAACTCATGATTGAAATGATCTCAGGTCGGCGTGCCTGGGTGGCTCAGTCGTTAAGCGTCTGCCTTCGGCTCGGGTCCTGGTCCCAGGGTCCTGGGATCGAGCCCCGCATTGGGCTCCCTGCTCTGCGGGAAGCCTGCTTCTCCCTCTCCCACTCCCCCTGCTTGTGTTCCCTCTCTCACTGTGTCTCTGTCAAATAAATAAAATCTTTAAAAAAAAAAAAAAAGAAATGATCTCAGATTATGATCTCATGGGTTATGGGATCAAGCCAGGGTGGGGCTCTGCACTCAGTGAAGAGTCTGCTTGTCTTTCTCCCTCCATCTGCACCTCCCCCTCCTCACCCGCTCTCTCTCTCAAATAAATCAATAAATCTTTAAAAAAAATAAAGATGTGAGATCTCCTATTTGGATATAAGTCCACAGACCTTTTGGGGGAAATAAGATGGAATGTGTAGAGCTGAACTGTAGTAGATCCAGAGTTTTAACTCATTCCAGAGCGGGGAGAAAGGGAGGTATTATTGTCCTTAAAGAGAATAATGCTATGAAGATAACATGGCTTTCAGATTCGGCTAACAATATACCTCATCTACATTAAAAAAACTGGAAGTCTGAAGTTTGTTCTGTAGTTCAAATATCCCCTGGTGAAGTCCTCTCCTGTGAATGGGAGTGGAAAAGAAAGTAAATGCATGAAATAGTGAGATAAGCAAAGGAAAAGAATGATGAAGCCACTGATGACAAGTAAGATATAAGGCTGGGGGCACAGAAGTCAAAGAATGACTCTCCTTTTTGAGTTTATTATCTGTGATAATGATAAAATGAACAGAGGGATCAGCAAGAGGATCTATTTAGAGAGAAAGAGGAAATTGAATTTAGTTGTATACAGGCCAAGTTGATGTTAATAGTTGAAAATTTGCGTGAAAATAAGTCAGGAGGAGGTAAGTATTTGGGAGTTATCTTGATAGTTATGTGATAAATGCCTCTTCTACAATCACATTTAGAATCATTGCAATTAAACTAATGATTCAGATTAGGTTTAGAATGATAATAAAATATAATCTACAGTTATTTCCATCCTTGTGTAATTATTCTATATCTTGCATATTCTAAGTTGTGGAATTCTAAAAGTAGACTAAGTAGTCTGGTAAATACTTATTTTGCAAGATAATTTGCTTTTCTTTATCGTATCTCTCTCTGCTTCAGTGATACTTTCTAGGCAAAGAACATTAGTATTATAGAACATTAGTATTATAATCACCACTTTAAGCTTTAAGTTGAAAACATTTTATTGGTTGACTGAACTTATCATCCATTAGGAATATCCACTTCTGGTCGGATGGAGAGTTCAGTGTTTGCATTCCCCAGTCCACACTGCTGAGTTCAGATACTTTACTGGCTAGTTTACAAAGCTTTGGTTTTTTTATAGCTACTCAATGCACAGGCTTATATAGCATCTACCTCCCTGGAGCAGTTTCTTTCTCATACCATCTGGTAATGAGAGGATCATTTACACTACATAAAACCATGGCATCTGGAAAGGAAAACTAATGTGATAAAATCAGTTGACTACCAGGAATAGCCATATTTTGATTTTATTTTGGGGAAATTATTTAATACTAAAATTAAATTAAAAAAAAAACAATATTAAGCAAAAATGTAAGTTAACCCTGGCATATTTTTAATGGTTTCAACCATATAAGTTTTCTAGGGAAAAAAATCCGAATAATTAAAAGTTGCATATTTTAGGGAGATATAAGGCAAACATTTGCAGGGCCAAAAAACTGAGTTCAGAATGAATGTCAACATTAGTTTTTAAAATAAATTTGGAGGTTGTGACAAGACCCCCATCCCCACATATGTAGCTCTTTTTCACATCTATATGAAAACTAAGCAGTAGTTTTAGATATTGAAGGCAAATGGAGATCAGCTGTAAAGATTTTTGGGATTACGTATTCTTGGGAGGAGTAAGATATGCACTCATTTACCTAGGTCCTTATCTCTGGGCTTACTATGTTCCAGGCACATAGGCCTGGCACCGAGGGCACAGTTTTGAACAAGGCAGGAATGATCATTGCCTTCCTTACATTTTAGTGAGAGAGGAACAAAATGATGTAGATGCTGCAACAGAAATAAAATAGAGTGATAAGGTAGGGAATGACTGTTGGATGGATGAGGCGAGATGGCTGCCAAAGACAGACTGGTCCAGAACAGGTCTCTATTAGAGATGGAATGTATGATGACATCTGAATGAATACTGGGAGATAGGCAGGCAAAGAGTCTGGCTTTTGGGAGAGAAGACATTGATCCCTGATTAAGAGAAAGACTAAAAAGTATCAAGGAAAGGAAATCAAGTAAAGGAAGGCTGGTGTGAAATCAGACCCTGGACAAAGAGAAGGAAGAGTTTAGTACTAGGACGGAGTGACAGTTTTTGGAGAAAATTTCTGTCACTCTGACGAACCCTGTTTCTGTGATATGTACCTTTTTTGGTATATATATGAAAATAACACACACACATACACACACATATATACATATATATAATTTATATATAATTAGTATATAAATTAACAAAAATAATTTCAAAAAGTCTCCTGTTACTCCAACAAGTCATCCCAAGTCAGATAATGCCCTATATTTAACAGCTTCTTCAGTTTCCAGTGTCTCGTGGAATAGTGATTCTCAGTAGGTAACACACCTATGAGAGAGGGAAATGTAGAAAATGCCAGTGAGATTTTTGGTAATGATGATTGAGGAACGGTTCCTTTAGTGGGCAAATGCCAGAGACGCAATGCATGGGACAGTCCTGCAAAACAACAGATTTTCTCACAGACCATACGGCTTATAAATATTCTGTGGCCAAAACATATCTCAAATGTAAGGTGTCTGTACGTCTGGGTACAAAAATTATAGGAAATTTCATAAAGTCTACTGTTTTAGGAGAAAGTCAGTATATAGATGAAAGATTAATTAGAATAAAGGTATTTGATTAATGCTATTAGACATTTGAATTCACAAAGGACATCACGTCTAGTTGGTTAAGTAAGTGCATAACTTTGATGCCATACCATTAATAGTAAATAAACTAAAAAGTGAGATATTCTTACTGATTGGGTAAAAATTTGATAAATATTTCATATATATTTACTTTTATTACCTTGTTAATACTTTCATTGACCACATGAGATGGGTACCTCAATCTTAATTTTTTTCAGTTTTGCAGTCAATAACATGGAAATTTGACTTGACATCTTTTTTTATTTTCCCTTTTCTCATCATGTGCAAGTAAGATTAGATTATCAATACTTATTTTAAGAAAATTTTATATTTAATACCCACTTAATTTTGTATTTTATTTTTCTTTATTTCAAATGCAGAATAACTTCTGGGCTTTATCACTTAAATAAAAACACATTCATTATAAATTGGTGAAAGCATTTGATTATTTCATTACATATCCTATAGCCATACCATAGGATTTGTAAAGGCTTATTTTATCTCTTAATTTCATTTCAGGATAGCAAAAGGGAAAATGTAAAATGATGTATTAGTCAAAAGGAGCTTGTATCTGATACAACTGAAAAATTAGAGAACAGGAGTGTGCATTTTGGAAAAGACACATTTGAAACATGTATTGTCTTTATTTTTGAAACATGTATTTTAGAAGTTACATTTTGGACTGGTTTTTATGCAGTGCACTCAAATTACAAATTAACTGGAACTTTAGCTTTTGTTAATAAAAATTCTTTAAAAGAGTACCTGATTCTGACTGGAAAAAAGTTTACCTTAGATAAAATACTCTCAAGATTTTATAAATGATACTAGGGACTTTAGTACCCATATAATTAATTTTATTTTACTCATGTAAATATTGACAGTAGAAAATACAGAAGTGCTTCTCTTCCTTTATGTTTCTTATAAACCTTGATTACACATGGAGTTTTAAAATAAATATCTTACCTTCAAAGTATCCACACATCAAGCTCTAGGTGTAGATTAGAGATGACATTTTCTTTATTTGCACTACTACTAAATAACAGTTTGCAAAATTAAGCAATGAATAATTTTGATTTCCTTCATGCTTGTGTGTGTATTCTATTTCTGGAATACTGTATGGAGAACTCTTGTCTAGGGTGCCTGGGTGGCTCAGTTGGTTAAGGATCTGACACTTGATTTTGCCTCAGGTCATGATCTCAGGGTCCTGAGATAAAGCCGGTATCAGGCTCAGCGCTCAGGGTGGAGTCTGCTTGTCCCTCTCCCTCTGCTCTTCCCACCTCTCTCTCTACTATTTGAGCAGGTGTAAGTGTAGCCCATACAATGGGAATGAAATCTAGAAAACTGTAAGTCATTCATTATAGAATGCCCATAGAAGTCATCTCAACAGTTTGGGGAATTTGCCAAGTAATATGCAGCCTAGAAATTATATTCTCGCCCCCCCCAAAACCTGGTAAATTTGTAAAATCCCTCTGTGGCAGCATAACACAGACTGAACAACTTGTGTAGGTAAAATTTTCACAGTCATTAAGCATTTTGAAGAACAGAGTTTTCTTTCTTTTTGCATAAATCTGGAGAGTTCTTTTTTTAAATTAATTAATTAATTATTTTGATGTGTTCTACGATTCATTGTTTGCATATAACACCCAGTGCTCCATGCAGTACGTGCCCTCTTTAATACCCATCAACAGGCTAACCCATCCCCCACCCCCATCCCCTCAAGAACCCTCAGGTTGTTTCTCAGAGTCCACAGGCTCTCATGGTTCGTCTCCCCTTCCGAATAGCAGCAGCTAAATGTACATAAACATACATTTGATGAACACTGTATTAATTTATCTATTATGCAAAATAATATGGGAGGTAGCACAGCATGGCTGCAAGGAGGATAAAGAAAATGAACAATGAGAAACCGGCTTGTGCTAGAACACAGAACAGATGTAAATAAATATGTTGACATTCACACATTGAGGTTGGATTGGCATTGTAATAGGAGGTATAGGATGTATCCACACTGTATCTGACATGTAATCACACTTTATATGATCAGTAATTTAATGTATGCCAGCCTCCTCATGTGTACCATATACTAACTTGTGTATCTTTTCACTGACATTTACTGCATGACTATTAAAAAGGGACTGCATATAACTATTTTAGCATTGAGTCAGAGTAAGTGGAATAGTTAAGAGCAAAGAGCCTGGCTGAAAAATTAATAAAAGTTTTCATAATCATCTTAGTGAATACTTATTGCATATATATATAATTTTCTAACATTATTGTGGTATAGGCATTAATTTCTCTAATTTACGTTAAATGAACTTGAAAACTTACTCAAGATCACATGACTGTAATGCTAATGCCAAGATTTGAAATTACATAATCTGATCCCCAAGCCCATAAACTTAACTACTACAGTATCTTGTCTTCAGAAATCTGAGCCAGGTTTTTACTCTATCCATACTTTGGGGAGGTTTTGATTTATTAATATCTTTCTGTGATAGTTTTCTTTTTTGTAAGGATTCAGTGCTAATTGCAATGATTTTGCCTGACGTGATGTTTGCCAAGGGTTAGCTATTGTTATTTCTGTTCATCAAGAAAGAATTCTAAGAAGTTTATTGAATATTTTCAAGTGTTTTGGTCATATATTCTCAGATAGGCATGACCCCAAATACAATCCAGCTGATTCCTATGCATTCACTTAAATGAAAGAATAGTAACAATGTTTTCTGTAGTTACCACAGCCATTTCTAATGCGGTTCTAACTATACTCTGATTAGGATGGTAAACTAGTTTTGATAGCTGGAAAATCACTTTGATAATCATGTTTATTAGTAATCGCAAGTTCTTAAGCTGCTCATTAGGACAAAGAGACATGATAAACACAAGGTTATGTTGAAAATGCTGTCAGATATTGAAATGAATTTACTCAATTTGGCTGGTCTACACCCCTCCCCTGCTATGTAGAGTATTCTCACAGCATAACTGATATCTTCATAACTATGCTTTGCAGTGTACTTAGTTAATTTATTTCATGCATTCTTTTTGAAATTCATACACATTTGCAATGAATTAAGATAGGTTAAAGAGATAGACATCAAGTTTAACCTTATTTGAATATGACAATTTGTAAAATATACCATGAAACAACTTGGGGTCTGTTAGACCCATTCCTTGTTTTTTTTTTTGGATTTTAGTGGATCACTAAGACTCATATGCTGAAGTACTCTGTTAGTGGTAACATCATTCTCATTTGAGATTTAGAAATATTTAAACAGAGTGAAAATGCTGTATATTGGATGAGGGGCTTTACATCTTTAACTCTTAGATATTGTTTGGGAATGTATGTAAGTGAAAACCCGTGTTATTTTAGGGCAACGGGATGCTGGCTCTCTAAAAGTTGTGAGAAAGGAATAAAGCTAGGAATAAGAGAAACTTAGAATTTAAGAAATTCTCTTACTGTGGGGTTAGCCACAAGTTCTCAAGTGTGATTTGAGTTGGTGTGTATCTCCAAGGGTATCTGAGCGGGCTAGAGGGCATCAGAGTGGAAGTCTGGGCAAGTGTGAAATAATTAATAAGGTGGTTGACAGCACAATTGTTAGTAGTCTCCTTGGAGAAAGACCCCAGCTATATTATACAGGGGAAGGATCCAAGTCTTGAATGCAAGGGAATGCACAGCATCTGGGAAAGGGGTCAGGTTCACAGAGAGACTGGCTGTGATTCAGAACAGGGATCCAGCCCTAGTGGGTGGATGGAGGTCAGGCCAGGGGCCTGGAATAGATTCCTGGGGAGCCAGATGGAGGAGCAATCATAAAGCTATGAAAGGAGGTGGAACCCAGAGGAAAGCTTTTTAAAGCTGTGGACGTGTTACTGATTCTAGTTCTAGTCTGACCTTCAGAAACACAACAAGGTCCAAGCCCCAGCCACTCAAAAGGACAAGTTTCTTGATATATTTCCTCACTGGGTCAGTTATAGAGTGGGGCAGAAATTCTTGCCCTTGAATGAGAATGAGACGGTCTGGCAGGAATCAGTATTCATTAGTGTAATCATTACTGGCAGAATCTTTTGTAGTATTGCATGTGTTAGCAATTTAAGTTGGTTTTATGTTATAAATTAATGCAATATATAACAAAATGAACTTAAAAATATGTTGTATCTAAGCTGGGGTTCCTAGAAAATAAAGCTTGAGAGATAAAATTAGTTGTCAACCTTCATTTCAATCTCAGAGAAAGAGGAGTGAAGAGAAGAAAGTCGGACTTTTACTGGAGGTTCCTATCCTCTTATCTCAAACCCGTGGAGTCAGATATATTGATTTTCAGAAATTCAGGAGTTTACAGAGATTATTTTTATTATGACATCTGCAGTCAACTCTGGGTCAGCATTACTTAAACAAAAAGAAAGCATGAATAATTACATTAAGGAATATAAAGAATTGGGTCCTCATGAAAAATTGTATACCTGTCCCTAGATTCCAGAAAACCCTCAAGCAAATATTCAGGGAAGATTGTCTGATACAATTCTTAGAGGCAACACAGAGACTGTCTTAACGATTGTACTATAAACAGGCCTCAAAGGAACATAGGTTATCTGTCTAAACCTCAGCCTAGCACTGCTGGGTCCTCTGAACTCACCTCCTATAACTCTTGCCCCCCAGCTGCTCTGGTCTTCTGGAAGGTTATCATAGACTCTAGGTGCATCTCAGCATCTAGCATTAGCTGTTCCTCCAGTGAAATACTCTGTCCTGACAACTTTATAGCTGATTCCTTCAGCAGCCTCAAATTGTCGCTTAAGTGTCACCTGTTTAATGAAATCTATCTTACCCACTCTACTTCAAATTGTAAACCAGAAGTGAGATTGCTAAATCACATAGTAATTCAATTCTTAATTTGTTGAGGAACAACCATACTGTTTTCCTCGTAGGTTACAACATTTCATAATCCCAGCAACAGTGCACAAGTGTTCCAGTTTCTCCCCATCCTCACTAACACATTATTTTCTATTCTTTGTTTTTCATAGTGGCCCTGATAATGGGTGTGAGGTGATATCTCATTGTGGTTTTGATTTGCATTTCCCTGATAATCACAGCTGTTGGACATTTTTTTCATATGCTTATCGACCATTTGTATATCTTCTTTAGAGAAATGTCTATTCAAGGCCTTTGCCCATTGCTTTTAACTGGGTGATTGGTTTTTTTAATCATTGTTGAGTTGTAGGAGTTCATTACATGTTTTGTATTTCAGTGCCTTATTAGATATTTGCAAATATTGTTTTCCCATTACATAGATTGCCTTTAACTCTGTTGACTATTTCCTTGAAACACAAAAATTTTTAAGTTTAATATAGTCCCAAAAGAATAGAAAGCAGGATCTCAAAGGGATTTTGCACACCATGTTCACTGCAGCATTTTTCACAATAGCCACAAGATAGAAGCAACCCAAATGCCCATTGACAGATGAATGGATAAACAAAATATAATATATATACACAATGAAATATTATTCAGCCTTAAAAAATAAAGAAATCCTGTCACATGCTATAATAGTAATGAACCTTTAGAACATTATGCTATTTTGTTTTTGTTTCACATTTTTATTTAAATTCCAGTAGTTAACATAGAGTATAATATTAGTTTCAGGAGTAGAATTTAGTGATTCATCACTTGCAGATAACACCCAGTATTCATCACAAGTGCCCTCCCTAACACCCATCATCCATCTAACCCATACCCCAACCCAGGATACCCTCAGTTTGTTCTCTATTGTTAAAAGTCTGTTTCCTGATTTGCCTCTCTCTCTCTCTTCCCCTGCCCCGTTCGTTTTGTATCTTAAATTCCACATATGAGTGAAATCATATGTGGAATCAGTCATATGAGTGATTTATTTCTCTTAGCATAATATCCTCTAATTCTATTCGTGTCATCGCAAATGGCAAGATTTCATTCTTTTTGATGGCTGAGTAATATTCCATGGTATGTGTGTCTTCTTTATCCATTCATTAGTTAATGGACACTTGGGCTACGTCCACATCTTGGCTATTGTTGAGAATACTGCTATAGACCTTGGGGTGTATGTATCCCTCTGAATATGTGTTTTTGTATCCTTTGGGTAAATGCTTAGTTGTGCAATTGCTGGATCACAGGGTAGTTCTATTTTTAACTTTTTGAGGAACCTCCCTACTGTTTTCCATAGTAGCTGCACCAGTTTGCATTCCCACCAACAGTGAAGGGGGTCTCCCTTTCTCTGCATCCTTGTCAACTCCTGTTGTTGCCTGTGTTGTTAATTTTAGTCATTTTGTCAGATGTGAGGTGATATGTCATTGTAGTTTTGATTTGTAATTCCCTGATGATGAATGATATTGAGCATCTTTTCATGTGTGTGTTAAGCCATCTATATGTCTTCTTTGGAAAAATGTCTTCATGTCTTCTGCCCATTTTTTAACTGGGTTATTTGTTTTTTGGTGTTGATTTTGATAAGTTTTTTATAGATTTTGGATACTAACCCTTTAGTGATATGTCATTTGCAAATATCTTCTCCCATTCCAAAGGTTGCCTTTTAGTTTTTTTGATTTTTTTCCTTCACTGTGCAGAAGCTTTTTATCTTGATGAAGTCCTGATAGTTCATTTTTGCTTTTGTTTCCCTTGTCTTTGGAGACCTGTCTAGCAAGAAGTTGCTGCAGCTAAGGTCAAAGAGGTTACTACCTTTATTCTCCTCTAGGATTTTGATAGTTTCCTGTCTCACATTAAGGTCTTTCATCCATTTTGAATTTATGTTTGTGCCTGGTGTAAGAAAGTGGTCCAGTTTCATTCTTCTGCATGTTGCTGTCCAGTTTTCCCAACACCATTTGTTGAAGAGACTATCTTTTTTTCCACTGGGTATTCTTTCCTGCTTTGTCAAAGATTAATTGACCATAGAGTTGTGGGTCCATTTCTGGGTTTTCTATTCTGTTCCACTGATTTTTGTGTCTGTTTTTATGCCAGTACCATACTGTCATGATCACTACAGTTATGTAGTATAACTTGAAGTCCAGAATTGTGATGCATCCAGTTTTGTTTTTCTTTTTCAAGATTGCTCTGATTATTCAGGGTCCTTGGTGGTTCCATACAAAGTTTAGGATTGTTTGTTCTAGTTCTGTGAAAAATGCAGGTGGTATTTTGATAGGGATTGCATTAAATGTGTAGATTGCTTTCGGTAATATAGACATTTTAACAATATTTGTTCTACCAATCCATGAGCATGGGATGTTTTTCCATTTCTTTGTGTCATCTTCAGTTTCTTCCATAAGTGTTTTATAATTTTTGGAGTATGGATCTTTTATCTCCTTGGTTAGGTTTATTCCTAGGTATCTTATGGTTTTTTGGTACAATTATAAATGATATCGATCCCTTGATGTCTCCTTCTGCTGCTTCATTATTGGTATATGAAATAAGCCAGCCACAAAAGACAAATAGTGTATGATTCCACTTATATGAGATATTAACAATAGTCAACCTCATATTAACAAAATAGAATGATGGTTGCCTGAGACTGGAGGGAGGAGAAAATGGGGAGTCATTCAATGGGTATGTAGTTTTAATTTTGTAAAATAAAAATGTTCTAGAGATCTGTTGCATAATGATATAAATATACTTCACATACTGAACTATACATTTAAAAATAGTTAAGATGGTAAATTCTATGTTCTTTTAACCACAATTTACAAAATTGCAACCATTTCTTCTAAACTTTGCAATCCTGATTATTGTGGGGTTTTTTGTTGTTATTGTTATTTTTTCTTCTTTTTAAATTTTATTTATTTATTCATTTATTTTTATTTATTTATTATTTTTTACAAACCCTTGTGTCAAGGACTGACTTTCAGTAGATCACAGTGTGGGAGCTCCTCTGCTACGTATGAAACCCAGACCCAGAAACAGGTCGTCTACAAATGGTTTAGCACCAGGTTCCCCATGAATGTACATTGCATGACAGGAATCCTGATTATTCTTACCCTTCTTTGTTGTTTCCACAGAATGCATTACCTTTTAATATACAATAGAGTTTTCTTATATTTTATTATCTGTCTTTCCACTGTCCCTGTCCCCACCCAATATAATGGAAGTTCTACACAGACATATATTTTTGTTGTATTTACTGAGGTATTCTTTTTTCTTTCTTTCTTTCTTTCTTTCTTTCTTTCTTTCTTTCTTTCTTTGAGAGAGTGTGTGATGGGTGGGTGGGGGCAGAGGGAGAGGGAAAGAGAGAATCTTAATCTTAAACTGGGTGTGGAGCCTGATATGAGACTCTATCTCACAACCCTGGGATATTCCTGAACAATGTCTGTCTCAAATGGATTTTTAATGAACAGTTGTTTACTGCAAGAATGGAACCCAAAATTGTAGTTAAAAATTACTAAACGTATCTTCTTTATTCATTCATATACTGATGGAAACTTGGGCTGCTTCCATATCTTGGCTATGGTAAATCATGTTCCAATAAATATTAGGGTGCATGTATCTTTTTGAATTAGTGTTTTTGTTTTCTTTGGATAAATAACCAGTAGTGGAATTACTGGATCATATGGTATTTCCATTTATAATTTTTTGAGGAAACTCCATACTGTTTTCCACAATGGCTTTATCAATTTACATTTCTACCTACAGTGCACAGGGTTTCTTTTTCTCCACATCTTCGTGAATACTTGTTACTTCTTGTCTTTTTGATTCTAGCCATTCTGACAGGTATAAGGTGATATCTCATTGTGGTTTTGATTTTCATTTCACTGATGATTAGTGATGCTGAGCATCTTTTCATGTGTCTACTGGCCATCTATATGTCTTCTTTGGAAAAATGTTTATTCAGATCCTCTGTCAATTTTTTTTTTAAAGATTTTATTTATTTATTTGAGAGAGAGAGAATAAGAGAGAGCACATGAGAGGGGGGGAGGGTCAGAGGGAGAAGCAGTCTCCCTGCCGAGCAGGGAGCCCGATGCGGGACTCGATCCAGGGACTCCAGGATCATGACCTGAGCCGAAGGCAGTCGCTTAACCAACTGAGCCATCCAGGCACCCTCCTCTGTCAATTTTTAATTAGATTATTTATTGACTGAATTTTTGGTGTTGAGTTGTATAAGTTCTTTATGTATTTTGGATATTGTCGTCTACAATATCCAAATACACACACACACACACGGAAAGGAGTAGTAGTCATAAACAAGGATGAGATCTTGCCATTTGCAACAACATAGATGAACCTAGAGGGTATTATGCTGAGTGAAATAAGTCAGACAGAGAGACAAATACCATATGATTTCACTCATATGTGGAATCTAAAAAACAGAATGAATGAGTAAATTTTAAAAAATGATGCATTAGACCTATAAATACAGAAAATAAACTAATGTAGTCAGAGTAGAGGGGGGTGAGGGTATGGGCAACATGGGTGAAGGGGAGTGGCAGATACAGATGTCCAGTTATGGAATGAATAAGTCACAGGGATAAAAGGTATAGCATAGGGAATATAGTCAATGGTGTTGTGATAGCATTGCTTGGTAACAGATGGTGGCTACACTTGTGGTGAGCATAGTATAATGTATAGAGTTGTTGAATCACTATGTTGTATGCCTGAAACTAATGTAACATTGTGTGTCAACTATACTCAAATTTAAAAAAAGAAAGAAATCATAAAAAAAATTTAAAAAAACCTTACACTTTAAGAAAGATTTACTGAACACAGGAAGAAACAAGACAGATTAAGTGAGAATAACTATATATTGCAGAATTCAATTCACAAAGACTTCAAATACTGTAATTTTTGGTGTACTTTGCAACTCAAATGCCAAACCAGATTTAGACATAAAAGAGATTTATGGGTGGAAATGCTGATGATGGGTAAAAGAGAATGATCAAGAGTAGGTGTGTCTAATAACTATGAAAGAGGGAAGGAAGAATTGGATATGAAAGAACCTTTGACTACATCAAATAAATGTGTGAGGAACTCTCTGCCAGTCTGATGGAAGTGTCCTTCATAGAACAACAATGCACTGTCTCTAGTGCATGACTGGAGTCACTGTGCCCAGTCAAATAAGGAAATTTGTTAGTACCAATATTCTAGAGAATCCAAAGGGGCAGCAACAAGACTGCTTTCTGCAGTGAGTTCTCTTCAACTAGATCTATGTGGCACACATCATCAGCCACTTCAAGAATTATAAAAAAATAAAAATAAAGAGAGGATAAAAAGTATTGAAAATTAATCAGGCAAACTTGAAAAAGACCCAGTTAAAATTCTAGAAGTGAAATAAAATGGCAATTGATAAGAAAATTAGAATGCATCAGTTAAATGGCAGTTTAGACAGATGTAAAGCAGAGTTCAAGAATTAAAAGAATCAGTTGACTGAGTTACTAAGAATACAGCACGGAGAAAGAGGAATGAAAAAACAGAGTTTTAGAGACAGGGAATATCAAAAGTTCTGGTGTATCCTAATCTAAATTTCAGAAGAGAAAAGGGAATTGCGGTGTGGTGCTCTAAGGAGAAATAATGACTAAGAAATTTCTTGAATTGTTTAATGAATCCAATCCATATATTCAGGAAGTACAACATATCCCAAACTGTGTTAAATAAAGTTAACCATTAATCACACACAATAATTAAAAATATATTATAAAAAGTCTAAAGAGAAAAAAAATTAAGATAGCTAGAGAGATTGGGCAGATTATCTACTGATTGTTTCCTTCCTAAAAGAAACAAAAGAAGATGTAAGGCAATGAAATAATACCTTTGAGGAACAAAGTGTCAACCTATAACTGCATATATATTTTAAAGAAGAAGGTGAATTAAACATATTCCCAGACAAAAAGTGCTGAGGTGCTTCACATTAATGAACTCTCACTAAAGGAATTTCTAAATGAAAAACAAACAAAAACACTTGTAGATCAATCTAACAAATATTAAATATGTATATTTACATATACATTTTATAGAGGTAAAAATCAAAATAACCTGAAATTTTGTAAAGCAGTTAAAAAAATCAAGTTAAATATAAAGTCTTGTATAGCAATTAATCTCTTCATTGTACAAGAGGGTAAGTGAATTAAAGCTTCTAATATCTTTTCTTCCTTATGAAAAGGAATCTATAGATGGACTTTAATCTTTATTAAGCTAAATAGGCATATTAAGATGAATGTGGCCACAATTAAATAATACACTAACTCTTGAATTTTATTTACATAGTAGTATATCTTCAATATATATGTAAGGCAAAAAATTGACAAAACTACAAGGAGAAAATGATAAACACCTTGGTAAGTACCTTTAACAACATTTTCAGTGATATAAATATTCAAGTGACAGAATCAGTAAAGTTAAGTGGAATGTTTTTCTTTTTTTCTAGCTACACAACTTCATTTAGCTTAGGGGAGAAGGCTTTAAAAAAATACTGTCAGTGGGGCGCCTGGGTGGCTCAGTCATTAAGCGTCTGCCTTTGGCTCAGGTCATGATCCCAGGGTCCTGGGATCGAGCCCCGCATCGGGCTCCCTGCTCCGCAGGAAGCCTGCTTCTCCCTCTCCCACTCCCCCTGCTTGTGTTCCTGCTCTCGCTGTCTCTCTGTCAAATAAATAAATAAAATCTTTAAAAAAAAAAATACTGTCAGGTTTTGAATATAAGCTTCCAATTTGACCAACTTCTGACCATGGAGCTACTTAAATAAAAACAAAAAAACTTTCAAATATCTTGTCAGATTTCAACCAGGACAAAGGGTCAATATTCCAGGCAATATTGAACAACCCATGGTCAGAAGAGACAGCCTCAAAGAGAGTGGAAAACATACTACTCCCCAGGATCTAGAGCCACTCCCAAAGAAAGAAAGAAAGAAAGAAAGAAAGAAAGAAAGAAAGAGAAAGAAAGAAAGAAAGAAAGGAAGGAAGGAACGAAGGAAGGAAGGAAGAAAGAAAAAGAACGAACTTCAGTTTTTCAGTTACCCTGAAAGCTGACAACAGTCTGTAGGACACCAGATGCAAATAGAGTGTTACCCACATTTCTGTCCACCCATGTGTTTGAAGCCCCAACCTGCCTGTTGAACTGCCTGTATATGTAAGAACCAATAAGCTGATTGTCCCAGGTAGGCAGAAAGCCAAGCCAAATTCTCAGGAAACAAAATGAGACAAACAAGAAGGCAATAACTGTCCCAGGGAGATAAAAGGATCTGTAGCCAATAAGGGACAACGTGAAATTTTACCTCCCTCTCTTGCCTGAGCACTACAGAGATACAGAAGAACTGACTCTGGTTAGAATTCTCATCCTTTCCTGGCTTCTGCCAGTTTTCCTAGGATTCCATCTTCAGGCTCCAGAGTGAGTGGGGTTAAAGTAGAGAGTGGAATGCTGGTATCTACTGAATTTGGCAAGATTTTCCACTAATTTTATTTTATTTTATTTTATTTTATTTTATTTTATTTTATTTTATTTTATTTTATTTATTATGTTATGTTAATCACCATATATTACATCATTAGTTTTTTTTTTTTAATTTATTTATTTGACAGAGAGAGACACAGCAAGAGAGGGAACACAAGCAGGGGGAGTGGGAGAGGGAGAAGCAGGCTTCCCGCAGAGCAGGGAGCCCGATGTGGGACTCGATCCCAGGACCCTGAGATCATGATCTGAGCCAAAGGCAGACGCTTAACGACTGAGCCACCCAGGCCCCCACATAATTAGTTTTTGATGTAGTGTTCCATGATTCATTGTTTGTGCATAACACCCAGTGCTCCATGCAGAACGTGCCCTCTTTAATACCCATCACCAGGCTAACCCATCCCCTCACCCCCCTCCTCTCTAGAATCCTGTTTGTTTCTCAGAGTCCATAGTCTCTCATGGTTCGTCTCCCCCTCCAATTTCCCCCCTTCATTCTTCCCCTCCTGCTATCTTCCTCTTTTTTTTTTTTTTTAACATATCATGTATTATTTGTTTTAGAGGTACAGGTCTGCGATTCAACAGTCTGATTTTCCACTAATTTTAACTTTAATTCATTTAAATTCAGATAAGAGATTAGTAGACCGAGTACTCAAGTAAAGGAGGATAGAGGGGAGTAGAAGGAGTCACATTAGTCTGTAGTCTTTTGTTTTATGTACCTTAGATCTTTAATTTTTCTTTAACCTTTTGCAATTAATGTTTTGATAAAGCTATTTGGGAATTTTGAAACCTCTGATGGTTTCTGCATGCCAATTAAAATAGGTGTTACATTCTGTTTTTTTGATTTGGGAATCCTTACTTTCAAGTATACTACTTAAATGAACAATCTTGTCTACCTGGAATATTCCCCATAATGTCCATTGTAATTCTAGGTTATCTTAGTAAGATTTTTCCATTTTATGTCTAAGAATCATATATTCTTAGACATAAAATAAGTAGATGTGCCTGAGGTGCTGTTTTCAGTTCTGTGAAAATTGAGTATGCCATTTCTTTAGCTAAGTCTTAGGTTTCTTGGAGCCAAATTAATACTTTTGAGGGATATGCTGCTGGGTTCAGGATTTTGTGTTTTATGGTGTACCTTGTTACATAGAGATTTTCTTGAGGTTGGCAGGTGACCTGGTGTCAATCTAATCCATTTTGTGACCAACTTATTCTAGTATGGGTGTCTTTGAATTAGGTGCCCAGTACTCTAACAGTTTTTAAGTTTTCAAACCCTACCCACCAAAGGCTTTGGTTTCCCAGATGCCCCTTAGCAATAGATCTATAATTTCCTTCAAAAGAATATTTCTGTATAAAGGTGGACACTCTTATGGCTTTTAATAGTCTGACTTTTGTCTACTTAGGTTTTGACTTTGATGGTCAAAACAGTCCAAATATATTGTCTTATTATTTTTTTTCCAAGTTTTCCAGGGGTTTATGCTCTGGACTTTTCTTGATGTCTTTGTAAGTCCCCTAATGGCTGCCACCTATTGTGGACTCTGAATGTAACTATCACGGAACCTGCCCAGGACTCCTATATATGTTTTATATATTTTAAAATAAAATAAAAATATAAATTTTAAAATAAAATAAATATATTTTAAATGGAATGCTTTTGTCAGAGAGCTGCACACAAGGAAGTGGGATTCAATCTGAAACTGACTTATAGCTCCCAGTAATGACAAGAGGAATACTGAGCTCAAAGGGATCAGCTAGTGCCTTTCCTGCAGGCCCTTAGCCGTCAGCTTCAGATCTCATTCTTCACTACCAAAAACTGTTAAAAAATGGTCAAAGAATGAACGCATAGGTGGTTCAGTCGGTTAAGCGTTGACTCTTGGTTTTAGCTCAGGTCATGAACTCATGGGTCATGAGATCGAGCCATTTGTTGGGCTCCATGCTCAGCGGGGAGTCTGTTTGAGATTTTCTCCCTCTGGCCCTCCCCCCACACATGTGCTCTCTCACTCTCTCTCTCAATAAATAAATAAATATACAAATAAATAAATCCTTTTTTAAAAATGATCAAAGAAGACAGTTTAGATGATACAAAAAAACTTCAATGTTTCATGAAGTGGGCAGTCTCCTTTTAGAGATCTGCCAAATGATGCTGAATGCAGGAAGCCCTTATAGGATAGGGAATAAAGAACAAAGAAGAGAAATATAGAAAATATCCGATTGGCTGGCCCACATCATCATACTTGTATGGGGTGAGCAGGCTCAGAGTTCGCTTGGAGTTTGGGGATTGGTTGACTGGATATACTGCATTTCTGGTCTGGCAGTGCATTTACAGGGACATAAAAGTTTATCTAAGTTTTGGTTGCTGATGAGGCACCCCAACAGGAGTAGCTCCATCTTGGGCATAGAAAGTTATTTTAAAAACAGGTAATAATTTCATTATTAATACAGTAATTCAGGTATAATTTATTTATGCCCTTATAGCACATGTTCATTAAGCATTAGTATATGAACTATGGTGACAGGCTTTGTGAGATTTAATGCCTTTTGAATTATCAATATAAACGTATTTTCAAATATATTTTAGTAAAATGTAAAACTCCTCCATAGAATAAGACCACTGGTTTCTTTTTTTATTAAAGATTTTATTTATTTATTTGAGAGAGAATGAGAGAGAGCACATGAGAGGGGGGAAGGTCAGAGGGAGAAGCAGACTCCCTGCCAAGCAGGGAGCCTGATGCGGGACTCGATCCAGGGACTCCAGGATCATGACCTGAGCCGAAGGCAATCGCTTAACCAACTGAGCCACCCAGGCGCCCAGACCACTGGTTTCTTTGGTATAATTACATCTAAGAGAAGTAGAGTTATTAAAAGTGTCCAAAGAGGTAGCAGAGACAGGCTGCTGTCTGGAAAGAAGACTTTATTTGTGCCACGCTTGCTTTTTCACCCAGGTTTTTCCCCCACTCTGGGAGGTCTGAGCTTTAAAGGAAACTAGGATGTGGTAATCTAAAGTCACCGACTAGTTTTTGTTCTTTTTTTCTGTATCTACCCTTGTGGTCCTTGGATAGACAGGGTTGGGGAGTTCTTATACTATTCCTGTCCACACAGAAAAAAAATTTTTTTGGACTGGGCTGGAATTTTTATGGCTTATTTGTTGTTGCTTTTGAGACCATGGCTATGAAAAACCCATCTTAGTATTTCCTTATATATTCTTTTATCTATTTTGTATTTTGAAACCTGATCATTTTTCCCCAACATACTGAGGCTTATAATGACTTCCTTCTTTATCTAGAAATAGTTAAATTGAGAAAAATTAAAGATGAATCTCTAGAAAAAACAATATGAATGAATGAAGCCATATCTACAGATATGATATTTTCATTTATAAATTTTAGTGTTATTTAACATTTTGTCATGGATATGCAATAGCCTCACCTGTACTTTGACATGTTTTAGGGAAATTATCTGGAGTTGAATAATTATATTTGTGAGATCATCTTATTGTATACTTCCTTAGCTATTGTACTTCTTTATAACACTTCCAGCATTTATGATTAATAAATATTTCTTATATTTATCTCTCTTAGATAATACTCTCTATTAATACTATTAGTACTACTACTAAGAGCTAACATTCTCAGCCCAGCATTGATCTAAAACACTGTATGTTTATTGTCATTTAATTTTCTCAACTACTAAAATGATGTTGTAGATACCATTACGATTCACGTTGTGGATAAAGAAAGTAAGACAGAAAAGTTAAGTAATACAAAGTAATACAAAGATTAGTGCACACATGGTGGCGCTAGGATTGTAAACTCCAAGAGAGTAGGAAATAAAGCCCACGTATCCCCAGGGTCTTGTTCAGTGTCTGGTGCTTATGATGCTCAGGTATTATTTGGTAAATGAACAAATGAATGAGTGTAAGTTTAAGAAATACAATTTAGAGGTTTGTATGACATGTTTTCTTGCTTGGCTGAATCTAAATAATGATGCAAGATCTGAAAAAGATAATTTGACAAGTTCTCTGATTAGTCTGATTTTTCAATAAAGTCTTAGGTCATGTCCATATGGACACAATAAATGTGCTACACCATATTGAGTCTTCCTGTTCTGCTCTCTTCAGATAAATGTCATGCTGTCATATACTTGATTTGACTTCAGTGATATGAGTAAAATTAGATTCACTGGCTATCAAATTTATTCAGAACTTAACTCTGAGGATACCTGTACCCAATTAATAGATAAAATCATTGAGTATTGCTGAAGTAAATACAATTCTCTTACATTTGAAAAAAGACTGAACATCAGATTTTGTATAAACAGTTAAAGAAGTAAAATGGATAATATGAGGTCATTTAGAAACACTTGCATTTGAGAGAAACTGAAGATAAAAGAGACAAAATCAAACATATATATATATATATTTTTAGTAATAAAGTAGAGAAAAGTCAATGAAAATGGGGGTTAGGAAAGGAGATACAGGAGTCTTTCAAACACTTAAAATGCATGCTAATTTTTGTACTTTTCTGGGAAACTTACAAAACAAATTGAAACCTGGGGCCCTAGGTGTCTCAGTTGGTTAAGCATCTGCCTTTGGCTCAGGTCATGATCCCAGGGGCCCGGGATTGAGCCCTGCTTCAGGCTTCCTGCTCAGCGGGGAGCCTGCTTCTCCTTCTCCCTCTGCAGCTCCCCCTGCTTGTCCTTGCTCTCTCTCTCTCACTCAAATAAATAAATAAATAATCTTTAAAAAAACAAGTAAAATAAAATTGAAACCAACTAATTCTACATCTTTCATTTTTCTTACACCAAGACAAAACAATATCCTGTAATAGGAATATATACTTTGATCTCTTAAGGAAACACTTGGCACTGAATGAGATAAAAACTCTTCATGAGTATCATATATTTCTATGTTACCAGGAAAGCCAAGTTAATCCGAACATCAAAGCTAACAAAGGAGTGAAATAAGGCAATTTACTTTTATTTCTAATCCTGTGGTAAAGCAGCTCATATTAGTTCTAAAATACTTAAGAAAAAAAAAAAAAACTAATTGATAATATACAACCCAATATTTATATAGTTAACTCTAACAAAAAGAATGCTCAGGGGTGCCTGGGTGGCTCGGTCGTTGAGTGTCTGCCTTCGGCTCGGGTCATGACCCCGGGGTCCTGGGATCGAGCCCTGCGTCGGGCTCCCTGCTCGGCAGGAAGCCTGCTTCTCCCTCTCTCGCTGTGTCTCCCTCTCTCTCCCTCCCCAGCTTGTGTTCCCTCTCTCGCTGTGTCTCTCTCTGTCAAATAAATAAATAAAATCTTAAAAAAAAAAAAAAAGAATGCTCAATATTATTAGCCTAAAGAGAAATGGGAGAAGATGAAGATGTTAGAAATGTGCAAGTACAATTTGTTTTAAATTAAACATTCTAAAAATGCACTCTTCTTTTAAAATGTGAAACAGTTTTACAGAGTAACTCTATTTTCACTTGAAATATTTACTCTGGGGTATTGCACATAACATGTCTCATTGTTGATAAAGTTTTATATGAGTAAATAATCAATGTAAATAATCAGATGTGATATAAGTCACGTAGCCTTTGACAGATTTTCTTCATTAACATGTGTCAGTGCAGGCGGACGATTGTATTCATCCTGTCCTCCAAGATCTTCAAAATGGAACACTTTGAAAAGGGGGCCCTTAAATCCAGTCATACAACTTTTTCAAATTCCATCATCTCAAATTTGTGAAGATGAAAGACCCATCTCACAGGAAAGATCCCCTTAGGTGAATTAAGTGCAGTTTGACAGTCTGCACAAATGCAGAGACATTAGGCTGTTAAGTGGCTACATGTGTATACACATGTTTAGTGTTAAGGCCATAAAGCAAACATTAGCAATCAAGAACATCAAATTGATTTTGGAGCCTATGTCTTCCAAGACCCCACAAAATCTGGACAACAGCTTGGGAAAGATTCAGAGGAGTTCTTATACAGTATGCCTCATTCTCAATTGCAAGAGATTGTGCTCATATGCTAAACTTGCTCAGAGACTACCTAAAAATTCATCCCTCCCTTTGATAGAACCGAGGAGTAAAAATTACAAAATCTGTTTGTCATCAATGATTGCCATCATACTTCACCAGAAGACGGCAACCAGTAAGCTCCATCAAAATCTAATGGCTCTGCTGATGCATTTAGATATGTTAGTGCATGATTTGCTATTATGCATTACTTTATGTGCAGACTCTCATTATCGTAGTCCTATAGTATGAGGCCTTCACACATGTGCATACAGCATGTTCTGACCAGGCATAGTCGGTCATCTTTGGTAACTTAGGGACAACAACAATGACATTTTGTATTGTTGTTACGGTTTCAGACAAACATTTACAAACTTATTATTTAGGCATAAAATGAGCTCTGCACAATTGTAATTATTGAGATAATTTATTAAAATATATCATTTTAGTTGATTAAATAGAACAGTGGTTTTCACTTTTTTGTTGTTCTTTTTTTGTGATCAGTGAAATCTTTTATTCAAATAAACCTTGCACAGATGAAGCAGATAGGAAAGAAGATCTTGTGGTGGAAGAGTGTGGGATGGAGAAGGGGGACTTCACCTTCTTTGAGGGCTGTTTTATTTTCACAGCAGCCCCTAAGGCATTTTAATTTATTTTAATTTATTTTTTAAGGATTTTATTAATTTATTTAACAGAGAGATAGAAAGAGAGCACAAGTAGGCAGAGTAGCAGGCAGAGGGAGAGGGAGAAGTAGGCTCTCCGCCGAGCAGGGAGCCTGATGTGGGGCTCCATCCCAGGACCCTGGGATCATGACCTGAGCTGAAGGCGGTGGCTTAACCGACTGAGCCACCCAGGCGCCCCCCCCGCCCCAAGGCATTTTTAATTGCTTTAGGACTGTGTGCAACATTCTGAAAACTATTGATGTCCAGGATGGGAGAAAAAGCAGAATTTCTCTCTTCCTGAGTTAGAGTCACTTTCAAACAGTAAATTATGTTATTACTGTAATGACACAATACTTAATAATAAAGGTTACTTGATGATATTCAGGCACAGAAAATCTCTCCCCAAGGATTAACTAACACTCATCTTCTGCATGAGACCCATGTTGAGGTGACTACAGGCATTATTAAATAAATAGACACTGACCTAGCCATTCATTATAAGTCACGACCACAAGTCAGTACTTACCCTCTGTAGTCAGAAATGGCTAAATTCCAGATTGGGGACAACTGGCTTAAGAATCAAAATCAGGAAGTGACTTCACCAAGGAAATGATACAAACTATTGTTTACTAACAGAAAGTAGGGTTTGGTTTTCAGCCTTTACTCACTAAATAGGGGCACCATGGCTAGCTGTGAACACTGACAGTTTAAATCCTAGTCCTGGTCCTTGAATTATCACAGAAGCATGCCATCTTTAGAAGCAAATATATACCTGATCCTAGAATTTTGAAAGAGTAATCCTATCTACTACAGAGCTATCCTATCCCTGGTGTTTGAGTTACCTCCTCTTTTATAGTCACAGGGACCAAGATTCACAAGATAAAGGCAATCTTTTCAACCTCATTTAGCAAATGAAAATGAACTTATTAAACGTATCCCTAATGAAACAATACACATGCCATATGCATGACCAAGAGCAAAGCTGTTTTTTTTTTTCTGAGGTTTAAAGAGCTGCTCTCTTCTTATTCTGCTGGAAGCTACATCACTGGGAGAATCAAGGACATTCTGACCTATTACGTATTGTCCTGCATACCAGTACTCTAATTTGTGAGCATAGTTGGGTAATGAATACTGGAATCTCTTGCTGAGGAGAATCATATTGCAGTGTAGTTCAATTAGTCCAATGACATGAGAAGTATCTGCTGGTAAATCTAGCTGATGTAAACCTAAGCTGTAATTTTAAAGGATTACTTAAGATGTTTTCATTGCTTCCAAGAATGCTGAATAGGGAGCCTGTCATTTGTCAGGCCAAAGTGCAATGCCAATGATGGCTTGTAGTCTGCCAGTAGTTAATACCTGGTTGGCACCAGATCTGGGGCAGAGAGAGAGAAAACCAGGAAGTACCAGGGTTGGGCATGAAGTGCTAATCTGATTGGTCCAGTGGTGTCATATTAAAGAAGATATACAAAAATGCAAGGTGGAGACTGGGATGGATAGTATGGCCTTTTAAAATATTCTGAAGAACTAGAATTCTACCCTCTTTATTTATGGAAAGAGATGTAAGCACAACGGACCTGGTCAATTTTCTATCCAGAGTCTGTCTACCTATCCAGTCATTCTAGGAGAGCAGTTGGTTAGCTTTATGTCGGTAGTCATAGGAAAGAAGATATTTTTTAAACAACTCAGGAAACAACAGATGTTGGCGGGGATGTGGAGAAAGGGGAACCCTCTTACACTGTTTGTGGGAATGCAAACTGGTGCAGCCACACTGGAAAACAGTATGGAGGTTCCTCAAATGTTTAAAATAGAACTACCCTATGACCCAGCAATTGCACTACGAGGTAATTATCCAAAGGATACAAACATAGTGATTTGAAGGGGCACCTGCACCCCAGTGTTTATAGCAGCAATGTCCACAATAGCCAAACTATGGAAAGAGCCCAGATCTTCATCAACAGATGAATGGATAAAGAAGATGTGGTATATGTATACACTGGAATATTACTCAGCCATCAAAAAGAATGAAATCTAGCCCTTTGCAATGATGTGGATGGAACTAGACAATATTATGCTAAGCGAAATAAGTCAGAGAAAGACAAATACCATATGATTTAACTCATATGTAGAACTTAAGAAACAAAACAGATGAATACAGGGGAAGGGAAGGAAAAATAAAATAGGATAAAAACAGAGGGATATAATCCATAAGAGACTCTTAACTATAGAGAACAAACTGAAGGTTGCTGGAGGGGAACTGGGTGAGGGGATGGGGTAATTGGATGATGGAAATTAAGGAAGGCATTTGATGTAATGAGCACCGGGTGTTATATACAACTGATGGATCACTAAATTCTACCCCGAAATTAATAATACACTATATGTTAACTAACTTGAATTTAAATAAAATAAAAAAGAAGATATTTTTTCAAGTTTAAATCATCCATATTTATTATTTAAAATGCTGAATTCACTTTGATTTTAATGTGTACATTTTTCTTCCCAACAATGTGATAGCTCTGTGGGGACAGTCTCCTCAACAAAATACTTATAAAGCTGTATCACTGTATGCTCAGGACCAAGTACAGTTAGTGCCCTGAATGTGGTGTGTGGCCAGAAATGTTTTGCAACTGCTAACATGTGTAACCCAGATCTAAGGATCCAAAGAAGTTATTGTTAGGATCAACGATGACGATGATCTTAGTATGTAAATGAGAAGAACAAAATGAGTAATTAATTTTTTATTCATGTTTTAAAACTTCAGCTGTGTTATTTCTGTTGGGGCACTCATTTTCTCATGTGTTATGCCACATTATATTCTTAGAACTGGGTCTGTGGGGATTCTTTGAAGCTAACAGTGGCTGGCTTTCTTGACAGTCTTTTACTGTGCTCCTAGGGGTGCAACAACCTGAGACCATTTTAAACTAAATAATCAGCTTGAAATGTCTAGGGTTATGTAAAATTCAGCTGTAACCCCCCATGAGTGCCATTATATGGGGTCAGATTCTCAATGGAGAGGGGTTTTGTTTTTTGAGGGTTTTTTTTTGTTTGTTTTTCCCTCTCTCTCTTCTTTTTAACTCTGTGGCAGAGTCTAAGACAAGCAATTTCTTTGCAGTTTTTTTTGGTGGGGGTCAGATATATTTCTAGCTTATCTTACACACTGAGGTGTTTAAGTGGGGAGTTTCCTTTTGCATCCCCAACTTTGGGCAAGCCCTGAACGTTTTGTCTTTCTGCTCCCTGCAAGGAAGACTCACCAGGGTTCAGCAAATCTCCCAAAGAACAATCCACCTTTGACACTCTTTCCATCTCTCAATCACATGTTGTTGTTGTTGTTTTGCCTCTTAGTATTCTTTGCCAGATTGTCAATTTGTTTTAAGAGACTTTAATTTTCTGTCATATTTTAATTATTTTCAGCAATGGTGTAGTATCTACTAAGCCAAATGTAAAAACATGGCTATCATAACTGCTGATAATACTAAGCTTCTGAGATACTGCTGCTTTTGTGATATTTAATCGTTCTGTATAAAAAGTGTCCATTAGCATCCAAATATCAGTTTATATTCTGAGAAGGAAGTACTTCTTGACAAATAAAAGAGTTGAATTCATCTTCTATCTTCACAATATGAATATTGGCAAGGGAAATGAAGGAAATGTGGGAAGTAAGCTAAGGAGACAGCATAGAAGGGAGTTGAGAATGTCAATTAGAAGAGAGTCATAAATTCAAGAAAAGATGCAAAATCCCATAATATGAAACTTACTGTTAAAACTTCAAACAGCACTCTCTCACCCTCTGAACATAGGGAATCCATTTCTCTTGCTCTAATTCTATTCTCTAATGTTCTGTGATGACTGCATCAATCTCTTCTTTCTCTCAATTATTGTTCCCTTTCTCATCTATCCAGACTACGCACATATTCTTTCGTTTTCTACTGCCAATACCTTCAAATTCCTTCATCCTCACTGGCCCCACCATGACTAGTTCTTCTTCCACCCTTATTGGTGAAACACCACCCCAAAATCTGATAACTAGGATGGAAATAATCCCATGGCCTATGGATTTGTCCCATGATAAACTTACAGTTCCACTTTCACTTGGATTTTCAAAAATGCATAAAATACTTTGTTTCCCCTCTCAAATCCTTCTCTCATTTCTCACGTCTATTTTAATCTTTATAAGTTTTCCTAAGCTCTTTTCTCTAATATCTACCCTTTCATTCCTGCAAATCATCCCCATCCTACTATACATAGAAAACATATGCCATTATTTGGTGTGGCTCAAAATCCTACCTTTTCTGTCCCAACTCATGTGTATTTGCTTCTATCCTTAATGCTTTATCTCAGTGAAAGTGATTCTTTTCCATCACCCCAAGTGTAACCTCCTCCCCTATAGCTCTGGTTTCACTTTTTCCTACTTCTCTATATTTTATTGTAACTTTCTCATTTGGTATGTTATGTCAGTTTAAGGATGTCCTAGTTACTATGTTCTCTTAACCTTTTTATCCTCTAGAGTAAGTGCAAACTCCAAATATTCATACTCTGCTGAAGAGCTAAACTTAATATTATTGTGATGTTATAATAAACATTATAAAAACATTTGATTGGATGGCAGAATTATGCAGAGCCATTTCTCACTTATTGATGCACACAAACCATACTGTTACATATTTTCTAAACAATTTGATTAAATTATATATACTCTTTACAGTCCCTTTATGTTACAATGTAGTCACCAAAATAAATGCCATGGCACTTTTCTTCCCAATTTTTCCACTTGCATCTGGTTCTAGAAAATTACAAATGTATAGCCTTGAAAACTTCCTAAATTTTTAATTTAGATATTAGTTTTCCAGATTTTTGCCAATTTTATACTCTGTTCACAAGTTCCATTTTCTGTCCATCTGATTGTCTCATATATATTTAACCCAATAATGGATTGGATGTTGAGACTAAAGCTTTTTATGTCTAACTAGTTTAGGAAAATGGGATGGTCTAGTGTACTTCACTGATGATGGGAGCAAGTCATCTTTTAATGAAGCACACTTGGATTTCCATTTGCCATTTTTACTTTTATACCATCATCTGTGTCTTCTTTCAAACTCAGGGCCATGAATTATGGTTAGTTTAAGAAAAGAGCTTGAGGGGCATCTGGACAGCTAGGTCGGTTAAGCGTCTGCCTTCGACTCAGTTCATGATCTTGGGGTCCTGAGATCAAGCCCAACGCCAAGCTCCCTGCTCAGTGGGGAATCTGCTTCTCCCTCTCCCTCTCCCCCCACTTGCGTGTACTCTCTCTCTCAAATAAATAAATAAAATATTTAAAAAGAAAAGAGCTTGAAAATATAGTGGAAGCATAAATGCATGGATTGAGTTGCTAAGAAGAAATATAAGTCCTTAGTCATTGAGAGTGGTGGAAGATGACACACTAATGAGGAAAAATATTAAAGAGCCTTAGGCGAGATGTTGAGAGCTTAAAAGCAAGTCTAGCCCTCTTTGATAAATAATAGGAGATATCCAGGTCTTCATTTCTTTAAATATTGGCCTATCAACTACCATTGGGCCCTAGAGCACAATGGGTAAAGCGGAGAAATAATGCTAATCAAGGGGTAATGCCTTTAAAAGAAGATGTGTTACCTTTTTTCTGCCCTCTACCAATTCCCGTTATATCTGATAATTTCCCCCTTAAAGATGAAATTCTGTAACATTTTTGGGTTCTAGGGAATACTCAGTATTAAAAAGCCAGAACACAGAAATTTGTCTTCTCTTCTTATCTTATTCACTCATGACAGGGGTTGTAAAAAGGTCAAACTTTCTCCATAACTTGTATTTTTTTTTTTTTTGGTAGTGGCCAATGTATGATAAAATATAAACTAATTTTTCCCCAAAGGTAAATGAGGTTTAGCTGAAGAAGACAGCATGGTCCTCAGACTGCATAGTCTGCCTTGATTAGATTCCACTTAGGTTTAATTGTTTGGGAAATGGGTTGCTCCATAAGACCTAGTCAATTTATTTGAATTCTTGTCATTGGGATTTTTGTTTATCCTATAGACGTGTGGTATTTTGGTTTCCATTTGCCATTGACTTTCATGATTATGTCATATATTGGGATATTTGAGTAAAAATAGGGTTTGAGGCTAAATTCAGATATTTCTGGGTTTCCTGGAAAAAAAAGTTATCTTAATATCATTTGATAGCACCTCAGATGTATTTTAAAAACCTACTTTTATGTATTCAGTAACCAGGTGGAGGAGGTTCAAACTTTCAAACTGACAATAATGATAATAATCAAAGCAAGAATAAACATTGACCAAGAAGGTCTTAAAGTTTCTCTTAGCTTGAACTGCGCTTTAGACTGGCTTCTTCCTAACCAGGCCCTGACTTCCATTACTTTCAAAAACTTGCAGTGATATATTTTTTCTCTATTCCCTTGAGGTATATATATATATTTTTAAGCCTCTTGCCAGTTTTACAACCCATATCATCTTCCTCAAGGGCCAGGGAGCCATCCCAGTCAAAAATAATCACCAGAAGACAGAAACCCTATATCTCAGTCTCTGATGGAACCCCTATCTCAATCTCTATGTGAAGATTGGAGCCTGACTTTGATAGGGGACAATTAGCAAACAAAGATGGTCTAATCACAGAGGAAAAATAAAACAAAAAACAAAAGTCTATTTGCAATCTCAGGAATAACTTCATAACTCAACATGGTCAACCTACTGACCGGTTTCCCCCTCTGAAGTCCTCCTGTACTATTTCACTAGCTCACTTCAGTACTTAAAAACCCTCCCACCTTCTATTTCAGCAGAGTTGAGTTCAGATTGAGTTCCGGTCTCTCTCCTATTGCAATAGTCTTGAAGAAAATATTCCTTTCCTGTTTAACTTTGTCCAATATAATTTTTGCTTTGACAAAACTTACATAGCACTTACAGTTTGCCAAGACTTTGAAAACCCGAACTTCACAAAAGAGGGACTGTTTTTGCCTTTCCTTTTTATGGAAGAGGAACTGAGACCCAGAGTGATTAAGCCAATTGCTCAAGGTTAATCCTTCCAGGAAGGGACAGAGCTGAGGTTTGAACCCAGGTTGCCTGGCTTGATAATCAGTGCTCTTCACTCAGTGCAATGCCATCATTCAGATAAGTTTTAGACTCATAAGTATTGATACAGAATAAAGAAAATAAAAACAGCAGAGATACAAATCGAGAAATTTGTGTGGAGTTTTGGAAAACAAAAGAGTTGAAGGTATTTCTGAATGAAAGATTGGTCTAGTTTTGCTGGGGCCTAAGAAGCCTTCATGTGGCTTTGAAAACAGATTTTATTTAAGTTTAAGTGGTGGACACAGATCCTTAGGACAGAATCTTAGCACTCTTTGACACAGATCAGGGATGGCTCCCTTCCCATCTTTTGTCTGTGTACTGATTACTTATGTTTATCAAAGCAATGAGGTAAAACTTCAAGAGAAAAGATTATCTTATAAGCTAAATGAATTTGATAATACAGTCTACCTTTTGGCTACCTAATTGTCATGTGACGTCTTGAAATTTTTATCAGTTAATAAAATACTTTTTATGTTAAATCATGGCTACTATTCTGTAATGGTTACAGTGTGTCTATTTTGGAGGGAGGTTCATCAAAGAAGAGAAAAGATATTGGTAAATCCCAGGTGGCTAGCCTTCCACAAAGGGAGTCTTGTATTTCAGGTATTAGCAGTAGAACATTCCTAAAGAGACTGAGGGTTTTTTTGAACAGTATTCTTTTTCTTCTGACGTCCAGTTTTGTTTTGCTAGCCAATCTGGCCTGACTCACACATGATCTGCATGGGTCAGTGCTTCTCAGAAGAGAAGGCCAAAGACTTCCTTGGTGGTCTTTAGCAGATCTGTGGTGTTTGGTATGTTGACCTGTAGCCTGATCTATAATCCCAGCTGTATCTGCTAAATAAAGTTTAAGTAAACCATCTCTCCAGGTAATGAACTTTATTCTTTACTATGAACTCTGAATCCTGTTTAGCTGATTAATGTTAGTAAATACTCTCACTTGATTCTGACAAAGACATTGTTATTACCAGTGTCATCTTTTTTTCCAGTGTCCTGCTGTAGTCATTTAGCCAGTGTCTTACGTCTTTATCAGAATGCTAACCTCACAGACCTCCTTTTGGGGTGCTACCTCTTTCATTCTGACAGGAGCAGAATAACATTAGAATCTGGGTCTTTAGGTACAAGCTCTTTGCTAGTGAACATAACAGAAATGGGAATTTCCCAGCTTTATGCTTCTTAATTAACGTCTGCTGATAGAATCAGACTCTAATCAGCTTATCTTAAATAGCAATGTATCAGTACATATCAAAAGTAAAAAATAAAACCAAAAACAAAAAAATAGGTTCTCTGACTTTCGTAATGCCTGTACGCGATTATCCTTTTCCTGCTCTCAATGCATTAGTACAATATATTCTTAACTTCCCTCTTTACCCAGCTTAGTTTACATAGAATTTCAGTAATAATACACACTCTTGCTTGTCTGTGATTTTTATATCCTATCTCCCCACACAAACCTAATCCTTATGATCCCAGCCATACATTTTCTCTGGACTTGCAACAGGGCACATGGGGAGAGGCACATCAGCAAAGACAAGTTCTGTTATAAATTGGTGACCACTCACTCAATATACTGCTCATAATTTTTGCCATGTGTCTTAAGTTCAATCAACTCACTCAGTCTCTGAAAAATCATGTCAACACTCTAAGCACCCTTGCTCTCCTCCCTCCAGTTGTTTGATGACCATTTCTAATTAATAGAAAATTATAGCCAGATGCTGAGAACTCCTCATTTCTCAGTACCAAACAGAAATGCAGCCTTGCTATTCCAAAGGTGCTCTGCTTACTGGCAGAATAGGCATCACCTGGAATGTGTTAGAAATGTAGATCTACTGAATTGAAATCTGCATTTAACAAGTCCCCTTGATGTTTTTGTGGATATTAAAACTAGAAAAGAATTGAAATGAAGTCAAGACACAGGTCATTTCTTCCTGTCCTTTGAAAAGCAGTTTCTTTGCCTCTATAAGGCATATTTCTTTTCTTTCTCCTAATTTCTCAGAAATTTGCACTGAGAGTGTTCCTTTACTTCCCAGTGTATTTGGTTTCTCTCTTGCAACTACAATTCCATGCACTCACTTTTTTAAGTCTCAAATTTCTCTGCTAAATGCTTGCACTTATCCAGTTAAAGTAAAATAAACACCAGTTACTGCCCTAGTTTCTTCTGCCTTCAGAGCCAGACTTCTCAAATGAGATGTTCATAATTAGTGTGTCCACTTCTTCATCTAACCCTTGCTTTTCAACCCACTGCAAAGCGGCCTCTGGGCCATCACCCCAGTAAGTACTGTTCTCAGTAATTCACGTTTCATTCATCTCCTTACTCTCTCAGCAACATTTGACACTGCGGGAAGCTCAATGATGAATGAAGGACAAAATAAATATTGACATTTCAGGACCCTTACCGTTCCACTTTCTTCTCCCAATGATCATCTTTCTAGTCATTGCACCTTATGCCTCTGATTTCTAAGCAAAATAAGCAGATACGAGGGCACATGCAAAAACTGCTTCAGTTTTCAAAACTGCTCTAGAATAATACTCAGATAATACTTAGAATAATACTAGGCACTCAGATTTTATCAAAAGAATGAATATATAACATAGGTTATATGTTCTTCCCCCAATCTTCCACTAAAAGTTTTATTTTCTTCTTTATTTTAATTCATATAGTAATTACACATTGCTGAAAGAAAACATCCAGCCTTTTTTTTTTTCCCCTCTTCCCTCCCCCTGCCCTGTGATAGACTTGTGCTTATATCAAAGGATGTTCTTATATGGTGAATAAACAGGATGGAGATAAGGAGCTTTTCTACCCTTTTATCCTTGGGATTTTATCCTTTATTTAACTCCGAAGTCTCTTCAGGCTTCTGACCAAGAAATTGGTTTTTATCACTTCCTTTATTTGAATATCTGTTAGAAGTGGCTATATGAATTAATGGAAAGGAAGAGAGAAATTTCTAAGCCTTTGCTTTATTATAAAGTTCAGAAGTTTGAAAGCTTAGCCCAATTTTATTCTCAAAGATGACTAGGGGTCTTCTAGATCAATTTAAGCCTGGGCCTGTATAATTCCCTACTTTCTGCCAGTGTGTACTGAGACACCTATTCAATTTATGATTATTCTGCTGGTTATTGAAGAAAGACACCTGGGGAAAGTAATATATGCTCATTACAATTGTGTTTTCTTAGGGTTCAATCAATACCTTATAGGGAAAATAAAAAGATACCATGATTAAAGTAATTTGGGGAATAATTATATATCATCATGCTATACTCCTGTTTTAGGAAATTCATCATTTACATTATTATATAACCTTTATTTTAAAGGATCCTTATTTTAGCTTATAAATCTAATGTTTTGAGAAATAATATTGAAGAAGCACTACTAAAAAGGAGACCCAAAGTAACCATTAAAAAGAGCCATAAATTTAAGTGTTCAGTTGCCTTAATAATAATTGGAGCTCCCACCCACTGAAGCATTATATATAACAATTCTTAAAACTGTGTATACTTCTTTTATAGATAAGGACGCAAAAGTTCAGACAGATTAAACAATATCCTGTCTAAGATCTCATACTTAGTCATTACTGCAAACCAGGAAATTCTAAAGTTTACCTTCCTTCCACCTTGTCTTCATTTCTGCCCTTCCACTGTCAAGTTAGCCATTAGAGTAGAAACACCATCTGCCTAGGAGGAAGTTTTATACCGTTTTCATTCAGTATTGAGCTTTGGATAGGAACTTATGCTTAAATTGACATAATCCCTGTATACTCATTTCCTTGGCTTTCCTAAAGACATAGCAATAATATGATGGCTTGATTGATTGTCCTGACAGATGTACCTTCCAAGAGTGTAAGATAAACCCTGCAATTTTCTCAAGATTCAGTTATTTTCTAACCGACTCTGGTCAAAATTATCCCTATACAGAGAGAAATTTTCCATATAAGGCATTAACCAACATCATGCTAAACCTTTCCAACTTCTATTGTTTCCTCCCTCCTCTGTTACCTCTACCACTAGAAAAACAATCCCCTACTCACTCCTACAGTTCTTCTGAAGTGAATTGACTTAGGGGTTGCTAAACATAAATGAACCACCTATTTTAAAAAGCTACTGAAGATGCCTCCTCATAGTTTAAGCTGTGACAATGGATTTGTCTCAACCTGGTTATTTTATACATCATTAGAGGAAATTAATTTCTACTGGTATTTTTTAATAAAAATTAATAATATAAAAAGGTCTTCCAGAAATGCTCTGATGTTTATTCTTAACGAAGTATAAATTATCAACAACATTTGGGTATGTTTTTAAATGTTGCCCCTAGATAATAATTTTGGAGGCCTTCACATTCTGGCTCATTCACTTAGTTGATTGGACTTGGACTTCTAAGATTCCATTTCTTCATGTGTAAAAAGAGGCCTTTAATAGTTCCTATGGTTTAGGGTTATTCTAGAAATAAGTGAAATGTTTATAATGTTCATAGCATAAAGCCTGGTACATAGTATATGCACATTAAACATTAGGGATTTGGTATATGATCTTTTCTCCCCAACGTAAGGATTAAATATAGATAAGTAGCTTATTTTCAGTATTAAAAATGCTACTTTATTTTAGGTTACTACTTTTGTCTTATATTTTGTTGTTGTTGTTTCAGTCTTTTATGGGAGGGCAGAATCCGCCATCACTCTTCCCATAATCTTTGCTGGAGTTTTTTTCTACCCCATAGCACTCTCACTACCCCTTGAACCATAAGATCCAAGAAGCAGCCTTAGTTCCAATGGGAGATGGAAACTTTACCTGAAGTCTTTTAAAGTCATGTATCTGTTATGCTTTATGATATATTTTACTTTTTTAAACCTAATATGAAAATCCCCCTACTGAGAAATTATAGCTCCTTTTTTTACTGTTAAAGACATCCTGAAATCAGGGGCTCCTGGGATGGAGCCTGTATTGGGTTCCTTGCTCAGCGGGGAGCCTGATTCTCCCTCTCCCTCTGTCCCATCCCTCTGCTCATGCGCTCTCTCTCAAATAAATAAATCAAAATCTTTAAGAAAAACAAAAGGACATCCTGAAATCAATAACCTGAACTTTCAGAACTCCAGCTAATGAATAAGGGATATGTTTTGAAAGTTAAAATCCAACTTTGAATCTAAGCACCATGTTATTAGTGTTTATGCTTTAAGTTAGAGATATTAATGCTGATATTAATAGAGATATTAATTTTTTACATAGTAGCTATGAGCTGCTAACACATTAGGGTTCTCTTTATTTTATTTTTTAAAGATTTATTTATTTATTTGAGAGAGAGAGAGGTGAGCGCACAAGCAGGAGGGGCAGAGGGAGAGAGAAAGAGAGACTCCCAAGCAGACTCCCAGTTGAGCGCGGAGCTGACAAAGGGCTTGATCTCATGACCCCAAGATCACGACCTGAGCCAAACCAAGAGTCGGATGCTAAACCAACTGTACCACCCAGGCTCCCCTTGGGGTTCTCTTTAGAAGTTTGATTTGATGTAAAAATCATAAAATTTCTCTACAAAAAATGTTGACAGACATTTAAGATGGAGCAAGAATTTTATTTTTAAAATGGGAAAAATCAGCTTTCATTTATTCATTTTTTTCTCTGTTGTCCCTGAATATCCACAATATTTATAAACAGCAAAATCATACAAAGAATAGCACTATGCTGTGGGAAAATTAGAAAGCTGTACTAAATGTACTGAATTCCCCCTTAGCTCAAACAAATCTTAAAATTCGGTGTCTGTATACCAGATGGTTCTGCATTCCTAATAGCACTTGTTTCTTAGTGATACAGTTTAGAAATAAATTCTAATTTTATATATAATCAATGGTACACGTGCTTAGCTATTCTATGACATGTAGACCAGCAGATAGCATACCTTTAGCTAGCTTTTGGCTGCTTCTGCTAAACTCCCCCAACTAGTGCAATCAAGGAGAATTACCGTACCATTTGCTTGTGTTTATACCATATGAGAGAGCTTTGGACATAGGCTGTGTAATTCATTCTGATTGCTACCAAGTAATTCTTTGCAGACCTGTAAATCAAAACTGGCTGATTTTCAACAGTATGATTGTCATGTTTTAGAAATTTGGCTAATTAAAACTTTATGAGTGGACAATTAAAAGGAAATGTCTTGTATTTAAGAATTAAAACAGTGGCTAGAAAAGAATACATATTTTTACTGTAGTACGTATATATGTATATACGTACCATATCTATATATTTTAATATGATTTTCTTTTTATTTGGGAGAGGGGATAAGGTTGGTAATGTACTTAAATAATAATTTTTATTTGACCTTTAAATCTTCTTAAAGTATCATTTGGCCTTGCATCCTCTAACCAAATCTGCTTTGTTCTTTTAGTTAGGCTATGCTATGGTTGGCCACACTTTCCTGGGCTGATTCTCTAAGTTTAAATAAAATGAACATGGACATAGTGGGCAGAAAAATTTCAGTAGGATTTCTGTAGCTATAAGCTCTTATAAAGAGTTTAGAGGAAAAGTTGTTTTTTAAAAATATTCTCTACCAAAAAAGGGCATATTAACAAACATTTTTAAAGAAGAAAAAGGTCAGAAACATGGGGAGATTTTTTTAGTTCTCCTAAGGTTTGTGTTTGACTAAAATCATCAAGATAACCTAAAACATTTGCTTGGTGGTGAACTAATGATAAGGCTAGTATTATTACCTGCGTATTTATTTGAGGATGTCGGTTTGCATTTGGTTTAGATTCTCATTTACAAAGAAGTTCCAAACATCACAAAGAAGAGTTACAAAATAAACAGAGCAACAAGGCGATATTTGTAGTATGCTCTACACAATCTTCACTATCCCCTTAGTTGTGATTTTTGGAAACACAGAGTAGGGCAGTCTAACTCCCAGGTGGTGAGGAGCTTCTGGATGAACCTCCTACATAACATGTTTTAATGCACCTATTTGATGAGGTCTGCCTATAGATGTGCTCTCTCCAGGGGATGGTAACATTTTAGTATGTCAGACATTTAAACATTAAAGTGAAAGCATTTGAGGGTAGATATTAAAATACAGAGAGCAAAGGAGGGGGGTGTGATTTATGTATTTGTATTCTTAGGTTTTGGGACCTGGGCCTTCTGGACCCTGGAGAGACTACTCCTCCCAGGGTTAGCTGATTCCTAGAGATAATAAAGGACTGGACGGTGAGTACACCCTTTATACACAAACTAAACAATTTGGAGCCCCCCTCCCCCAACACACACACACACACACACACACACACTTCTTTAGGTCTCTTACAGTCTGGGCCAATATGCCCCTGCTGTAATCATACAGGGTCAGGTACTAAGCAACTAAGGACAGCTCCTATGCTGCAGAGTCTGCTGAGACCATTCCAGCCTCTGAGTCTTAAACCTGCTTACTTTGCTTCACTCCTTCCTTCCTTCTAAAACCACAGCACATTTTCCCCTGGCTCCCTTTGTCTCCTGACAGTCCTGGTGCTTCTCCAGGGAAGAAGGGAAGAGAGAGGACAGGGTTATTAATATATTCCAATTATCATTTTTCTTTTTCTTTTAATTCTTCTTAAAGTCTCATTTGGCCTTCCTTTCTATTTAGCAAACTTAAATGGCCTTGCATGGCATGGGGTGCCCCCGTCTTCTTGGGAACTGTGAATAACAAACTGCTTTTCAATGGTGCTCCTTTCCTGATCTGGCCTCACCAGACCAGAATAATAATAAAACCTGCTTTTTAAAACAGAAGAATACCTTGGAGACTGACAACTGGACAAAAGGAAGAAAAACACAGTACTGAAAGTAATGTAGAGATTTCTAATCTATGAAATGCCCCATTTTAGGATACAGGATGAAAACAATTATTATAATACATGCTTTGCAACAAGTAAAATCAATTGAAGTTGGGAATTCATGAGGAGGAAACAAAGCAAGGCTCATTTCTGCCATTCCCATGTCTGATGAAAATAGCATTAGATTTGGAGATCATAGTCCTGTGCCTAGCCCCAGAACAAACACATGGACATAGATAGATGACCCATGTTGGGCAGAGAACAGAGGGAGAACAAGAGAGGGTGGCAAGAGGGTGCGTTCTGATGCTTATAAATGTACTTTTAAGAGTATAAAGTACTAAACAAACTAGAGATACTCACATGTTTGCTAGTATTCTAAGTCTTTAAGAGACAGCAATCCCTTGTAGTATCCCTTATCGTTCCTATCTATCTCCCTCTCTCTCTATATATATATCTTTACATATCTATATCTGTCTAAATTGTTCGGTAGCAACGTAATAGAAAAATGAAAAGTGAAAATGCAATTGTTTAATGTGACTCAAACTCTGTATCTGTCCATACTGAGACTCTAACCATGAAAATATGTAGCAAGTTGTGGGCAGAGGGCTGTTTGTTCCATAGGCAGAGAGTTTGTAGAAATAGAAAATAGCCTTTACTGTGTTGGAAAAGTTGCCAACAGTGTGCTTGTGAGGAACCACGACTGTCATTTCTCTCAAAGTAAAGCCCTTCAACCTAATTCCATCACTTTCTATTATCTCTTCTTTCCTTACTTTCTTATTTCCAAAGAAGGTGAAGGAACACTTCAGGAAAAGGGGTTGGCTGGAGCAAGGAACAAAGCGCATTCCACAGGTCTTATTGCTCTCCACAGCTTGTATTAGAAAGAGCTGTTACTAGGCTGCCTGATGAGGAATTTTGAAGTGGAGTTGGAAGTAGGCAAAAGAGGAGAAAAATTATGGAATACAGTATCACATCAAAGCCGAACTGTGCAAATAAGAGCCATATCATGACCATACCTGAAAGTGATTACTCTGAAAAACGGAAAATAGCAAGCATGACTGAATTTATCTTTGTTCTACATCTAAAATAATTTACAGAGATAACCAATAAATCTCAAATTAGAGGTCATGAAATTACTCAACATCATGACATGCTCTTTATCCTAATTTTCACACAAATAGAAACTACTTACCCAGCTAGCATTCATTCCTCTTCTCTCCTCCCCACCTTAGCCCCTGGTAACTACTGATCCACTTTCTGTTGGTATGGATTGGTCTAGTCTGGGTGTTCCACGTAAAGGGAATCATGCAATATGTAGCCTTTTGTGTCTGCAATATTTAACTTAGCATAATGTTTTTAGGATTCATCCTTGTAGCATGTATCACATTTTGTCCCTTTCTGTTACTGAATATATTCTATTATATGGGTATATTGCATTTTAATTGTTCATTCCTGAAGGCTAGACTCTTGGGGTTTTTTTTTTGCCCTTTATGGCTGTTACAAATAATGCTGCTATGAACATTCACGTATAAATTTTGTGCAGACAAATGTTTTCATTTCTCTTGGATATATACCTAAGAGTGGAATTATTGAGTCTTATGGTAACTCTATGTTTAACTTTTTGAGGAACTGTCAAACTATTTTCTAAAGCAGATGCATCATTTTATATTCCCATCAGAAGTTTCAAATTTCTCCGCACTCTTGCCAACACTTACAGTTATCTGTTTTTTTTTTTTTTTTTTTATGGACAGTTATGTGTCTTTTTAATTTATGAAGTGTGTGTAATGGTATCCCATTGTGAATTTGATGTGCATTTCCCTGATAACTAATACTATTGAACAGTTTTTCATGTGCTTATTGGCTAATTGTACATCTTCTTTGGAGAAATATCTATTCAGTTCCTTTGTCCATTTGTTAATTGCATTGTCTTTTTATTATTGAGTTATAAGTTATTTTTATATGATAGATACTATTCCGTCAGATATGTGCTTTGCAAATATTTTTACTCATCCAATGGGTTGTCTTTCACTTTCTTGATATTGTCTTTTGAAGCATTTTTTTTTTAATTTTGATGAATTCCGATTTATTGAATTTTCTCATGTGCATGTGCTTTGGTGACATATCTAAGAAGCCATTCCCTAGCCCAGGGACATGAACATTTACACAAATGTATTCTTCCAGAGTTTTAGAGTTATAGCTCTTAAATTTACACCTTTGATCCATTTTCAATTTTTTTAATGTGGTATGAGATTAGGTCCAAGTTCATTCTTTGCCTGTGGATATCCTGTTGTCCTAGCACCATTTGTTAAAAAGACTATTATTTCCTCATTGAATTGTCTTGGTACCATTATTAAAAATTAATTGATTGTAAACAAAGGGTTTATTTCTGGACTCTGAATTCTATTCCACTGACTGTGTCTCTATCCTTATATCAGTGCCACAGTGTCTTTATTTTTTTATTTTAGTATCCTTCTTTCTTTTTTTCAGCTTTATTGAAGTATAACTGATAAATAAAATTATAAGATATTTAAAGTATACAATATGATGATTTGATTTACATATATATTGTGAAAGGATTTGCCTGTCAAGTTAACACATCTGTCACCTCATATATTTACTTTTGTTTTTGTAAGAAAAAAAAACAATGGCTTAATTATTATAGCTTTGTCATAAGTTTTGAAATTGGGAAGCATGAATCCTCTTTGTCTTTTTTTTCAAGATTGTTATTCTGGACTCCTTGAAATTTCAGGATGTGCTAGCAAATTCTACAAAGAAAACAGCTAGGAGTTTGTTAGGGATTGCTTTGAATCTAGATAAATTTGGGAAGTATAGCACCTAAGCAATATTAAGTTTTCCAGTTCATGAACATGAGATATTATTCAATTAATTTGGTCTTCTTTACTTTCTTCCAACATTTTGTGTTTTTCAGTGTATAAATTTTGTATTTGCATTAAATTTATTCCTAAGGATGTTACTATTTTCAATTTATTATAAGTGAAACTGTTTTCTTAATTTCACTTTCAAATTGATTCTTCCTAGTGTACATTTGTTTTTGTATATTGATCTTGTACCCTTCATCTTTGCTGAACTCATATATTAGCTCACATATATATATATTAGCTCTAATATATATGTGTGTGTATTTTTTAGAATTTCTTCTATGCATACTTAGTATATCTTAAGACAAATTTATGTGTATCTTTTGATAAATTTAAAATTTAATAGCTGCATCAATCAGACTTCTTACGAGAAAAAAACCAATGGGATTAGAGAGGGAGGGAGAGATTTATTTTCAGGAATTGACTCATGCAGTTGTGGGGGCTGGCAAATCTGAAACCTATAGGGCAGCCTAACTGTCTGGAAACTCAGGGGAATTTTATGCTGAAGTTTTGAGGTAGAATTTCTTCTCTAGAAAACCTAGGTTTTGCTCTTCACGCCTTCATCTGAATGACTGAAGCCCATCCACATTATCAAGGGTGATCTCCTTATAAAGTCACTTGACTATAGATGTTAATTATCTCTACAAAATACCTTCACAGCAACACCTAGATAAATGCCTGATTAAATAACTGGGTTCTATAGTCTACTCAAGTTGACACATAAGACTAATCATCACAATAACCAAAGTAGTGCTTTTTGTTTTGCATTTTATCCATAGTATTTTCTGCATTTTTAATGAAATTTAGAATACATTAGGGCTAGGTTTGAAATAAACTAAAAATCCTCTGATATTTTAAGAAAAGTCATGGGTTTAAATTATTATTTTACCCTCTGTAGTACAGATTGATTAGACACATAATCTCAGAATTGTACTTTGGGCACTGATTCTTTTCTTAATGATTATGTGAGCACTATGCGAAGAATTTTACTTATCTCTCAGAATGACAAGGGAGGGAGCCCTACCAAATCTTGTGTACTTTCCCATGGTTCTTCCTATATCAGATTCCCTTACATTTTTTTCTAGATTAAATACAATCTTGCCTGTATTGAAGGAAGCACAGTGGAATGGGACATTCATTCACATAGTAGCAATGAGGAGACCTTCGGGTCTAAACCCCTTTTAGTTTGTCCTTTCAGAGCTACTCCCGCTGATTTTTCTTTGTTGTGCTGGGAATAGTTGGGTGGTCATTAAATAATAGGTGAAATGTGAGTGGGTGAAGAAAGCAATCCATTCTGATCTCCATAACTGGCCATTACCTCACCCCCTGCTGGGTCAGCATCTCCAGGAGGGATAAGATGGGCAGTTATAAAAAAGGAACAGCCAGGGAATAGCTATAAAATGTTTATAGAACACCTATAAAATGACCCCTGAGGCACAGTGAAAAGGCTGCTTTACAGTTAAAGCATAGATTCCAGACTACTGGCCGACCCCCTGCCCTGCGAGAGGCCACCTTCACACTCACTAAACCAATTCAACCCAACCACTTGCTCCCACCTTTCTTTTTGCCCTCTTATATAAGGAGGCTATAAATTAGGAGGAAAATGTGTATCACATTTGACTTTGAATTCTCTAGCTTAAGTTGTTGGACCAGATCTGTGAATATACACATTTACGTTCATATGGCTTGTCCAGATGGAATCTCAGGGTCTGGTTCGGCTCGAATGCTATGAGTCATTATGAAGATATTATGGGTGGGCCACATTTTCTTGATCCTGACAACTTAGTGTTGGTGGTTTATGTGGTTAACAGCCAGACACTTCTTCCTCACCAACTTACAAGACATTATAAAAGGTTGTCCTCTGAGAGGTATTCAGTCAACTAAGAAATTACTGAAAATATGAGTGAAAAAAAATGTGATTTTAAAGCTCTAGGCCAGGTAACTCTATGAATTCTTTCTGTTACTCAGTACATTTTATTGAGATGTTAAAGTGTAACAAAAGAATAATTTTGAATAATATTTCACCTATAGTGTGATGAGGTCAGATGAATCATCCTACCTCACAGGAAATTGACTTTTTCAGTAACTAGAAAATTCTTGTCTGTTTGGTTTCTCACTCTTGAATAATACTGGAAACTTGCTGGCTTTTGTGACTTGGAATCATCATTTTTATTCTCCCAATGGGCGTGTGATAAAATTGAAATAGATTTTGCCTTTTTAATTATACTTCAGTTTGACTCTCTTTTAATATTGTGCTTTGGTGGGTATAAATTGATAGACTATAAGAGATAAGAATACCAACCTCAGCAGATATACTAGATCTTAATGTCCCAAAGAGGTCTTCAGGTAATTTGTGTCTTTTTTTTTTTCCCAAAAAGTTGGAGAAAATATAGGCAGTGATGGGCATTCTGTAAAATTAATTACAAAGCCAAAACAATGGTCTCTCAGGTTATATATGTATTTTTTTGTTTTCTAAAATATCTCATTAATTTTTGAAATGCGAGTCATTGTTTTGTCACTGTTCACATGTTTTCTATTGGTTCTACATCATTGCCCTTCATCATTTCAGGCTTTGAGGAAAGCATTTTGGCAGAATTTTCCATCAAAATTAAGAATTCTTTATTAACATTATTGTAATCACAGTAAGATTAAACATCTGAAACGTGATGGTAGGTTATAGTTCTTTGCAACTCCTTCTTAATATTTAATATAATCTCACAACAATTTTAGATTTAAAAAACACATATTTTATATTATGAAATAAAGTTTCTATGTAATTTTCTTGTCTAAATCATTAAGTCCCATCTCCAACATGGTTACAGAGTTTCTTTAAATGCAATGTTTTTGATCATGTGGATTATAGAAAATGCAAGCAATATAAAAATTATACAGAAGAAGTTTCGGTAACCATATTGTAGATATCTCTGTATTTTATTCATATTTTTAGGCAATATTATTTTTCCAGAGATGCTGCTTTGCAAATCTGTTTTTTTAAACTTTATATTTGTGCTTATGTCCATAAATAGATATCCATTGTAATTATAATGCCTACATTATGTTCTAGTTCATGGCTGTATTATGATTTATTTAACCCATTACTAACTGGTATTTACAACTTTTTACTATTTTAAGTAGCATTGTAAAGAACAGCTATGCACAGCCATCCTTGCAAATTTATGCAATTACCTATGATGGCATACATTTTTTTTTAAGATTTATTTATTTGACACAGAGAGAGAGAGAGCACAAGCAGGGGGGGGATGGGTAGAGGGAAAAGGAGGGGGAGAAGCAGGCACCCCACTGAGCAGAGAGCCCAATTTGGGGTAATCCCAGGACCCTGGGAACATGACCTGAGCCGAAAGCAGACGCTTAACCTACTGAGCCATCCAGGCGCCCCAATGGTGTACGTTTCTTTCTTTCTTTTTTTTTAAATTTGTAATGTGTTTTCGTAATGTACATTTCTAATATAGGAAATGTTGAGCAAAAAGTGTTCACATTTTAAACCTAGATAGCATATATTGCAAAAGGAGATTTCAAAGAGGTTGTGCTTATACTCCTGTTAAAAATTTGAAGACATCTCCTATTACCTCATAGCCTGGCTAACCCTGAAGTTGGCAAACATTACATAGTTTTTAATTTTATAAGCAAAAGAAATACATATAGCCATTTCCTTGGATTTTCTTTCTTTTAAAGAGGTTATTTTTTGTGGAGTTCATTTGTATTTCTTTTCTATAAAGTATTTGCCTATTTTCTAATTAAAATATTTTCCACTTTTTCCACACGATTACTATTTTTTTTTACCAATTAATTATTATAAGCTTTCTTGGATCTTTTAACATTTTAAGTTAACATTTATCTTAAATGATAAAATCCATCAATCTTATCTATGTATTTTCTGGGACTCATCTATAATCTAGGGCTTCCCAGAGCTAATTTCTAGCAGAAACAAATTGTTTTTAGATGTTTTACACATAGAAAGACAAAGATTGGCTCAGGCATTAAAGTCCTTTCTGATTTTTCTCTGATTTCATAGTTTAGGGAAAGTATATGAATAATATACTTCATTTTTTTCTTACATGACAATATATTTCTATTTTTGTCAGTGGAATAAAAACCTTGGTCTCTGAATTCTTGTTTTACATCATTTCCTTTAATCTAAACTCCATGTACATTGACTCACTTTCTCTGACATCTCAATATTGTTAAAAGGGCTGAGGTCATCCTTATTTTTTGTTCTCTGTAGATGATCCAGTTAATCTTCCAGCATACTTATAACACTCTTTCTTTAAACCTATTGATACATAACTGCATGAGGATATGTTTCTTAATTGATTTCCTTTCATTAATTTTTCCTGACCCAGTGTAAGATATATTAGTCGGAAAATATATATATTCCTTCATTTTAGAAAAAAAGTGTATGTATTGAATCTCTGAATATATTTTTTGAGATATGCCAATCAATATTCTGGGTCTTTGCTTATTGCCTATCTTTTATACCTATGGTATCAGGGTTCTCAAAAAAAAAAAATAAAACCTGTAAGATATCTGTCTGCCTATCTATCAATCATCTATGTATCTATGTATGTATCTATATATCTATCTACTTAGGTATCAAGGAGAGAGATTTATTTCAAGGAATTGGCTTTTGGGACTGTGGGCCCTGGCAAGTCACAAACCTATAGGGCAGACTGGCATGTTGAAAACTCTCTGGTAGGAATGATGTTACAGCCCTGAGACAGATTTTCTGCCCCTTGTAGGGAAACTTCAGTTTGCCCCTAAGACCTGCAACTGATTGAAGGAGACCCATCATATCACAGGGGAGGATAATTTCCTTTACTTAAAGTCAGGTAATTGCAGATGTTAACCACATTTACAGACTAACTTCATAGCAACAGCTAGATTTGTGTTTAATCAAATAACAGAGTATTACAGCCTAACCAAGTTGACACACAAAACTGTTAACACTTACCGTAATCTGACTTTTCATTTTTATTCTTTCTCTGTTTCTCTAGCAATTTGTTTTTTTGTAAGCCTGAATTTTATCACTGATTAGATGTTCTTATTAGATTTTGACTATGTAATTGAATTTTTCCCTTTAATTCATTTACATTGCTTTGACAGCTTCATTTAATCTTATTTTTGGTGTCTGATTGCCTATTTGACACTTAAAAACAATTTGTCAAACAAATTTTAATTTATTCTCTGGAAAACATATTATTTTTCATGAGAAAAGTGTTCTAAAATATATCCTTTATCCTGTTTCCCTCTAATTTCTTGCTGAAGAATTTTTGTCTTGATTTGTATGAGTTTTTCTTCTCGTCACTTGTCTTTGCATTGGAATAGTTCTGTTCAAACCTGTTATCAAATACAAAATAATGGAGCTTGAAACTCCCTAATTACTAACCCAGTTGATATAAGTTTTGATTGAATAGTATTCTTTAACTTGAGTTTGAAATTGTTGTGTTCTCTAATTTTCCAAACAGCTGCCTGAGGGATTTAAAGTTGGGGCTTGGAACTAGATGTGGAAGCATTTTGAGAGTTTCTTCCATATGTGTTGCCTCCAAAATTGAAAATCTTCACTAGCAATGAACTCAGTTGAAGTTTTTGGGCTTTCTAGAGACTCCCATTTTAAGGATCTGGCTTATTTTGCTACTTAGGAACAAGCCAGGTACTGTGACAGAACACAAGTTGATAAAACTTAATGTTGTTTATGGCTAAGTCTGTTTGGTTTGGTGAAAGGCATAAAATTATTTCTGAGTAGGCTAATTTCATCATCAAAATGAAAGATGTTTCTAAGATATGAATTTGCTTCTTGTCCCCAAATCTTCATCCTGGACATTATTTTTCTAGAAGCTGAGTACAGATCAGGAAGATGACCCTTAAAATCCTATGACCTATCCTTCACACTTAACATGGTGCCTGTAACACACTGATAACATAGGCCGTTAGAAAGTTAATCCTCATTTCTCCAAACACCTGCCATGTCTCTGACTATACACCTGTCTTCTAAGAATTCTTAGAAAAATCTACAAAAACAACTCTGCTTAAATTCAACATAATATATGAAGATTTCCAAGAGTGAAACTGTCTGTTAACCCCAGATATACTTTTCCAATTTGGCACATATTGTATTGTTATGATAGCTACTTCTCAGAAGTGGTGCTAGATGGATGGTGGCCACCCTTATATCTCCACTCCCCAAGTAACATTGCTTTCTTTCATTTTAGTTCTTTTAGTTGACCTGGTCTATTTCAAGGTTTTCTCTGCAAATGTGTCCTATGCTGACAGAACATTTTTTTTCTAAAATCATTTCACTTTTTGAATAAACTCTTAGCTGGATTTATGATGTAAAGTCAATTTGGAAGTGTACAAGGTGAGAGAAAATTCCTAAACTCTAATCCTCATTTTCCTAGGGTGATTTACGAATTTCCATACAATAAAATAATTCACTTAGGAAGACTTATTCTTAAATAATATTTCACTGAAGGTACAAAGGTTTTTGGAAACATCAACATTTTAACTGATTTCCTAAAAAGAGCAATTTAGAAATTAAAGAAACTAATAATTATTTATTAGTGACATTTCTTTTTTAAAAAAAGATTTTATTTATTTATTTGAGAAAGAGAGAAAACAAGTGGGGGGGTAGGGGGAGAAGGAGAGGCAGACTCCCTGCTGAGCAGGGAGCCAGTGACATTTCTATGTAAACAGTTCTATATATGTCTAACTATGGCAAATATTTTTGTGTATAGTTATTTTAAACTTCAACTTGAAAATTAGGATGGTCATACTCCTAGTAAACTGAGAAATATGGATTACTAAAAATGAATAACTAGACTGGCATGCACCTCATAGAATGTTAATCTCTAGCTAAATTACTGTATTAAACTCAGATAAAACAATCTCATTAAAGAATAGCAAAGAATTGGGGTGCCTGGGTGGCTCAATCATTAGGCATCTGCCTTCGGCTCAGGTCGTGATCCCAGGGACCTGGGATTGAGCCCCGCATCAGGTTCCCTGTTCCGCGGGAAGCCTGCTTCTCCCTCTCCCACTCCCCCTGCTTGTGTTCCCTCTCTCCCTGTGTCTCTCTTTGTCAAGTAAATAAAATCTTTAAAAAAATGATATTCTACTTACAGAGATTTTTTTCAATTAAGATAAAATTGTATAAATATACAAGGTATATATACAAGGTTCTTATTTCAGTTTTAATTAAACATGGCAGTAATCTTAATGTTCATCAAAAGTAAAACTACTGAATGAGCCATAAAATAATCATGTAAGAAATACTATTGAAACATTTATAATTTGAAGTAGGAGCTTACACCCACCAGGATGGCTACTATCTAAAAAACAGAAAATAACAGGGGTTGGTGAGGATGTGGGAAAATTGGAACCCTTCTTTAGTGTTGATGGGCTGTAATATAATGGATTTACTATGAAGAGCACTATGGCAGGTCCTTAAAAAATTAAAAATACAATTACCATATGATCCAATAATTCCACTCCTGGGTATATATCTGGATGAACTGAAAGCAGGGTCTCAAAGAGATATTTGCACACCCATGTTCATAGCAGCATTATTCACAATAGCCAAAATGTCAGAGCAACCCTAGTGACCACTGAAGGATAAATGAATAAACAAACGTAGTATAATCATACAATGGGATATTATTCAGCCTTAAAAATGAAGGGAATTCTGACATGTGATATTACATGGATGAACTTCAAGAACATTATGCTAAGTGAAATAAGCCAGTCACAAAAGGAAAAATACTGTATAAGTCCACTTACATGAGATATCTAATGTAGTCAAAGTCATAGAAACAGAAAGTAGATTGATGGTTGCAAGGAAGGGGATGAGGGGAGCGGGGAATGAGGAGTTGTTGTTTAATGGATGTAGAGTTTCAGTTTAGCCAGATGAAAAATTCTGGAGATTGGTTGCCCAACAATGTGAATATACTTAAAATAAATCATACATTAAAATGGTTAAGATGGTATATTTTATTTGTGTGTTTTACCATAATTTTAAAAAGTGAAATAGATTTATTTACATTTATGTGGAAAAGGGTTTAAAATATGGTTAAATAAATATTAAATGAAAAACGTAAGTGTAATAATAGTGTAACATTGTGATCTAATTTGTGGGTAAAGAATGTGTGTTTATGTATATGTGTTTATGTGTGTATGTGTGTATGTGATTACCATTCAAGCAATTATGGAAATGAGAAGATTAGCTTTTGGTTGAGAGAGCTTGCATCCTTTTCACAATTTATTTTTAAAATAGGAGCATGGGGCGCCTGGGTGGCTCATTTGGTTGAGCGACTGCCTTCGGCTCAGGTCATGATCCTGGAGTCCCTGGATCGAGTCCCGCATCGGGCTCCCTGCTCAGCGAGGAGCCTGCTTCTCCCTCTAACCCTACCCCATCTCATGTACTCTCTCTCTCTCAAATAAATAAATAAGTCAAAAAAAAAATAAAATAGGAGCATGTATTACATTTTAAACAAAATAAAACAGAAAACTAAAAGTAATAATATATGGTTGACAGTATTCAATGAATTAGGCCAATCTCATATCATAAATATTATCTATGACAGAGAGAAATTAATGAAGAATATTTAAGTGTATTGTTTTGAAATTAACAAATGCCATAATAAATATTTTGTATAGATTAACTTTAATTCATTAAGTAATAAAGCTAAAAATGTATGTACTAAGGTATTTATTAGGCTTCTGGCACCATATGGAAAAGTAGTATTTTTTGAACACTTTTGCCTTCATTCTAATCTAGTTTCCTCCAGGATCTGTTGGATGATTTCCAGCCATACTACTTAAAATAAATATCTATAATTTTTATTGACAGCAGCTCTCTTCAAAATGTCAAATATACTAGTATGTGTGCAAGATATTCTAACAGGTGCAATAATGACAGCTTGTGGCCAGAATGAAATACCAAAAAAAAAAAATTAATGAGACCCTGTATTTTGAGAATATGTATAAAATTCTTGTTATTTTGTCAGTTCAGATGAAAGTCAAGAAAAGGTACTTGTGTAGGTGTGAGGGAGAAAGAAGAAAATGCCTTGCTCTTTCTGTAAGTATTCAGAAAAGATAAAAAGTAGTTACAAATAATTTCCTACTGAAGTATCCAAGAAGAAAGATGTGTTTTGCTTCTTAAAGTAAAAGTTAAACAGCATAGGCAAAGCAGAGAGTCGGGACAAAAGAATGGTTATCTTGCTGCAGAAAGTTTTTTGCGAGTAGTATTCACCTTGGTGCATTTACACTGAGCCCTCAGCTGTGACTAACTCCCAGATTTATGGGTGCAAAGGTGTAACATGGCCTGTTCATTGTGAGTAACTTTTCCACTAAAACAATCAGTTACATTAACAAAGTGAATTTATCAACATTCATTCAGATGCAAGTAACAGAGGACCTATAGGCTCAGTATGTGTTGTCTGGGACAGTTTAAGTTCCTCACGTGGGACATTGGCTTTTCAGTAGAAAATTTCAAGCTTATTCTAAAATAATGTGTCAATTCACAGTATCTACAATAATCAAGTAATCATAAAATATAAGAACAATGTTGAAAGAATAGCACTACATGATTTCAAGAGTTACTACAAAGTTATAGCAATGAGAAGAGTGTGCTTTCAGCATAAGAGTAGACAAATAGATCAATAAAACAAATAGAGGGTTCATAAATGTGTCCTTATATGGTCGATTTTTAGCCTAGGCACAAAGTCAATTCCATGGAGAAAGACTGTCTTATTTTTTTCAATTTGAATACAGTTGACATACAATGTTACATCAGTCTCAGGTGTACAACATAGTGATTTGACAAGTTTATGCCTTATGGTATGTTTACCACAGTGCATCTGCCATCTGTCACAATACATTGCTATTACAATATCACTGACTATATGCCTTTTATTTCTGTGACTTATTCATTCTGTCCCGGAAGCCTGTATCTCCCACTCTCCTTTACACATTTTGCCCATTCCCATACCTCCTCCCCTCTGGCAACCATCAGTTCTCTGTATTTATAGGTCTGATTCTGCTTTTTTGTTTATTCATTTGTTTTGGGGGATATTTTTGTTTTTATTTTTTTGTTTATTTGTTTTTTTAGATTCCATGTTTGAGTGAAATCACATGGTATTTGTTTTTTCTTAGTCTGACTTATTTCACTTCGCATAATACCCTCCTCCAGGGCCATCCATGTTGTCACAAATGGCAAAGGCTCATCTTTTTTTATGACTGCAATATTCCATTGTATATATATGCCAATCTTCCTTATCCATTCATCCATTGATGGTTGCTTTTAAATCTTAGCTATTGTCAATAATGCTGCAATGAACATAGAGGTACATGTAGCTTTTCATTTTCTTTGGGTAAATACCCAATAGTGGGATTATTGGGTCATATGGTATTTCTGTTTTAATTTAAAATATCCATATTACCCAAAGCAATCTAAAGATTTAATACAATCCCTATCAAAATACCAACAACAGTTTTCACAAAACTAAAATAAATAATACTAAAATTTGTATGGAACCACAAAAGACCCCAAATAGCCAAAGCAATCTTAAGAAAGAAGAACAGAAGCTGGAAGTGTCATGATTCCATATTTTAAGGTACACTACAAAGCTATAGAAATCAAAACAGTATGGTACTGGCACAAAAATAGACACATAGATCAATGGAACAGAATAGAGAACCCAGAAACAAATGCACGATGATATGCTCAATTAAACTATGATGAAGGAGGCAGGAATATACAGTGGGGGAAAAGACAGTCTCTTCAACAAATGGTACTGGGAAAATTGGACAGCTACATGTGAAAGAATGAAACCAGACCACTTTTTAACATTGTACACAAAAATAAGTTCAAAATAGATTAAAGACCTAAACTGAGATCTGAAATCAGAGAAGTCCTAGAAGAGAACACAGGCAGTGATTTCTCAGACATTGGGTGTAGCAGCATTTTTCTAGATCTGTCTCCTAAATCAAGGGAAACAGAAGCAAAAATAAGTGAGTGGGACTACATCAAAATTAAAAGCTTTTGCACAGCAAAACAAAAAGCCAACCTACTAAATGGGAGAAGATATTTGCAAATGATACATCCAAGTTAATATCCAAACTATAAAAAGATAGTCTTTTTTAACATACGATTCCTACAAAACTGGAAAAATGAGTGGGAAAAAATACTCTTCTCCTACTTTATACCATACACAACAGTAATTTGAAAAAAAATCAATTATATTAAGTTCAAAAATACTGTATGATGTTAGAAATGCATGGTGATAGAAATCAGAATTGTGTTTGCCAATGGTGATGGAGGTTAACAATGGGGAAAACAAATTTTCTGGTATGATGGAATTATTCTGTATCTCAAACAGTAGTTTGGTTATTTTGGTATATATATTTCTTAAAATTCATTTAAATGCACATTTAATATTTCTGTGTTTCACTGTAGGTAGATTTTATCTCAAAAAAATCTCAACTATAAGAAAAGGTGTTAATTCTGCACACTTTTACTTGCATGACACCCACAAGAAAATCTTAATATATCTAAAATAAACAAACACTTTTGCAATTACAATCTGCTTTGGCTTAGTAAAAATACAACCCTCCTTTGAAATTAGCCAGAAAGGAAAAAAAAAAAGATGGGCTTGCAAAAAAAGGCTCCTTAAGAATTGAAAAAATGGCACAAAAAATATTTAAAATAAAAAGTATTGTCATGTCTCTGGAATAAAGCTATGCCTGTATAATGTTAAACGTCCAAGTGAAATGTGAAAACTTCAAACTTGCAGATATTTTCTTTCAGACCAACAAATATTCTGATGTTTTCAAGTCTAAGGATAGAAGGCTTTGTATAAAGTTGATTTTTGTTGGAATGAATCTAACTACATTAGAAAAAGATGAAAAAGTTAAAGGAGGTGCTAGAGATCAAGTTACAATTAAATATTGATGAAAGTTGACTTTGGGAAAATATTGTGTATTCCTGACGTGGAAGAATCCAAAATAAATTTGTGAGGATTCAAATTGAAATGGATCAAGTTTGTGGCTGCAGCCTTGCTACTTATTAGTCCTCGTTTATGTTTTCTTAAAGTACATAGGATTATATTTTTAAAAAGTATTTTTAGGTAAAAATAACTCACGATAAAAGATTGCAAATATGTTACCAAGTAGCTATAGACAATCTTCATATTTATTTTCTTACCTCTGTAGGAAAACTTATCTTCATCTTCCCACCGTATGGAACCGTGAGGCTCAACTGACAGTATATTTGTGAATGAAGTTAAAAAACTATAAAACATCACACTCACTATATGTATCATTCTAAATATTACCATTACATGGTTTCGACTGAAAAATGTCAGTAGTGTCATATAAATCTGCTTTAAGAAAATGTTTGTATTTTACCTATTATTTTTCCTTTTTTTCTTTTTGTTTTGCTTATAAATAGTGTTTTTGCACAAGTCCTCTAGATTCAGATAGAGACTTAGCATGTTGCTCCTAGCCTTTGGTTATCCAAATCTTTTATATTTATTTTCAGACATAAGCCAGAACATTTCAGTTTTTTATAGAACTCTGCACACATTCAGAATCCTTTTGATGTTCAGAATAAATATAGATGGATCAAACAGTCTTTCTTTGTAGACCACAGTTAGCATGATCTTTTGTTAGGGTTTTAAAAGAGTGGACACTAATCAGAGAGGCAGATTAGCATTGTATTTATGAGGATAGGCTCATAGGCCAATCTGTTTGAATTCAAAATCATACTCTGCCACTTTACTGGCAATATGACTTTCAGAAAGAACCTGAGCTGTCTTTGAATCAGCTTTCTCAACTTTAAATTATCTTTAATTTTCTATATTTCATAGTGCAGTTTTTCACATTAAATGCAGTAGTACATTTAAAAGACTTAAAAGAAGGGTAAAAATGTAACAAATATCAGTTACTTTTATTAAAAATAAGCATGTTTATCAGGCTTCTTAAAACTATATAGGCAGAAACAACTTTAGGTGGGACCAGAGAGATCCATACTGGGAAGCTGATTTTCAAAGAAACTTTAAATTGTTGTAATTGACTAGGATCTAGGAGTTCGATGTGCCACTTAATAAAAAAAGCAACTGAGTCTGGCTGCACATTTTTGGTACAAAGCCTGCTTGGGGATTATGGGAAGCAATCTGGCATTAAAAACTGAGCTGATAGTTTTCTCTTCAGTGGTTTGGCCTCACTTCCATGTGGAATTAAATAAGCCTGTAAACCAGCCTGAATGCTCAGTGAAATAGAGAAACAGAAATCAAAGTGTTAATGTTTGTGTTTTGTATTTCATAGCTCTGAGTCAATTGATTTCTTGTTTCTTAAAAGCCATTTTTTTTTTTTTTTTTAAAGATTTTATTTATTTATTTGAGACAGAGAGAATGAGAGAGAGAGAGAGCACATGAGAGGGGGGAGGGTCAGAGGCAGAAGCAGGCTCCCTGCCGAGCAGGGAGCCCGATGCGGGACTCGATCCAGGGACTCCAGGATCATGACCTGAGCCGAAGGCAGTCGCTTAACCAACTGAGCCACCCAGGCGCCCCATTAAAAGCCATTTTTAAAGAGAGCCTTCAAGAAGTCACACAACATTTGAAATCTGAAATCCCCATCTTCATATTCTTAAGTTAAAAGCTTTAAAGAAATGGTAGAGGCTGCCATTTTATACATTTAAATGCCTGAGAGGCTTTCATCCTTTTCTTGAAGCTAGAGCATGTTTGTTCTAAGGCTAGTATGAGTAGAAGATGCAATTGATCACATGGGTGGATATTGACTTTAGTGATGCTCAATGTATATCAGACTCAATATTTTTGTTTGTTATTTGAGTTTTGTTTTTCCTTCTATTTCACTTTGCTGTACTGACAGATGACACATTACGGTTTTGAGGTGTGTGTGTGTGTGTGTGTGTGTGTGTGTAATGGATGTGATAATCTGAACCGAATAATAAAAAAGGAAATGGTGTGATTCCCTTGAATGTACTGAGAAATTACTTTGGCAAGCAGAAGAATAAAATCTTCTATGATGACACTGTGGCTTCTCCTTGCACTTCTTTCTTTCTTAAGTGTGTGTTTGAGATGTCATGGGCATGTTCCTGGGCACAATGGACACGATCAATCACCTTTTTCTTTCTAGAACATAAAACGTGAGCTATTTTATAATGTTGCTATGTACTGTTCCTCCCTTTCATGTTATTCCAAAATACAATTCTTCAAAATAAATCTTACTGATATGTTCCCATACTGATGAGCATATGTACACAGAAATTATTGCTAAGCAGGGCGATTCGATATATTTGAGTAAAACATCTCTTGGTATTGCTTTAATGGTTGAGCAATTGTGTTCCCCCTGTGTGGTCTCCAGTGCATAGGTGTAAGTGTAAGAGCAGCTGTGCAAACAGTCTGCCTTCCTGATGTTTAGATACCTCGCTGGGATCGCGGAACAACGGACGGAATAAAAACTGCAAAATGTAATAAAGGCAGAAAATATACATTAGATATGTTTCTCCTGAATCCTGATAAGAAAACCCAGATTTTATCCTTCTTTCTTTCTTTCTGAAAATATATTTAATATGCCACCTTTTTTAGAAACCATATACATTATACATCACGTTTCAATACCAAAAGTACTCTTTTGTGGCTTGAAACACACAGGATAGAATGCTGTAACTTCAGAAAGGGAGGAGATAATTCCACTATATAAGAAAACTCAATGATGGGGTACTTTTCTAAATTCGGACTGTAACAGAAAGTATTGTGGAGGCAGTCTGGTGTTTTATTTTCATCAAATATTCTCTCCTTATTGAATCCTCTCAATCTTTAGGCTAAAAATAGGTATGATTTATATTGGAAATATGAAAATTAAGTTCACTCAGCAATGTGTTCAGATAGACTTTAGGAGGGACAGGAAAGAATGAAATTAACAAGTTTACCTGTAATAAAAGTTTCATTTCTTTTCATTTGCATTAAAGAATTGAGAAAATGGCCACCTCTGATTTATCAGTTTGTACTCAGGATAAGTAGTAGTTGGCAGAGCTGTTTCCTTTTTGTATAAAAACTATATTTGCTGAACACAGATTAACATTTTTGAGAAATATTTTGCAAGAACCATATTTGAGGAAATGCAACTCTAGATCCTCTTCAGGATATTTCATTTGCTGAAGCATTTAAACTTTAATATGAAGTTACTAAAGACAAAAAAAGATAAAAATAACTTTAAAGCAAATAATTATTGTATGAGTCTATATCTACATTAATTCAGACACTTTTCCTTTAATAGAAAAACATCAGAAATATGTGCTTAGGGCTTTGAGCTCTCTTGAACTAATGAGTAACATTTTGGTAATTCACATATCAGTTTATAATTTACACCCTTTACCTCGGAAATTAGATACATTTTTGGAAATTATAAGAACACTATCATACACCGAAAAAGGTACTTTTTAAAAAATAGAATCATGTTCTTGGGGAAAGTATATTGTAATACAGACAAAATGTTTAGGCAGGTTCTTGGGTGCTGGCATAAACTGCTCACTTAGTTATGGGAATTAAACCTTGGCTAGCTAGCACAGAAAAAAAGAAGGAACAAAAGTCCATTGTATAATTCCTAGAAGGTAGTTTTGTCGGGAAGATGCACTGAAACACAAAAAGCAACAATAAAAACCCTTTTGATGGTTGAGGGAATGGAATTTAGAAGAAAAACTAAGTATCCATGGTTAAAAGAAGCAAAAAAAAAAAAATAGGTGATACATAGATTAGACATAATGGACTCCACATCATGAGAATTAAGATAAAATGAATTCTGAGTGTTTTGGAAATCTTCTGCCTCATTTGGATCATTTTGAAACTTTCATTTAGCAAATGATATACTAGCTGAAAATTGGGTTTGCTTCTTGCTTCCACCATGGGAATATAAATTTAGGTCAATCATTAAACTCTCTAATGAATATACTAACTTATTTTATTATCATAGATATTATGTATACATTTATTTCCCATCTACCTTCATACTCTTTAACCAGATTCTCTAGGGTTTATAAACAGACTCTATCTACCTCCATTAAACTATTTAGGGTCAAGTTATTATGAGAATCATAATTTAGAGATTTAGAAATTGCAAATAAGTGAGTAGCTCTATCCTTTACCAATTTGGATAAGACTGTTTTCAACTTCTTTTATTTATTCTGGGAAGCATTTTACTCTTTTCATAAGATAATGTTAAATTAACTAAATTAATTATAACTATAATACATTTATTATATCAATTATATAATTTTAATATACAATATAGAATTATAAGATGCATAGTACAGAATTATAAGATATAATATAGAATTAAAACATATATATTATTGAATGAAGGCGGTAAACGCTTCTTCCTGTATTTCTCAAGCAGAGGTAAAATCTCCTATGACTATCTTGCCCTTGTGAAATTAGTGGTGTGGACCAGGTGGGCATATGAGAATGGATGTGCTTCAGCCAACTGTTGCTAAGTAGAAACGAGGGTTTGCTTTTGCCACATGCTTTCATTTTAAGGAAGCTAGAAATGCAGCTTTTTAAGTGAAATATTGTTTTTTTTTATATTAGAAGAATCTAAATATCTTAAAACACTATATGAGTTCAACAAAACTTGAGGGGCATCAGCTAACTTGCTGCTTCTATTAAAAAATTCATCATCAGTAACAAACCACGAGAATGTAGCTGGAGGTTTAAATTCTCTAACATAAACCTGAAAAACAACCTCTATTTCATTAGGCTGACTTTTGAACAGTGAACTCCACTTCCTCCAAGGAGCTTTCATAGGTCTCAACTGCCCCCCAGCAGGATCTAGTATGTTCTTTCTCAAATTGCCCATAGCACATTTTTATGTTTCCAGCAGAGATTTGTAATAATACTCTTTTAAAATAAAAATAGGATATGAGGTATAGAAGGTACAAAAACTAATGATGGGGTAGCTAATACAGAAAATATGGTGTACATTCTATCTTAGAAAAATCTTGGATCTATGACTTTCATGATAGAATATATATCACAATTTTATCACGTTAGAAAATTATGTAGTTGTACACACTCTGTATTGTAAGATTTTAGGGAAAAAAGAACTCTGATTTCCACTTTGCATTCCTGTCACCGTGGCCAGACTTTGGATGTTTAATATGTGTAGAATCAAGTTAAATGTATCATTAAAGTTTTATTCTGATTTTCCATATCTTACCTGCTCAGGAGTGGTGATTCTTGGCACTATATATTGAGAAAACTATCAATGCTTGCTTATTCTTTGGCTCCTTAAAATATGTAAAGGTAGTATTATTATAACAGGATTGATACATAACATGCACAAAAGTGACATGGAAAGAATGAGGTATAGCAAAGGTTATTGCATTCAGATTTAGGAAGTGGTTGCCTAGTGAGTGAAAATCAGTGAAGGATTACTTTTAAGTTTCTTCATCTGTGGGGAATCTCTTCCAACCCAAACCTGAACTACAGAGACCTTTGGATCCAAATCTGATTGAGTAAGGTGTTCCTATGAGCTTTTCCAAAGGTTGCTGTTACCAAATATTCTCAAGTTTCCCATCACTATTAAAAGAAGCTGTTCTTTTGTTTCAGTCTTAAATTCCAAGAGTGCACATTTTTTTTAATGATTTTTGTCATACCCATGACTTTTTTTATTAGCTCTAGATATATTTACACATCTACACACACACACACACACACACACACACACTAATGCTTTGAACAGGATTTGTCAAAGATTTCAAAATGAGGATAATGATGGAAAATACCAAATACACAAACATGTTTCATTGTATTTGCCAAATCCTTAAACTCTATTTTCTTTCTACAGATATTAACTAAAAAAGAACATATCAGAAGTCTTAGAAATAATTATAAAAATATATTTGCTACATTATGACTCCAAATCATAGTCTATACTTACAAATAAATTTCTTATGACCTTAAAATAGTCAGGAGTATATTTCTTGACACAGTAGTGAAACATACATTCATACCCACAAATATATGAACTCACACATATAAAAATAAAAAATTAGTATTTAAAATTCAAGACTGCTTGATATTTCTTCACTATACATGGTTTCATAAAGATCTTTGAATTGTCATGACAGTGATAAACTGTGAACACCTGGCATGCTATCACTGAGAATGATGGAAGACTACATAAATTTGATATATATTCCTTCTAAATAGGAAAAATAATTAGACTTTATGGAAGCCATAATCCAAATGGTGTATACTTGGTCTTTTTAGAGTCCTTAGGATAGTTTTACTCCTGAAATAAAACTCCCGATAATTTTAAATCTGAGTTTAACTCAGATTTAACTAACAGTAGAACTTCTATACATGTTTTAATATTGTGATGCTCCCAAAATATTTTACTTTTTTAAATCAAAGTCTCTGAAAGAAAAAAAATCCTATTTTAAAGATATCAAAAAACACTGAAAAATAAAGACACATTTCAGATGAGTAATAATTTACTCAACCATTCAAGTTAATTTTTAATTAAATGAATTATTCCTATATTCATAGAAGATTTCAATTTCCAACAACATCATTTTAATGAAACATACATAATTATATCCATCTCTGTCAAATAAAATGCAAAATCATTTCAACATTTTTCTGTGATAGTCTAAACTATTGTCATTTACTTGAGTTAGTATTTCTCCCAATTCAGGACATCTTAGTTTAAAAAGTTAAGTTTTCCTAACTGGCTGGAAAAAAAAATACTAGTTTACATTAAATGTTTAGACAGTGATACTTTTTAGAGCCTCTTTCTCATGAATATTACTTCTGGGAAACTACTATATATGTAAGATACGAAAACCGTGAACACATTCACAGATTCATAACACATTAGTGTTGGAAGGTATTTTTATATACCTGACTTGTCTAGGTTTAAATTGCACTGAAGAGAAACTGAGGATAGGCAGAAAAGTGATAATCATCAGCAGGGTCTCATGGCTTCCTTTAACTTTCCAAGTGGACTTCTTCCGTGCAGGATTTTTGATGTCAAATAGGTGATCACTTAAGCAACAGCTAACGACAGTCAAACTCTTGCCCAATTTACTCTGGTAGAATTAGTTCTAAAGTGATCACATGTATATTTAAACCAATCCAAGTGAGTATCATGCTAGCTGAAATTGAGAATCAAATCAAGACAGAACCCATGAAATAGAGTTTTAATTTTAATTTATAATGTTCTACATTAGCTGAGCAAATATATGGAAGAAAATCAGTAAACTCTCTTTAGAAGGTCTAATTAAAATGTGTGGGGCCATATTTTTATTGTTGTAATCATTATATAGATAAAAGTTTAGGAAAATATGCTTAAATATGTTTCAGAAGACACTCCTAACATCGGATATTTATAAGCACATCAGGGTATAATTGTGTTTCAGAGTCAAATCTGCAGAACTTGTTAGACAACCAGCTCTATTAGCAAATTTTTCTCAAGTCAGTGCAATATTGTTAGTATCTGAAAAGTCACACAGAGTATTACTAAAGACTTACCACAGCATTTCCGCCAACCAGTGTTCAAATGTGTATTAAAACATAGTTGAGAAAGCTGAGAACAATGAAAACTTCCTAAATATTGTGTTTTCCATGTTTGTGCACTGGTAACATAAAGACAGCTGAGCTCCAAATGTCTTCACTTTTAGTAATACTCTTGATTGAGTATTACTAAGAAGAGGAATTTTCAGCCTGAAAGGATTATCTTTGTCAAAGTTATGACAAGTTATGAATTGTCTTAAGCAGACATGCCTTCCCTTCTTAAATTCTGGTACTGTAATAAATTTGTTTTAAGAATTAAGCATGGAAAGCTAGCTTTGTCTTAAGAATTAATTTTTATAATCAAAACAATGCCAAAAAGAACAGTGATATTTTTTTCTCACACTCAAAACACATTTGGCTTGGACTAAATACAAGCATAAGCTTTTAATCATAGATGCTAAAAATCATTTATTTACATATGAAGATATAAGCAGTAGATAGGTAGGTAGATCAATAGATATGTAGCCAGGTAGAGAAGGAAAGCAAAAAAAGAAAGGAAAAGGAGGAAGGAAGGAGAGGGATTGGGAGAGAGAATAATATATGGAAATTTATGAAAACGTACACAAAATATACAGATTGTTCTTCCTTTATAATTCAAAAATAGTTCTGCTGCTGAATTTGCACATGAAAAATATGAAACAAAAATTTTAAAGACATAGTTCTAACACATAATTTTTATGACATAATTCTAACACAGCACGCACTGACATACAGGGAAACAAGGAATATACGGAAATACATACACACAGCCTGAAAGGATTATGTACTACCTTAGGAAAACCTTGGAGCTATGGTTTTCATAGTAGAATAGCTGTCACAATTTTATCACACTGGAAGAAATATGTAGTTATATATTGGAATACATACATATATGTATGGGAATATATTCTTATCCACTACAAAAGATCTCCTTTGATTTCAAATTTATGGTCAGGCTGTAATTGCTGGGTATGAAGGGTGGGTTAGTAAATGATTATGTGAATATGATGAATGTTGTGTGAAACATCAGTCTCTACCACTTTCCTATTCATCCTCTACTCTCTCACCCACTTGTGCATATCTGGCAATTCTTCAGGGATATCTGTTTCCCCTCATATCTATTAGAATAAGTATATTCAAAATAATTTATAAGTTAACATGTTGAGTACATTCTTATATGTACTACTATAACATTTCAATTGTAAAACAATATCTAGAAAAATAATCAGTAAGATCATTAACAATAATAGCTAAAACAACAGCAGAGTCAAAAGGCCTAAATTTTATGTATATATATGACCTTGTGCACATTTTCAAGCTTCTGTGCTTGAAAGCTAGGTTTGTAAAGCTAGGAATAATACTATCATTTGTAAAGCAAGGAGTGATACTATCTGTGTAACTACTACACAGATTGATGTAAATATAAAATGAGTTAATAGATAAGAAATAGTGTGGTCTGTAGAATTCAGAACACAATGTAAATGTCAGGTGTCGTTCATGATGTTTTCAGAGATGATGGATGGCTACAAACTTTGGCCAGAGGAATTGAGGGCAGCACGAAGATAATAAGCAGAGGGAGTAGAAAGAAAGCTTTCTACGTTCTGTTCCTGCAGAACTCTCCTGCGTTGTCCTGGGGCAATTTTCACCTGTCTCTTATGCATAGAAATCAGTGGTTAGTCTCAGGCTTCCAGGCCAGTGTCCACATGCTACCAGGCCAGTGTTACCATGATCATAACAGAAAATCAGACTCTACTGGGGAGAGTTGGTGAAAACAGGAAATATGATAAGCCATATGTAAGTATTTTCTTCTCTATTAGAATGTGCTGTTGTTTCTCCTGAGAGTTTGAAGTAGGTCCCTGAGCAATAGAGTTGTCTGGTGGATAATGGCGGCAAAGATGGGTAATTCAGTGTCTAAAGGATACAAAGGCTCTCTGCCCATGTTTCTTCACCTCTGGGCTGTTTAAACTCACTGTTCCCAGCATAGATTAGGGCTTTCTCCTCTACTGCATGACTCTTACGAGAGCAAGTACCTGGCATCCCTAGAGAAAGATGGGTTTGTAGGAAAAAAGATTTTTCACCATAAAACTACTATAAAGGACAAGAAAAAGAATATCCTCTGAAGTAGTATTTTTTTTTTAAGATTTTATTTATTTATTTGAGAGAGAGAGCGCATGAGAGGGGGGAGGGTCAGGTGGGTCAGAGGGAGAAGCAGACTCCCTGCCGAGCAGGGAGCCCGATGCGGGACTTGATCCAGGGACTCCAGGATCATGACCTGAGCCGAAGGCAGTTGCTTAACCAACTGAGCCACCCAGGCGCCCCTGAAGTAGTATTTTTGAAATAGTTTACTCATGTATTTAAACTAATCATGGTAAACTATTTCAAATTAAAATTATTGGAAAGATTTTTTTATTAATGTATCACCATATGTATGGTGAACTCCAAGTAGGTCAGCCATAATTATGAAAGGTAATACGATAAAATGGTGCTCAATATGAAATGGTGTTCAAACCTCTTGGTAATGAGAGGAATGGAAATTTAAATAAAGGCTTTCACTTTATACTGTTTGATTGTCCAAAATTAGAAAGTTGGCTAATACCAGTGTTGGTGGAGATGTGGGATAATAGAAACTCATATACAGCCAATGACAGTATATTCTGGCTTCAGTAATTTTGGAGAAAATCATAGCATTAATATGCCAAATTATTGATATACTCTATCAACCCAGATTTTCCATTCTTAGGTATTTATCTATGAGACATTTTCACACATGTTTATGAAGTGCTCAGGGTTGCAGAAATGCTTGTGAGGGTGAAGAGTTTGGGGGAACTTTGAGTGTTCATAATTGGGAAAATGAGTACATATAATGTACCAAATTCAGATTATGAAATACTATGTATACAGTAGTTCGGAGCAGAACATCAGATATATATGTGGCTGAATCTGACAGAGTACTGAGTGGAAAAATAAAGGAGGGATAACTGTTATACTGCCACTGATGTAAATTAAAATATATGTTCACAAACAATATAAGTTTGTCAGGAATGCATGAAAGCAAAATTAAATAAACACATTTATGATGCAAGAGGAAGAAAAAAACTAAACAAGACAACAAAGAAATCAATATTTCTTATTGCTAAGAGTAAGGTAATGTTCAGGCTTGGAATAGAACTGTGATATGATCTTGTCCAAAATTCTCCATTTTCTGCTTAAGAATTATGTTTTTGCTCAGAAGACATAAGTGACTTCCTATGTAGGGGTGAAGCGGGAACACGCACACAGATTTACTGGCCCTTAATCTCATATAGTCTCTTGATCACACAGCAATCTCCTTCTTCCCTCTCATGTTCTATAAGAAAAACCCTACTTTGTTTTGATATACATATCATACCTTTAAAATTTTAGATTTATTGGGGCGCCTGGGTGGCTCAGTCGGTTAAGCATCCAACTCTTGATTTTCGTTCAGGTCATGATCTCAGGTCATGATTTCAGAGTCCTGAGATGGAGCCCTGCCTCAGGCTATGTCATTTAGCAGGGAATCTGCTCAAGATTCTTTCTCTCCTTCTCCCTCTGCCCCTCCCCACTAAAATAAACAAATCTTAAAAAAAAAAGTTTAGATTTGTTTTGCTTGAAAAAAGCTTTGCTAAATGAGAATAGGATCTTCATATGCAAATAATGAAAGTGAAATGATTAGAAAATTTGTTTATATAACTATTCATATTTCTGCTTATGTTTTCTTAAAGTGCATTCCAACCTAAGCTTATATTAAGCAGTTTATCTTGGTAAGTCAAGACATAATTTTGTAAGGAAAGATTTCTTAACAAGATTTCACACAAGATTTCAGTCTTGTGTGTGAATGCATGTATGTATGTGTGTGTGTGTGTGTGTGTACACAAATATTAGTTTAGCTAAAATACTACAATTTAACCCAATAAAACTAGGAAATTTAAAAGTGCAGAAAAAATAAGCTGAAATCAATATGATACAATATTAATAATAAAATATGTCAATAACATGAAATATCAGTATGGAATATCAATTGGAAAATGTGTAGATTACAAAGACCTAGATTAATAACAATGTTGAAACTGTAGAGGAATTAATATTCAAAATGTGCAACTTTTTCCAATATAGAATATGATTCAAACCATTTCAGAACTCTTCTCTATAAGAAGGTGAAAGTTCAGGAAGGAATTTAATATGAAACTGATTGTGGTTAGAAAACCAGGAGCTGACCTTATTTTTCTTGAAAAAACAAAAGCAAAAGGGACCTCAAATTTTACCTCTTATCCAAAACCCAACACCTAAAGCAACATTGTGACCTCTTTAAAGTTGCCTGGGGACATAAACTCAGAACGTATTTGCAAAATGGCTTTGTAACTGAAATTTTAATATCACTTTCTAAGCAGATTTACTCTCCTTGGGTGTCCAAAGAGTGCCACAGACACTTTTAGGCTATAAGTTTCCTCCTGTTGGGGTCCCAGAACAAAGTGGGAGGGCTTCAGGCCACAGAAAGTAAACTCAATCTTCTCCTCATTTTGAATAAGCAGAATGACACATTGTAGTGAATAGAAGATGTTTCTAAATTCCTCGATGCTATGAAGAAGAACTGTACCCCTACCCTAGTCTGTCTCATTACCCTAAGTTAGGTCCCATGGGAAACTCCATTAATACTTCCATATTACCTATATCTACACATTAATATGCAAATAGCAATCTGAAGGCCAAAAATTCCCCATAGCTGAATCTAGTGCAAGGCTCCAGAGTTTTGGCAACCACAAATTCTGATGGGTTCATGAGTCTGCTATTGGGCAAACGGTATTTTATTTCTTTTTTAATTTAAAAACTCAGTATCGTAGAACTATTTTGAGCACACAAGCTCACTTCACCTTTGTAAATTCTCTTCTGAGACAGGGCAGTCTCCCTTTTTTTGATGCTAGTTTTTCAGTGGGGAAACAAACCAAAACCAAAACCAAAAAAATACACTGTATTTCTTCATCTCAGTCCATTTCCTGGTATTGGCTGTATCCAAAAAAGACAGAGTGGAGCCACAACAGAAAAGCCTTTGTACGGGAATTCCAAGTCAGGCACAAACCAAAGCCTACTGGAAACCTTGTGGGAAACAGTGTTCTGTGAAGTTTCCATTCTCAAGACCTCAGTCCATCATTTGAGTCAGCAGGTGATTCAAGACCATCCATTACTGATTATAGTTTAATTATTATTTTAAAAAGAGGTCCATCTTTATATCCTTGGACATATTGTTATAACAAATTTGTTTCTCAAAAGATATTGCTCCAAATTTAACCATTTCTGAAAACACAGAATTCTCTTTAATTTTCTTAAGTGTCTATAACCACAAAATCTCTAAAAACACCATAACATATACTTGTTACATCTCAAAGTTTGGTGAAGCCTTTGTAATAATGGGGGCAAATGTTGAATTCACATTTTAGTTTTATATACTTTTTTTTTTTTTTTAGTATATGGGAGCAGAGAATTACAGACCTTGTAGAAACCCAGGATAAAGATAGAAAGACTGCCAGGTTGCATGTTGAACGGGGGCCGACGGAACGCTCACTCTTGATGCAGGGATCCTGCCCTGGGCAGATTTAGTGCCCAGTCCTTTTGTGGTCTTCTCTAAAGTCCTTGATTTGACCTGCATTCTTTTCCTTTGCCATGTCCATCCTTCTCCCTCAGATATTCTTTCCCTTTAAGACTTCTACAAAGCCAGGCAGTATTTCCCAATTATTATACATACCTGGTGTCTCTGCACAAAAAAACCCACAATTACCTTTTCATGTGTTAAAGATTTTTAAATTTTCTAGTAATCAGATAGGACTAAGTTAAATAATGAACTTTGAAGCACTTCCATTAGGTGACATTAGTAAAATCACGGGCTGATACTGTTCATACTTTGTCAGTCTCACTATCTTTCTCCCTTTCTTGACCCAACCTGGAGATTTCTGAGTGAAACATTTCCAGATTTAGCCTGGCCCAATTAAATGCCAGACCAATTTCCTCTACCAAAATGTTTTTTTTTTTTTTCTAGATTTTCATCTGCATATTCTCTATTGGGTCATTTCCATCAGCATTTTAAAATGACTCACTACCTCTCATTTTTCAGAAATCCTTTCTAATCATATCTTTCCAGTTACCACCACATTTAACTCATAAAGTTCTCTGCTTAAGTTACCTGCATCTGTTTCCTTACTTCCCACTTCATTTAGCCTTTGATCCCTTCAGTCTACTGTAAGTGTTCTTGTTAAAACACTGGTAAAGTCCAACATTGCTAAATCCAATGTAGAATTTTTAATTCTCTGTAAACTTTCACAAGTATTTGAAAAGTTCTCTCTGTCCTTCTCTTTGGGAAAACTCTCCCTTTTATTGCCTCATAGGACACCATTTTTCTTGGTTTTTCGTCTATATCTTTAATAGTTTTTTTTTTTTTCATTTTTCTCTTCCATTTTCCATCCTTTAAAATCTTTGGATATTTTTAGGTCTTTACTCATTGCACACCCTTATTCAAAACAAGCATATCAGTTCCTGTATCTTAAAAATACAATCTACTTTTGAAAACTTTCCAATTATTATTTCTCTCTGATTTTTCTTCTGACCTCCATTCTTATAGCTAAATGGTAACTTGACATTATCAATTTTGATGACTAATAGACATTTCAAAATTCAGATGCCCCAAATGGCACTCTTGACCTTCCTCTTCAAGCCTAGGATTCTTCTAGACTTCCCCCATTTCAGTAATTGACATCAATGTTGTGAACGAAGAACCTGGCAATTTCACTTTCCATTGCCTATCTTCTACCTCACAGTTATCTCCAAGTATTGTTGAGCTCCCTTCCAACACATATATCAAACCTTTCCATTGGTCTCCATTTTCACTGCTTTCCCTCTAGTCCACATCACTGTCCTCTCTCCTCTGAGCTATTGTGCTAGCCTCCAAATGGCCTTGTCATGACTCTCCTTGCCTCTGTCTAATGAACTCCTCACGCAGCAACTAGAATGATCTTGGTTAAAAGCAAAGGTCAGGCTAGCCCTAGCTTACAAGTATTCAACTATTTCTGATTGCATTTAAAATAAAATCCCAAATCCTTCCCATTAGCTAGTCATTTGTGCATGATCCAGCTGTTATTTAATCCTTAGTGCTCATTTGTAGTTACTCTCTATCCAAGCTTTCTCTGCATCAGCCTGATGGTTTTTTTTCACTTTTGGCACAATTCAATTCAAATGTTTTTATTCCTGAGGACCTTTGTACCTTCTGCATTGAATAATCACCCTGGCTCTTCACCTGTTAAGCCCCATCGTTACACAGTCCATGACTCAGGATTTCCCTAACTCCATAGTCTAATCTACATGGCTTTGGCTATTACTTTTTATATTACCCAGTTGTTGCCTTCAGAGGAAATAACAGAGCTAGCATTAATATGTTTTTTTTTTCTTGTATTCCTTATTGCCTGTCTTACATACTGGGTTATAAGCTTTATTAGGCCAGGGACCATGCCCATATTTTTCAGTGGTATACGCTCAGTATAACATCTATGGGTTTCAGAATTTTTGTCCAACTTTTGTTTTTTGGTCTGTGATACACATTACTGCCACCTTAGTCTACTTCAAGACCTTCCTGGCCTTACTAATTAAAAGTTAAGCACTTTACTGCACATCTTCCCTCTCTCTCTGCCATTCTCATCCTTCTTATCCTTGAAATATGATGTTCAGTCTGGATAAGGCTTTTGGTGACGGTAACTCCAAAATTACTGTTGTATGGGCAGTGGCTGGGTGTGCATGGCTAATTTTAACCAGATCCTTTTGTTGTAGATGGTAATGGCCAAAATGAGCGGCAGAGTTGCATGCAGCATTCCCAGTCACTGATACCATCTGGAGAGCCCTAAGGGAAAAGAAAACGAGAACCAGAGAGTTGGCATGTGCTGGAAGTTGCCTCCTGACACCAGAGGCAGAGGCCAGCATCTGTCCAGAGGTCAGGTGATCACACAGACATCATGTCGTGGAATGCACTTTCTTCTTTATGCACATGCCCCCTCTCAAAAAGAATAATAATGCAGTAAAACAAAAACACCACAAAAAAACTCCTAAAAATCTCAGTTAGCAAGTAGAAGAGAGATGATTGGAAGTCAGGAATTAAATGCCAGACTGCCAGTACTGCAGGTAACACTTGCTGGGTGGGGCTGAGGGGGTGGATCTCTTTCTGGTCCAGAGTTTAGTCTCCTATGTAGGACCCATGTTGTTTCTGTAGTGCTGGAGTGTCTAGTGTATTCTGATTAACCTTACATGAATTTGTTGGTTTATGCACTTTTTCTAAGTATAATTCTAGTTCTGAGCTTTTATCATAGAACAGTGTGTGTACCTTAGTATGTCCTGAAAATTGATATATTTTTAATAAACCTGATATGTTTTTAATAAACAACAAAAGATCTGTGTGGTCCTCTAATATTATCTAAATAGGACCTCTGTGTCTGCATCCTCCCTGTGTTATCCAAGATCCCTCTTATTATGACACTGTGGTGAATGATATGTGAGGTGTTTATAGCTGTTTTAGTTAAGATGAGATCACTTTCTGATAGTAGAAGAAATGGATTCTATCATATTTCCATGACACAGAATTAAAAAGCAATGCACACACAGTGGCTGTAACTTGGAAAATCAGTCACTTTGTTAACAATATAATATAGATTACATAAATACTATAATGATTTGCTATGTGCAGTTTTTGAAGTGATTATAAAAAGCACTAAAAATCCAAACTCAGTAACAGTAATATTTCTATTAACAGTTCAAGCTATCCTTTTTTTTTTTTTTAAAGTAATCTCTATGCCTAATGTAGGCTTGAACTCATGATCCCTGAGATCAAGAGTCACATGTTCTACCAACTGAGCCAGCCAGGTGCCCCTCAAGCTATCCTTTAAATAACAATATACTTGGCAGGAGGATTGAAAATGTTTTTGCTCCTCTAAGTTAAATAATTGCTCATGATACTACCTGTTTTAATGCAAATGCGAAGCCAAATACATCTATCCGCCATAAATACATATGGGTCAATTCCTCACTTTCTTCAGGACCCTTCTGCAATTTACTTATCATTGAGAATTTCCATGTAAATCTTATTTAAATTATCACACACCCAATCTGGTATGCCCTATGCACATTACATTGCTTTCCCTTTCTGCATATCACATAACACCACACCATTTGACATAGTAATATGCTTTTGTTGCCTGTTTCTCTACTAGCAGAATGTGAGCTTTGTGAGGATGGGGCATTTATTTTGTTCTGTATTATATCCCTTGATGTAAAACAGTGGCTGAGATTTGAATAGACATTTAACTAAAGAAGATAAATGAATGGCCAATAAACACATGGACAGATGTTTGACATTAGGGAATTGCATTTCAAAATTAATCATTAGGGAAATGCATTTCAAAATCACAAAGTACCACTTCACACTAAGTAGGATAGCTATAATCATGATGACGTAAAAAGCAAATATTGGTGGGATGTGGTAAAATTTGAATTCTCATACATTTCTAGTGGGGATGTAAAATGGTACAATTATTTTGGAAAATTGTTTGATAGTTTCTTAAAAAAGTTAAATTTACCATATGACCCAGCAATTTCATTCCTAGGTACATACATAAGTGAAATAAAAACATATGTCCACATAAATACATGTATATTAATGTTCATAGCATCATCATTCATAAGAGCCCCAGATTGGAACCAACCCAAATGTCAATCAACTAGTAAAGATATAAACAAAATGTACTATATCCATAAAGTGGAATATGATTTAGCAATAGAAAGGAGTGCATTACTGATACATATTACCACATGGATCAACCTGGAAATACTATGCTAAGTTAAAGAAGCCAGGTGTAAAAGATCCCATATGTACAATTCCATTTGTATAAAATGTTCAAAAAAGAGACAACACGTTGAATAGAAGTTGCCTAGGGCTAGAGGTGCACTAGAGATGGGCAGAAGAGATGTTTGGAGGGATGAAAACATTCAAAAACTGGCCTGTGCTGATTTTTGCACAACTTTGTAAGTTCATTAGAAATGATTTAATTTTACACTGAAAAGAGGTGAATTTTAAGGAGTGTGAATGAGACTTCAATAAAGCTGCTTAAAAAAGGGACTGATATACAAAGTAGGACCTCAGTATTTGTTTAATTGAGAAATAATTAAATAAGATCCTTACTCAGTAATGATTACAACCTCAGAAGCAAGAACATATGAAATTATTTGACTGTGTGGCTATGTATATAAACATATACAAACAAAAATGTACTTTATAAACACAGTGTGTGTGATATAGGTGTGTATGTGTGTATATGTGCATGTTTGCGTGTGTTGTATATATATGCATTTCCAACAGTCTCAGGAATCCTCTTACAATGCACGAAGCATTAGAACCTAAAATATATGAGTGATGTTTTAGATGTGGTTGTTAATTAGGAAGAAACAAGTCAAACTTCCATTACCACAGTGGATTCTAGAGAGAAGAGTTTTGCCTCTGCACCATCCCCACGTACAGTCATTATGGTTTAAAGGATCAAGGTTTAATGAAGAGGGGCTTCTGTAGTCTTAGTGAAGTAGTCAGATGACTGGAAGGCTGCTCAGATTTGATGGTCTGCTGGACACAAGCACATGAGGCTTCTGCAGAGTCTCACTACTGTCTCTCACAGGGTCCAACACTCTCTTCCTCTTAAAGGTAGCCAGGAACACTCAAAGTAATTATTTCTAATAATATTGGAAAACGACATCTGTATATAGCATCCGGAAGTTATTCATGCAGCAGAAAGGCAAAAAAAAAACCAAAAAAAAAAAGTAGCAAACTGAAACTATAATGGATGCTTCCATAAAGTGGACATCTATGAAAGAAGTTCTGTATGACTTTTAAAATAGAGACTGGGTTTTAGAAGTAATTTTCAATAATGAAAGCTTGCTTTGTGACTTAAACTTTGGCCTTAAATCCTTTCATTGAAAAGGTTAAGTCTTGGTTTTTCCATTTCAGAAATTGTTTCAGGTCTCATCATTTCCTCCATGAGAGGAAACAATTGGATTGGGTCACCTTGTTTCAGCTTATAAATATTAGCCATTGCTTTTCTCCTGAGTATCTCATGGTCAGCTAACAGTCTGTGCTTTGAACAGATTTATGAAACCAAAGAGCAGGGTTGTGAAGAGAAACTACTCTCAGAACAAATGGTCAGGTTCCTGTCCTCGGCTGCCCCTCTGGTGTGAGACCTCAGCAACTGAAATAAATTTTCATCCTCTACTGTCATATGTAACTAAAAATAAAAACAGTGCTCAGAGAAAAGTAAATGAACAAAAAGTTCATTTAATTTATTTTGAGAAAGAAGTAGAATGGTCGAAAGAAAGAAAACCACTTTCATGTTATCTGAACATTTAGGCTTTGGTAGTGGACTGATTTTCCAAGTCACATTCCCCTGAAATAAAACCTGGAGGGTTTGCCATGTGTGGGCAGAGCTATGTCAGTAGTAATGAACTGGTCAAGGATATTAAAATATTCTTCTTTTCTCAAGCTGATCCAAAGAGTATCTGCCAAAATTTATTAATTGGATATTTGCTCCCCAAAGTATTTACATACCTGCCAAAAGTGCTTTTGAAATTTTTGGCATGAATTACTCTGGATAAAAAGAAATATGAGCTGTAAAATAATAAAATAAACTTGAAAATAGCAGCTAAGTGTGTTTGATTTCTTTATGAACAGCCAATACCTCTATTATTTAAAGTAATTTGAATCCTTTAAAAATGATATGTATGGAGTACAGAGGATAAAACAACCACGGGAAACCTATCATAACAATATCCCTTATGTTCAAGATTTGCTACAAGAAGGGTCCATTTGTTATTCATAGAAGAGAGTGTAGTTATAGATGTATGAAATGGAGCTTGTTATTAGGTGATTTTATTTTTCAGAAATCACGTGGCATGAAACCAAAGAAAAGATTCAGGGAAATCTGCTAATATGTATGGAGAAATGAGCTCTTCAGAGATGAGTATAAAAAGAACATGTATTAAAGTTTTTCTTAAAATTACAGAGTGCTTAGAGAAAATTCTTACAGAAACATCTGTAAGGAAAATAGTTTTGGCTGGTATTCAAAGTGGCAACAGTTCTGAGTCTCTATCTACCTATACTTTCCCCACCTCATTGTTATTCATTCCTGTGTAATAAAGACTTACAATATGATATAAGGTTTTCCTTATTCCAAATGTATCTAAGTTGTTTTTCACCTGCTGACTTTAAAATATTGGAGCAATTTGACTTAAATTTTCAAACTACTCAATGCAACATGAGTTCATGCTCTTTACTCTCCTTCCGTGAAGAGGGCCTCTCCTGAGTTCAAGTTTTTGTAATCCCTGATGGCTAGAAGTTGAAATGCCAAAGGAGATGATTTACATTCATAATTTGAGAAAGAATTTCAGCTCATGCAATGATTTCTAAATTTCAGTTTGAGGACTGATGTTGATCTATGATGGTTTTTTTTATCCACTATATGACAAATGTGGAAAACAATAATGTGGTGATTATTAAAGGTAGATTCTAAAGACTAACTTTGAGTGTACATATACACACATATACATGTATATACACACACATCGATGTGGCAATGGTTAAAAATCTTTTTAATGAAATGATGGTATCCATTAAGTATTTACTTAATTCAATTTTTTAATGATTGAATGATCTTAATGTCCTGCTCTGACAAAATTAAAAGTTAGCAATCTGAAGACGGAAATTCCTTCAATGATCCACGAAATCTCAAATTTAAGAATCAAGGGGTTAGAAAAAGCTTAAGCAAAATTGAGAAATACAAGTCTGTGCCTTCCCTGTGCTACCCCACATTTAAAACCTGTCAGGTGCACTTTACTCCAACCTTTGATTTCAAATCTGATGGATTTCAAAGGTAGCACATTTTAATTAAACTTGCTGCAGTATCAATTTTATTCACTTTTTTCCTCTCCCAGGTTTCCTTCAAGTTAAGAATGAAAAGTGAAGTTAATATATTTTACAGCAATTAAAAGACTTCTAGGTGCAAACTAATGTGTTGCTTATAAGCAGTATATCAATAATTATCATGTCTAAAACCCCCGGGCATGTCCCTACATAGGATGGTGATCTCTCCCCAGAGGAATTGGGGAAAGAAAAATGTGGCACACGCTGTTCTTCTGTCTGATACCGAATCCCTTGATTCATTTTAGACTATGCTTCCTTCAAATATTTAATTTCTTTATTCATCAAAATAATTTACATTTGGCTCTATAGCTGCATCAGACATTACTTAAGGGTTTCATGTAATTGAAGGAAATAATTATTTGGGAAAATAATTTCTTTTTCTTTTTTGCTTTTTTAATCCAATCTGACAATCTGACATTTTTATTCAAGTAAAATTCACATAATATAAAATTAGCCACTTTGAAGTGTACAATTCAGTGGTATTTTTAATATATATTTTAAAATTTAAATTCAATTAATTAACATATAATGTATTATTAGTTTCAGAGGTAGAGGTCAATGATTCATCAGTCTTATATAGGGCTCATTACATCACATGCCCTCCTTAATGTCCATCACCCAGTTACCCCATTGCCCCACCCCTTTCCCCTCCAGCAACACTAAGTTTGTTTCCTATGATTAAGATTCTCTTATGGTTTGTCTCCCTCTATGATTTCATCTTGTTTTATTTTTTCCTCTCTTCCCCTGTTTTGTTTCTTAAATTCCACATATCAGTGAGATCATATGATTATTGTCTTTCTCTGATTGACTTATTTCGCTTAGCATAATACCCTCTAGTTCTATCCACGTCATTGCAAATGGCAAAATTTCATTTTTTTGATGACTGGGTAGTATTCCATTATATATATATACCACATCTTTTTTATCTGTCGATGGGCATCTGGGCTCTTTCCAATAGTTTGGTTATTGTGAACATTGCTGCTATAAACATCGGGGTGCAGGTTCCCCTTCAGATCACTACATTTGTATCTTTGGCGTAAATCCCTAGTAGGGGATTGCTGGGTTGAAGGGTAGCTCTATTTTCAACTTTCTGAGGAACCTCCATGCTGTTTTCCAGAGTGGCTACACCAGCTTGCATTCCCACCAACAGTATAGTTCCCCTTTCTTTGCATCCTCACCAACATCTGTCGTTTCCTGACTTGTTAATTTAGCCATTCTGACTGGTGTGAGGTGGTATCTCATTGTGGTTTTGATTTGTATTTCCCTGATGCTAAGCGATGTTGAGCATTTTTTCATGTGTCTGTTGGCCTCTTGTATGTCTTCTCTGGAGAAATGTCCGTTCGTGTCTTCTGCCCATTTCTTGACTGTATTGTTTGTTCCTTGGGTGTTGAGTTTGATAAGTTCTTTATAGATTTTGGGTACTAGTCCTTTATCTGATAAGACATGTGTAAATATCTTCTCCCATCTGTCGGTTATCTTTTGGTTTTGTTGACTGTTTCTTTGCTGTGCAAAAACTTTTTATCTTAATGAAGTCTCAATAGTTCATTTTTGCTTTTGTTTCCCTTGCCTTTGGAGATGTGTCTAGCAAGAAGTTGCTGTGGCCGAGGTCACAGAGGTTGATGCCTGTGTTCTCCTCTAGGATTTTGAGGATTCCTGTCTCACATTTAGGTCTTTCACCCATTTTGAGCCTATTTTTGTGTATGGTTTAAGGAAATGGTCCAGTTTCATTCTTCTGCATGTTGCTGTCCACTTTTCCCAACACCATTTGTTGAAGAGACTGTGTTTTTTCCATGGGATAGTCTTTCCTTCTTTGTCAAAGATTAGTTGACTATAGAGTTGAGGGTCCATTTCTGGGCTCTCTATTCTGTTCCATTGATCTGTGTGTCTGTTTTTGTGCCAGGACCATACTGTCTTGATGATGACAGCTTTGTAATAGAGCTTGAAGTCTGGGATTGTGATGCCACCAGCTTTGGTTTTCTTTTTCAACATTCCTTTGGCTATTCAGGGTGTTTTACAGTTCCATACAAATTTTCAGAATGTTTGTTCTAGCTCTGTGAAAAATGCTGTTGGTATTTTGATAGGGATTGCATTGAATGTGTAGATTGCTTTGAGTAGCATAGACTTTTTTTTTTTTTTTAGTTTCAGCCAAAAATTTATTTATACAAGAAAAAATATAATAATACATATGACCAAATCAGAAAAATAGATATGAATCAATGTTGTTTACACTGCAATATTAGAAATGAAAACAACAATAAAAATCATAGGGCTATTAAGAATCATTAGAATTTTTTTTATTTTACATTTTTAAAATTTTATTGTGTTATGTTAATCACCATTAGAAATTTTAACAATATTTGTTCTTCTAATCCATGAGGATGGAATATTTTTCCATTTCTTTGTGTCTTCCTTGATATCTTTCATGTGTGTTCTATAGTTTTCTGAGTACAGATCCTTTGCTTCTTTGGTTGGGTTTATTCCTGGTTATCTTATGGTTTGGGGTGCCATTGTAAATGGGATCAATTCCTTAATTTCTTTTCTTCTTATTTTTTTTTAAAGATTTTATTTATTTGACAGAGAGACACAGTGAGAGAGGAAACACAAGCAGGGGGAGTGGGAGAGGGAGAAGCAGGCTTCCTGCAGAGCAGGGAGCCTGATATAGGGCTCGATCCCAGGACCCTGGGACCATGACCTGAGCTGAAGGCAGACACTTAGCGACTGAGCCACCCAGGCGCCCTTCAATTCCTTAATTTCTCTTTCTTCTGTCTCATTGCTAGTGTATAGAAATACAAATGATTTCTGTGCATTGATTTTATATCCTGCCACTTTGCTGGATTCCTGTATGAGTTCTAGCAATTTTGGGGTGGAGTCTTTTGGGTTTTCCACATAAAGTTTCATGTTATCTGTGAAGAGTGAGAGTTTGATGTCTTCTTTGCCCAATTGGATACCATTTTTTTTTCTTTTTGTTGTCTGTGGTGATAGTGGACATCCCTGCCATGTTCCTGACCTTACGGGAAAAATTTCCCCATCGAGAATGATATTTGCTGTGAACAGAATATAGCAATACACTGGATCCTGTGTGTAGTTTGGTCTGTTTGTTAGAAAACTAGATCCCAAAATTGTAAAGAAAAACTTATATATGTACAAAAATAAAATTAAACACATTGAAATGATAGAATATAAGTGTAAAAATTAAAATTAAAAGACAAAAAGAAAAAATAAAGAAGGAATATAAACAGACAGGGGAACAGGACAGAGCAATACATTATATCCTAAGTGTATTTTGGTCTGTTCATTAGAAGAGACTACATCCCAAAATTGTAAAGAAAGAAAAACATATATATACAAAAATAAAGTAATTACATTGAAAGGATGGAATGTAATTGTAAAGATGCAAATTAAAAAAAAAGACTTTAACAAAAAAAAGTGAAAGAAAAAAGAGAGAATATGATCAGACAGGTGAAGAGAACAGAGCCATATACTAGATTCTGGGTGTATTTTGGTCTGTTTGTTAGAAGAAACTGCATCCCAAAACTGTAAAGAAAGAAAAAAGTATATATATGTATCTATACATGTGTAAAATATATGAAAAACATATATATATAATTAAATATAATGAAAGGGTAGAATGTAAGTGTAAAAAAGAAAATTAAAGAGTTGATAAAATAAGAAATTGGTTGAAAAAGGAAAGAGAAAAAAATTAAAATTGAAAGACTAAAGAATTGTGGGGAAAAAAACATGAATTCTATATACTATTTTACCCTAGCGCTGGAGTTTTGCAGTTCTCTGCGATTAGTAAACTTGGTCTTAGCCAGATGTTCTTGCTGATCTCCTGGGGGAGGGGCCTATTTCATCAATTCTCAGGTGTCTTTGCCCAAGGCAGAATTATTCCACCCTTGCCAGGGGGCCAAGCTAAGTAATCTGCTCCAGTTTGCTCTATGTGGCTTTTGTTCCCTGAAGGCTTTCCACGCAGTTTTAGAGGATGAGAATGAAAATGGCAGCCTCCCAATTCCCAGCCCTAGAGCTGAAAGCTTGGGGCCCCACTCCTCAGTGTGCCCTCAGGGAAAAGCAGTCAATCACTTCTGTCTCCCTGGTCTCCATCCACACTGCCTGCTCACCCAGCCTGTGACTGACCATTTCTTTCTTAGGCACGTGACCCGTTTTGAGTCTCCAAACTTCTGGGGCACACACCCGCACTGCTCTTTCCTGGGGGGGTGGTTCTTGTGGTTCTGCCACTTGCTGGGCCCCAGAGAGTGGTCACTGGATCGTGGCATGGTTCATGGTTTATGGCAACCCCAAGCTGAGAGCCCACTCCTGGGCTCTCTGTTTGCAATCGACTTCCTTGCTCAGATGCCTGGGAACTCTGCTGCACTCAGGCACCCCCGGTATTCTGGGACCCGGGCATCCTGAAACCACACTGTCTCACCTAGGATTCCACCCTGCTTTGCTGCCTGAGCATCTTTTAAGCAAGGATGTCCCTCAGTGGAGCAGACTTTTAAAAGTTCCAGTTTTGCGCTCCACTACTGTATCAGTTCCCAGTGCTGGCTGATGGAGGCTCCCTCCCCCGCCCCACCACAGTCTATCTTTCCATATATCACCTTGGATTCATTTCTCTGCACCTCCTACCTTGCAGAAAGTGGTCAGTTTTCTATTTGTAGAGTTGCAGCTGTTCTTTTCTTAGATCTCCAGTTGAGTTTGCAGGTGTTCAGAATGATTTGATAGCCATCTAGCTGAATTCCTGGGATCAGATGAAACTAAGGCTCCTACTTCTCTGCCATCTTAGACTCAGATAATTTCTTTTTAATGTACTTTATGAAAGTCCCCATAGCTCTAGGTTCTTAGCCTTCCTTCTTTACCTTCAACTCTGCCTCACTCCAAAATAATTTTCTACCATTTTAATTGTCCCCACCTTTTGGGACATCTTTCATCCTACTTACATGGATCAAAATCTCTGGAGGATCCCTACTCTTCCCAGTAACACATTTTACCAGTCTTGGGTAGTTTAGTCTGGAATAACAGTCAACTGCAGCCTGTACAATCCCAAACCTCTCACACCAAATATTTCCTGCCTCTCATACCAAGTGTTTCCTGCATAAATTTTATTTTATGCTGTGTAGGATTTGCCTGCACAGAATAAAATGAAGCAAACAAGAATACACAACTAATATTTTATTTTAAAAAATTATAAAAATAATTGAAAGCAGAGATTCTCAATATGAATTTTATGGAATTTGATGAGACTATATTAGGAACAGTGTAATCTAAATGTTTGGAAGACAAACATTGTCATGTGTCTTAATTTCTGCAATTTCAGTTGTGATGACACATCAAATGGTTTGCGGCTATTACAGAGCCATCATATTTTAGAATTTCCACATCTTGACTGTGAGAAAATAGTGTTTGTTTTTACCAGGACCAAGTGAAATTTTTAGAAAAATGTTGTTCTTTCACTAAAATATGGTCACAGAAGTAAGGTTTATGATTCTTGGCTTTAAGCAATTTTCAGGATTGAGGAGAAAGATGTTTTTTTTTAGTACACAAGTAAAATGAAATTTCTTTGTAGAATAATACCTTGACACTTCAGAAGTCTCCTTGTTCAGAAGTATCTTATTTTATTTTCCTCAACCTTCCAAAGGAATTTGAAAAAAAAAAAAAAGAAAAGAAAAAGTTTTGACTCAGAGTTTTTGATGCATTGGGATGCATAACACTTTTCATTAACTCTCTTTTCTATTCACTGATGGGCATTGCAATCCCAGGAAGATATTGTATCAAATTATCTTTGAAACAGTTATGAAGTACTCACTTTGCCAATAGATGGGGAATATGGAAGGTAGGGAAAGAGAGACTATCTCTGTGGCCTGCTCCACAAAGGACAACATGGTGTTATCCTTATACTAGCGTTTGCCAAACACGTGGTTCTTGACATTTTGCTCAGGGATTTGCCTATACAGTGCAAAATAAAGCAGACAGGAATAAAAGACTAAAGTTTTATTTTAAAAATTATAAAGATGATTTAGTGCAGAAGTTCTCAATCTGATGTTTATGGAATTCAGACTACGTGAGGGACTTCCTGATAAATGGGCTCCTTACATTTTTCTCTGTAGAGGGTCTATATATTTTATTAGATTCTTAAGTGCAATTCAAGAATATCACAATTTATTGATACCAAATTAAGTGGATTATTATGAGATGTACATTTTACCCTGTTCCGTGTAGCATATTCTATCACTGGTAACTGTCCTTGTTTGGGATTCACAAATGGAGAGCCTAAGAAGATGACTTGAGTAAATGTGTATTGTCTTGAAAGGTGATCAGAGAAGTAGGTGAAGGAATTGGGGGGGGGGTGAGACAGGAAGGAAGAAAAGCCAAATGAAAGGTTTGTTGTCAAGGTCACTTTATGGGTAACACATAAGTGCTTGACTCTGTAGGAACTTACGGAGAAATAAACAAAATGTTTTTCTGCATTGTCCGTCCTAAGAATAGACACTGGAACACTTAAATACATTTAAATACAATATCCCTCAAAAATTGAAAATCGTCCTCAGAGGTGTTAAATTCATCTGCCACACTGCCTTTCCAGGTTGTAGCCACTGGAAGGATGAATGAGCTTTATCTTCAGAGAAACCCCCAATGCAGAAAAGCAGGGAGCCACAGAGCATGCTAGTGATGAGGTGCTGTTCACACATTCAGAACTGCCCACGCCCCTGTAGCTGAAATACAAGGTGGCCCGAAGAGCATGTGACATGGGGAACAAAAATCATCACCTCAATAATCAAATGGATATATCTGATTATTAAAATAAATATATTAATAAAATATGTAATAAACAAAAATACTAGAGATTACATATTAGAAACATCTATGGTGTGGGTAGGTGCACTTCAAATTAAATTTCTCCATTCATAAAATTTCTGTTTAAAAGTGGAACCACTTATCATGTGAGATGACCATGTGTTTTTATCCCTAGTTAGTCTTATACCAACAAGTTTTATTTACTAAGATTGTGGGCAATAATGCTGAAAGGTATAAATAAAAATGTTTAAATTAACAATGGAATGAAAAATTAGAATAAACTATTTCAGTTTTCCATATTCCTAGATTTGTAATATATGTATTATCTATATTTATCTATATATATCAATATCTACTTATTTGTCTATCTATATAAAGAGAGACACTACATATATCCTACAAAGACAGGTGGAATTTTATTCTGTCCAATTCAATTTGCTTATTCTTTCATCCCAAATGGAGTGATGTTAGAAAAACATAAAGCAGTCTTGATTCTAAGCAGGCTCTTGGTTTAATATTGGTGAATTAAAACAATGTAACTTCGGTGACCGTATCTATGATGAATGAGAGAGAATACAATCCTGTAGAAACATGTGGCAGTTGTCCATATAACACACAGAGGCATAAGCACATTGTTCTTTAGGCCTTTCCTCTGGCAGATGAAATGTGGTATATACAGCATAAGAAACGGGTTTTCCAGTATCTGTGCCTACTCTGACAGGAAGAAAGTCAGATTGTGTTTACCATCTTGTCTGTACGTAACACCAGAGCAGCTGCACGTCTTGAATTTGTTTATTCTAGAGTTTGGGAGGAAGAGAGTGTCTAGACAAAAGAATGGTTTGTTAGCTTCCTGCCATTGTCCGTACATCCCCTTCAGAGTGTAGTGACGTTGTTAAAGTTGTAGATACACCTAGTTCACTCTTTGAGAAAAATAGACATTCTGCCCTGCAACAAGAAAGCAGAGAACAAGAACAGTTATCGCTTTAAACATTTAAGAATGAGGATCAAATTCTTTTTTTTTTTTTTCCCCCTTTCTCTTACTGGCACTGACACAAATGTGTAGATAAGTCCAAGAAAAGTACAAAACATCCAAATATTATGAACATAAGTCATGCTAGTCTCAAAATCCCTGTAAGATACATCATACATAACAGTTGGCTCACATGTCCTTGAGATGAAAAATAAAATGTTGCACAGCTTTGCATAGTCTATGAAAAAGATTATTCAAAGATGTTGACTATTAGTTAAAAAAATAATTTGGGTGTTTTGTTATTTTAGATTTGAGCTGGAAGTTTTCCTGTACCTTACTTCCCAGCTTTTTGATGGCTCAGGTTTTTGTTTTTGTTTTTTTAATAGATTTCGGATTATAGTTTTATATTCAGATACTGTTTTTAAGAATAACATTGTGAAAACAAAACTGCTTTATAAATTCTGGGCAACAATTTTCTTCAAAAATAACTCTGTTCCATGTAACATGTACTGTAGCAAATGATGAAGATTATCTGTTTTTACATTTTATCCATTTGTAAGTTTCTGCATATGATAGTGAATGTAGGCAATGTATATATATGATATATATATATATAATTTTTTTATTCTATTGTTCATGTTGTATCTATGAACTGATTTTCTTAAATATTAGGAAAATGTTTCTCAAAATCATCTAAAAGAAAACTTACCTATTACTGTTTGAATGTATGGTAAGAAATGCACATCCAAGAATCACTTTGGAAAAGGGATGTGACCAAAGTAATAGGATCCACAGGAATTAATGTATAACAGAATGGTAAAGATGCAATTCCTCTCTATGTTAATATGACTGAAAAAATATGAAAAAAGGGGTGGGTGGTTAGAGTGTCTCCCTAAGGGAAACTGTTTGTGCCAGAGATGGTGAGACAGACTGCTATAAAGTCTCTGTACCTAGAAATCTTTTGGGTGCCCCCTCCAAAATATTTACTTCCCTCCCTCTTGGCCTGCCTTCTCTGAAGTTCAAACTACTCTGGTCACTTCCACAAACTACTTGAAATTGTCTCACAGCTTTTACTGATGCAACCCTACAGTCCAAGCAGTAAACATGTGCTTTTTAAAATTAGGTTACTTACGCGTTGAAAGAGCAGAAGTCCATAGGATGCAGGTGAAAAAAACCCCAAATAAACAGTTTTTTTCCCCTTTCCAAACATATGGATACATAGACCCCCCCCCAACACACACACAGCACACCCCAAGATACCTGGTTCTTTAAATTCTTCTTCAAATTAGATCCATCCTATATCTTGAATCAATTTTAGATTAGGTTTAATATTTTTTGGTCACATTTAGATGAGAGAATGTCAGTTTTAATCCTAAGAATTCTTAAGTGTGGCTATCAAAATGGCCAGTAAAAACTCAAAACAGTATTTTTAAAAAGCCTCTTTTCTCTCTCACCCTGGCTTTGCTTCATGCGACAAGCAGCAGCATGGGACGTGGAAGGCATCTCTGTCTTGCCTTCTGTGGCTCTAGTTCCTCTCCTCTCCGAACCCCCAACTAGATTGCCTTTGGATCCTCCAGATTTAGATAAAGGAAAGGAAGAGAAGCAATGAGTAGGAGAGACCTGACTTCGCTGACAACATTGTAACCTATTCTAGCTGCTCTCATTGCAGGATTTAGATCTTACTCTTTAGTAGAGCACTTTCAAAGTTCCTCAGAAATGTCCTCACTGAAAAAGTCTGATTATAATTCCTCTGACATGAGTAATTGTATTTTTCCTTCCATTAGTTCCTCAAGAATAAAAACCTTAAGATCTGGGCAAACAGTGATTCAGGCCACACAGATTGTACCTTCCTGTTAGGTTCTTATCACTCCTCCAGCTTAATAATGTTGAGACAGTGGTAGACTGGCTATTCTCCCAAGAAACAATTACACATACTTTGCTCCCACTGCCTGTGGTTGAACAGCACAATTTTCATCCACATGGAAGCATCAGTCAGTTAGCAACAACAACAAGAACTAACAACAGCGTGTCACAGAATCTAAAGAAACTCTTTCTCTCTCTTATCTTTTCAACGTCAGTCCATTTGTTTCTCTAAATGTGTGTTGGCTTTGAGAGGTAAACAGTTTTCGATCATTTTTTCCAAGTCCCAAATAAGTGGAATAGCATCTAACTTTCTAAGAAGGAGATACTTGGAGATACATTATGCCATTCTTGACTTAAGGCTTCATTCAAACTATTGCATTTTACTATGCTGGTAGATACAGAAAGCATACACTTGAAAGAAAAATCATTTAAGATTAGGTTTGCGTGTGAGTAAAAAATGCTTATGATATCCGTGGCCTAAATAAGAGAGAATTTTGTTTTTATCTCCGGTAATAGTAGAAAGGTAAGGGGGTCCAAGCTAAATCATGACTCTGCTCTCACAAGGCCCTCCGGACCCTCCTTTGTTCTGTCTTATTTTAAAGTGGATGACTTCCAAATCTCAGATCACTGCATGCTCAAAGATGGCTTCTTCAGCTCTAGTCATCACATTCACATTCCAGCCAGCAGGAGAGAAAAAGAAACTGAGAAGAAAAGGAGCAGGAGACAAGAAACATCTATTTTTTTTTTTTTAAGGAAGGTTACTTAAACTACCAGTTGATGCATCTGTTTATAATCCCATTGGCACAAACTTATTTCAGGGCTGTATTTAGCTGCCAGAGAGACTGATCCCTTTAACCTTTGGGTGCTTATATATTCTCTCACTATGAAGTGTAAAGTACATAGATAGGTGGTGATTAGGGGTCTCTTCTCAACTTCTTATAGCTTATAGAATGAAATCTAAATTCCATAGTGAGGAACACAGCTAGATTATCTGGCACCTGCCTACCTTTTCAATCTCAGGATTCTTCGCCTTTTTACTGTGCTTCAGCCATGTAGGAATACTTTGTGTTTCTTGAACGTTCCAGGCTCATCTCTAACTCCCACCTTGGCACCTGTGCTTCTTTTAACCCAGAACTTTCTTTTCTCAGAATTTCTCTTTGGTAACTCCATTCATTTACATCCTCAATAATGCTTTCTGCAACCAGTTTATAAGTCAGGAAGTACTTCTCTCCCTATCCCATTCGTTACTTTTTAATGTGTTTTCTTGTATGCAGAGAAAGTATGTCACTGAAATTATTTATTTGCTTATTTCTTATCTGTCTCCCCATAATAGCTGCGGAGGGTGCTGTCTTCTTATCATTTAATCTTCAGTCCCTACAACTCTGCCAGACATATAGTAGGTACTTGATATTTATTGAATAAATGCATGCATATGCAAATATTTTTAATTTTTTTTTCAAATGTAAAGCACCTGCAAATGCAGGTGGTTGTGTCTGAATGCTTTATAAAAGTGTTTCATGGTGGTGGTAATGATTGTTGTTTTTATTCATCCATCCCCTCAAAAAAGCCCTTCCTTGGGGTGCCTGGGTGGCACAGTCTGTTAAGCTCCCAAGTCTTGGTTTAGGCTCAGGTCCAGATCTCAGGGTCCTGAGATGGAGCCCCATGTTGGACTCTGCATGAGGTGTGGAGTCTGCTTAACACTCTCTCTCCCTCTGCCCCTCCCAACTGCATTCTCTCTAAAATAATAAATCTTTAAAAAAACCCTGCCCTTCCTTACCTGCTTATTTTTTAACTAAGGTAGTCCTAGTATTTGTTAAAATAATTCTTGAAAATAATATAGTTTTTAAGGAATAAAAGCTACTATAGTTTACTTTCTTTAAGAAATGGGCTATATATGGGGCGCCTGGGTAGCTCAGTTGGTTAAGCGACTGCCTTTGGCTCAGGTCATGATCCTGGAGTCCCTGGATCAAGTCCTGCATTGGGCTCCCTGCTCAGCAGGGAGTCTGCTTCTCCCTCTGACCCTCCCCCCTCTCATGTACTCGCTCTCTCTCATTCTCTCTCTCTCAAATAAATAAATAAAATCTTAAAAAAAAAAAGAAATGGGCTATATCACCCTGGGAACATTCAGTAAATCTAATTTCCTGCTTTTTTTTTTTTTAACACTATCTGAACCATAGAATTAATATTCCCATTTAGATAAACCACAGAGAATTAAAATGTCCTAATTTGTGTCCCTATTCAATTAAACTGTAATATTTCTTTTTTTTTAATTTTAATTTTTATTTTTTTTTAAGATTTTATTTATTTATTCATGAGAGACAGAGAGAGAGAGAGAGGCAGAGGGAGAAGCAGGCTCCCAAGGAGCAGGGAGCCTGATGCGGGACTCGATCCCAGGACCCTGGGATCATGACCTGAGCCGAAGGCAGACGCTTAACCATCTGAGCCACCCAGGCGCCCTAAACTGTAATATTTCAAACATAGGTTTAGTTTTATCCTTTTACTACCCATTAGGTAAAAATAGTTCTCTATATATACTTAATGGTTTAAACCATGATGTCTTATTATTCTTAAAAACACAATTTCTTTTCCCTGAAAACTCGTAAAGTCACAGAATGCCTGGATATATTTGTTAAACGATCCTAAGGGTATTGTTTTCCTCCTTTTCAGTAGTCCTTCACACAATCTTAGAACAAGAACTGATTATGATCTTTCAATGCCATATTTTGAGGCTTGGGCAAGAACAATGCATTTTCCCATTGCATATCATTCTCCAACTTTTATTTTCTTAAAATAATCACATAAAAGTAATTCAAGACAACCTTAGATATGCAACTATTGACTCTTGGAGGCTTTTAATCACCTGAACTGCATTTGCGCACTGATTTGCTAAGGAGGATTTCTCTAGCTTTCTTTTTTAATATGTTTATATAAGGGACAACATTAATTTATATTTTCTAAAATTAGATATTAGGTATTTTGATGCATGTTTTATAGACTTTATATATGGACAAAATGTCTCTAAACAATTTGAATCATCGGATCATCTCAGTGTGTGTTCATTTTTATATGTATCTAAAATTAATATATATGTAGTGGACTTATGCAGTACCTATTCTAAGCACTAACGTATGAGATCTACTTTGCTTTGCTTAATTCACACACTCTACCATTTGATTTTTTCTTTTTCTATCCAAAATGTTTACATAAAACTTTCTGGACAGAAATTATAACTTTTATTTTTCTGCACCTTTAGGTAATTACCTCCTGTGTATTCTCATTATCCTTGCCTTGTTGATGTTATGTTTATGCCACTTAGAAATAATCTGTACATGAAGAGTTTCTTATTGTGCCTTCCAGCTCTGTACTACCTTAGCCTTTTGTCCAACTTTTCTTTTAACTTTTTTTTTATATTAAGTTGTGCATTTGTGAGGGTAAGTGAATATATGTATAAATAACTAGTTGGGCATTATTTTAAGATGCTGATCTTTTTCTACTTATGTGTCTTGATAACCCTATTAGATTGCATATATTTGGTATACAGAATCCTCATTTTATTTGCTTTTTATCTGGCAAAATGCCAAGTGAATTTACTTGCCTTCAATAAAAATTTGGTAGCACCCATCTGAATATATATGAAACCTATTTTCCATGAAATTCTTCAGGGTCTGAAAAAGATATTACGGGTTCAGTTCCAGACCACTGCAAAAAAGCAAGTCAGTTGGATTTTTTTTGGTGTTTCCCAGTTCATATAAAAGTTATATTTACACTATATTGTAGTCTATTAAATGTACAATAGCATTATGTCTAAAAAAAAGTACATACCTTCATTTAAAAATACCTTATTGCTAAAAAATGATAACCATCATCTGAGCTTTTAGTGAGTCATAATCACTGATCACAGATATAATAATAATGAATATAATAATATGTAATATTATTGAAATATATAATATATACTATAATGATGAAATACAGAATAATAATAATAAAATTTTTAAAGTTTGAAATACTGCTAGAATTACTAAAATGTGACACAGAGACATGAAGTGAGCAAATGCTGTTGGAAAATGGTGCTGATAGAGTTGCTTGATGCAGGGTTGTCACAAACCTTCAACTTATTAAAAAATACAATATCTGCAGAGTGCAATAAAGGAAAGCACAATAAAACAAGGTGTGCCTGTATTATCCAAATCATCATTTCATTAAAGACCACCCTAGTTAAGTCAATTTCTCCCATTTTCCCACTCTCTTGCTATCACACTACTCTAGTTTATATTCTTCAAAATAGGTATCTGTACCTACATTTTCAAATTTAATATAGTATGTATATATATGAATAAAGTAAATAAGAAAACACTTTGTACTTTTAAGCATAGTATTTATTGCATTTATTACATATACATATATGTATATACATATATATATAATGGAATATTACTCAGCCATATAAAAGAATGAAATTTCGCCATTTGCAATGACATGGATGGAGGTAGAGAGTATTATGCTAAGCGAAATAAGTCAGTCATAGAAAGACAAATACCATATGATTTCACTCATATGTGGAATTTAAGAAACAAAACCAAGCAAAAGGAAAGAAAAAAGAGGCAAACCAAGAAACAGACTCTTAACTATAGAGAACACACTGATGGTTACCAGAAGGGAGCCCATGGGGAGGGCATGGGTTAAGTAGATGATGGGGATTAAGGAGTGCACTTGTTGTCATGAGCACTGGGTATTGTATAGAAGTGTTGAATCACACTGTACATTGTGTACCTGAAACTAAGATTACACTGTATGTTAACTAACTGGAATTTAAATAAAAATTAAAAAAACACTGTCGGAGGGGGGAAAGATGGTGGAGGAATAGGGGACCCTATTTCAACTGGTCCTCGGAATTGAGCTGGATATCTACCAGACCACTCTGAGCACCCATGAAACCAGCCTGAGATGTAAGAAGATCTGGATCTCTACAAGCAGAATATCGCAGGAGATTGGTTTTGAGGTATGAAGCGGGGAGCCCTGATTGTGTGGGCAGATATCAGAGGATAAACGGCAGCGGGAGGGTGCCTGGCTGTGAGGATCCTACACCGCCAGTGAGCGACAGCCTCACACGCTGCGGACGGTGCACAGACTTGCAGACCAGTAGCAGCGAGGAAAGGATTTTAGGGTGTTGGGTCGCCCGTGCACGTGCGAACTGGGAGGGCTGGCAGTTTTAGACGCACAAAGGGCAGAGACGTGCCCTGACCTGGAGGCAGGACTGGGAGCCCCATGGAGGGGCGCACAACCCAGGACGCTGCAGTTTATAGCAGCACGGACAGAAATGGAGTTGGTGTGGCCTGGAGAGCTTGCTGAAGAACAGACTGTGATCTCTCTGCTCTGAGGCAGAGGGTTGGAAACGGTCTCTTCTGCTCTGACTAGCAGAAGAGACATGGAAAGCCACCAGGGAAAGCTGCCAGAGAACAAAAGCCCCAAAAACTGATTCCGGCTGAGCCCATCCCATGGCACAGGGGGGCAGGGTAACTCTGCCCAGACAGGGTTGCCTGAGTAATAGCCCAGCAGGCGCCTCCCGCAGAAGACAGGCTGGGAAAACAAGAGGCAAGCAACCCTAAGGTCCCAAGAAAACAGGTGCATCTTGCTTGGGTTCTGGTCAATAATTTGGACTCTATACATTCCCTCAAACACCCATCAACAGAAAGACTAGGAGGAGGAGCCCCCAAAATAGAAAAGACTCAGAGATTATGACTTATGCTGCAGATTTACAAATGGATGCAGATATAACCAAGATGTTGGAGATGGAATTCAGGCTAGCAATTGTGAAGACAATGGCGAGAATGGAGAAATACATTAATGGCAACATAGAGTCTCTAAGGGCAGAAATAAAAGGTGAATTGGCAGAACTTAAAAATGCTATCAATGAGATCCAATCCAATCTAGATAATCTAACAGCTAAGGTAACTGAGGCAGAAGAGCAAATAAGTGACCTGGAAGACAATATAATAGATAAAAAGGGAAAAGAGGAGGCCAGGGAAAAACAACTCAGAATCCATGAAAATAGAATCAGAGAAATAAGTGACACCATGAAGCGTTCCAATGTCAAAATAATTAGAATCCCGGAGGGAGTGGAGAGAGAGAGAGGACTAGAAGATGTATTTGAACAAATCGTAGCTGAGAACTTCCCTAATCTGGGGAATGAAACAAACATTCGCGTCCTAGAGGCAGAGAGGACCCCTCCCAAGATCAAAGAAAACAGGCCAACACCCAGAATGTAATAGTAAAACTTGCAAATCTTAGAACCAAGGAAACCATCTTAAGGGCAGATAGGGGGAAGAGATTCCTTACGTACAAAGGGAGGAACATCGGAATAATGTCAGACCTATCCACAGAGACCTGGCAAGCCAGAAAGGGCTGGCAAGACATATTCAGGGTACTAAATGAGAAGAACATGCAGCCAAGAATACTTTATCCAGCAAGGCTTTCATTTAGAATGGATGGAGAGATGCAGAGCTTCCACGACCGATAGAAACTGAAAGAATATGTGACCACTAAGCCGGCCCTGCAAGAAATATTAAGGGGGTTCTTTAAAAGGAGAAAGACCCCAAGAGTGATATACAACAGAAATTTACAGGGACAGTCTATAAAAACAACATATTCACAGGCAACATGATGACAATTCATATCTTTCAATAATCACTCTCAACGTGAATGGCCTAAATGCTCCCATAAAATGGCACAGGGTTGCAGATTGGATAAAAAGACAGGACCCATCCATATGCTGTCTACAAGAGACTCATTTTGAACCTAAAAACATCCAGACTGAAAGTGAAGGGATGGAGATCCATCTTCCATGCCGGCAGACCTGAAAAGAAAGCTGGGGTAGCAATTCTTATATCAGACAAATTAGATTTTAAACTAAAGTCTGTAATTAGAGACACAGAAGGACACTATATCATTCTTAAAGGGTCTATCCAACAAGAAGATCTAACAATTGTAAATATCTATGCCCCCAACATGGGAGCAGCCATCTACATAAGCCAACTGTTAACCAAAATTAAGAATCATATTGATAAAAATACATTAATTGTAGGAGACCTCAATACTCCACTCTCAGCAATGGACAGATCATCTAAGCAGAAAATCAACAAGGAAACAAGAGCTTTGAATGATACATTGGACCAGATGGACCTCATAGATATTTACAGAACATTCCACCCTAAAACAACAGAATACTCATTCTTCTCGAGTCTCGACTTTGTGACCACATACTGGGTCACAAATCAGGTCTCAACCGATACCAAAAGATTGAGATTATTCCCTGCATATTCTCAGACCATAATGCTTTAAAACGAACTCAATCACAAGAAAAAAATTGGCAGAAATTCAAACACTTGGAAGCTAAAGGCCACTCTGCTCAAGAATGTTTGGGTCAACCAGGAAATCAAAGAACTTAAACAATTCATGGAAACCAATGAGAACAAAAACACATCGGTCCAAAACCTATGGGATACTGCAAAGGTGGTCCTAAGGGGGAAATACATAGCCATCCAAGCCTCACTGAAAAAAAATAGAAAAATCCTGAATTCACCAACTAACTCTACACCTTAAAGAACTAGAGAAAAAGCGACAAACGATGCCTAAGCCATGCATTAGAAGAGAAATAATTAAAATTAGAGCAGAAATCAATGAATTAGAAACCAGAAACACAGTCGATCAGATCAACGAAACTAGAAGTTGGTTCTTTGAAAGAATTAATAAGATCGATAAACCACTGGCCAGACTTATCCAAAAGAAAAGAGAAAGGACCCAAATTAATAAAATTATGAATGAAAGGGGAGAGATCACGACTAACACCAAGGAAATAGAAACAATTATTAGAAATTATTATCAACAACTATATGCCAATAAACTGAGCAATCTGGATGAAATGGAGGCCTTCCTGGAAACCTATAAGCTGCCAAGACTGAAACAGGAAGAAATTGACAACCTGAATAGGCCAATAACCAGTAACAAGATTGAAGCAGTGGTCAAAAACCTCCCAAAAAACAAGAGTCTAGGGCCTGATGGATTCCCTGGGGAATTCTACCAAACATTCAAAGAAGAAATAATACCTATTCTTCTGATGCTGTTTCAAAAAATAGAAACACAAGGAAAGCTTCCAGGCTCATTCTATGAGGCCACCATTACCTTAATCCCCAAACCAGGCAAAGACCCCATCAAAAAGGAGAATTTCAGACCGATATCCCTGATGAGTATGGATTCCAAAATCCTCAACAAAATACTAGCTAATAGGATCCAACAATACATTAAAAGGATCATCCACCATGAACAAGTGGGATTTATCCCCGGGATGCAAGGGTGGTTCAATATTCGCAAATCAATCAATGTGATAGAACACATTAATAAGAGGAGGGAGAAGAACCCTATGGTCCTCTCAATTGGTGCAGAAAAAGCATTTGACAAAATACAACATCCTTTCCTGATTAAAACTCTCCAGAGTATAGGGATAGAGGGAACATTCCTCAAGCTCATAAAATCCATCTATGAAAAACCCACAGTGAATATCATCCTCAATGGGGAAAAGCTGAGAACCTTTCCCTTAAGATCAGGAACACGTCAAGGATGCCCACTCTCGCCACTATTGTTCAACATAGTATTAGAAGTCCTAGCCACAGCAATCAGACAACAAAAAGAAATAAAATGTATTCAAATTGGCAAAGAAGAAGTCAAACTCTCTCTTTTCGCAGATGACATGATACTTTATGTGGAAAACCCAAAAGACTCCACCCCCAAATTACTAGAACTCATCCAGCAATTCAGTAATGTGGCAGGATACAAAATCAATGCACAGAAATCAGTTGCTTTCTTATACACTAACAACGCAACTGTAGAAAGAGAAATTAGAGAAACGATTCCATTTACAATAGCACCAAAAACCATAAGATACCCCGGAATAAACCTAACCAAAGAGGTAAAGGATCTATCCTTTAGGAACTACAGAACACTCATGAAAGAAATTGAAGAAGACACAAAAAGATGGAAAATGATTCCATGCTCATGGATCAGAAGAATAAACATTGTTAAAATGTCTATGCTACCCAGAGCAATCTATACCTTCAATGCCATCCTGATCAAAATTCCAATGACATTTTTCAAAGTGCTGGAACAAACAATCCTAAAATCTGTATGGAATCAGAAAAGACCCCGAATTGCCAAGGAAATGTTGAAAAAGAAAAACAAAGCTGGGGGCATCACGTTGCCCGATTTCAAGCTATATTACACAGCTGTGATCACCAAGACAGCATGGTACTGGCACAAAAACAGACATATAGACCAATGGAACAGAATAGAGAACCCAGATATGGACCCTCAACTCTATGGTCAAATAATCTTTGACAAAGCAGGAAAAAACATGCAATGGCAAAAAGACAGTCTCTTCAATAAATGGTGCTGGGAAAATTGGACAGCCACATGCAGAAGAATGAAACTTGACTATTCTCTAACACCATTCATAAAGATAAACTCAAAGTGGATGGAAGACCTCGATAGGAGACAGGAATCCATCAAAATCCTAGAGGAGAACATAGGCAGTAACCTCTTTGACATCGCCCACAGCAACTTCTTTCAAGATACATCTCCAAAGGCTAGTGAAACAAAAGCAAAAATGAACTTTTGGGACTTCATCAAGATCAAAAGCTTCTGCACAGCAAAGGAAACAGTCAACAAAACAAAGAGGCAACCCACAGAACGGGAGAAGATATTTGCAAATGACACTACGGACAAAGCACTGATTTCCAAGATCTATAAAAACTTCTCAAACTCAACACCCAAAAAACAAATAATCAAGTTAAAAAGTGGGCAGAAGATATGAAAAGACACTTCTCCAAAGAAGACATATAAATGGCTAACAGACACATGAAAAAATGTTCATCATCACTAGCCATCAGAGAAACACAAATCAAAACCACATTGAGATACCACCTTACACCAGTTAGAATGGCAAAAATGGACAAGGCAAGACACAACAAATGTTGGAGAGGCTGTGGAGAAAGGGAAACCCTCTTACACTGTTGGTGGGAATGCAAATGGTACAGCCACTTTGGAAAACAGTGTGGAGGTTCCTCAAAAATTTAAAAAGAGAGCTACCCTATGACCCAGCAATTGCACTCCTGGGTGTTTACCCCAAAGACACAGATGTAGTGAAAAGAAGGGCCATATGCACCCCAAAGTTCATAGCAGCAATGTCCGCAAGAGCCAAACTGTGGAAAGAGCCGAGATGCCCTTCAACAGATGAATGGATAAAGAAGATGTGGTCCATATACACAATGGACTATTACTCAGCCATCAGAAAGGATGAATACCCAACTTTTACATCAACATGGATGGGACTGGAGGAGATTATGCTAAGTGAAATAAGTCAAGCAGAGAAAGTCAATTATCATATGGTTTCACTTATTTGTGGAACATAAGGAATAGCATGGAGGACATTAGGAGAAGGAAGGGAAAAATGGGGCGGGGATTGGAGGGAGAGATGAACCATGAGAGACTATGGACTCTGAGAAACAAACAGGGTTTTAGAGTTTTAGGAGGGGGAATTGGTTAGCCTGGTGATGGGTATTAAGGAGGGCATGTACTGCATGAAGTACTGGGTGTTATACGAAAACAATGGATCATGGATCACCACATCAAAAACCAATGATGTATGGTGACTTAACATAACACAATAAAATTATAAAAAAATTAAAAAAACAAAACAAACAAACAAAAAACAAAGTAACTGTGGAAATAAAAATAGAAATATACAATATCATTAAATTTTAACTAGGTTAATTTTCTTGTCAACATTGTAACTTCTGCAGCCTGCTGTTCTGTTAAAAGAGGAGATTAGCACATGCTTAGAGGGCTACTAATGAGTTTTCCCATTATATAATCAGAAGGATTAAAAGTAAATAATTTCATAGCTCTGTGGTTCAAAGTTATTTAAGTACAATGATTCTGCATCCCCCAAGATCTTCCCCAGAATCACCAGAACGCACTTTTGGCAGGATATCCATGGAGCAAAGATGCCTCAGTGCATGTAAACTTTAATCACTCTGGGTTCAAGGAAAAATGAATAACAGAGAAATACTAACCACAAATTTTCTACTCAACATTTTTTTTTCAAATATTAACCAGATTCTTTCCAATAGTTGATATTTAGGGTTATTATCTTTAACTATAGCATAAAAAATCTCATATGTTGGCAAATACATTTAAATACTTGGGTTTTTCAAGTTTGGGTAACAAGATTATATGTTTATAAAAATTTTTCCACCATCTCTCTTTCTTTCTCTTTTTCTCTTCTTTCTCACTCTTTCTCAAGCCTGCATTTTTTGCTCTTCTTAATTATACATAGTTAAAAATCTCAATTACTTACATACATGTATATTTGAAAAAAATTTTAAAATTTAAAGTAATGTATATTATGCCACACATATTAATACCTCATGTTTCCTAAAGATAAATCTAGTGCCTATACATAATTACTTTGCAAAATGTTATACCAAATTAGAAGTTTGAAAGGTGAGTTATAACTTCTTATTCTGAAGATATATGGATTCAGTGTCTTGAAAATATGTGGGGACATAGATATCCTCTCTTGAAATATAAAATTTAGAATCACTTTTGTTGGTCCTTCACTTTCTAATAAATTTAACTTGGAGATTTTTTCAACTTTGGTCAGGAGACACAGCTTTCACCATTTATGAAAGGTTTTTCTTTGGAGATGTAAATAAATTATTTCCAATTGGAATGAGGCTCACATCTTCTGTGGTAGGCACCTGTCTGTGGTAACAAGACTAAGCCCACCACTTCATTATTCACATGCCACATGGCAGATGGCAGATGACAATGACCTTTAGTCATTTTGTCCAGTGAGAGATTAAAGTTAGCTCATAAATTGCCAATCTGCTGAGCCATCTGGTCTTTCACGGTGGATTTTCTTTAAATCATTCACAAAGCTTAGGAAAATAATTTATTGACCACCTATGTTCTATGTATGTTCTATGTATTAAGGACTGTCTTACAATGATAACCTGTAAACATTTTGGGATGAACAGTGTTCTATAAATGCTCCATGTGAAATATGTACAGCATATCTTGTACCTATGTATTTTTAGAGTAATTAAATTCCTTTCACATTAGATGGTTGACATCTCATATGTTTTCTGCTATGGGAGTGAGTTGGGTAGAGTATAAATATGCTCAATGTAAACTCAAATAGTGAAGAACTTTTACTTAGAACTAGCCATAAAATTTATAGATAAGTAGGTGGTTTATATTTTTGTAACACTTATTTTGCCATTATTGTTGTTTTAAAGTGAAATTGGAAGAATTTACAGCTAATTTAAGATCCAGTGCTTAACTTTGTAACACAACAAAAGATTCCAATAAATTGTCAATCTGACCTTGATCTCAAGCAGGTAATTTCCAACTTCCCATATTCTGAATATGAGGTGCTCTGAAAAGAGCAGATCACCCATACAGTATTGGTAATTATGAAAGCTTGGGGCATTTTATGGTTGTGAATATCCAAAATTGATGTTCACATTTTTGGAATTTAGAGATTATTTCAGTTAAACACTTTACAATGAAAACTAACATATGTCAATTTTTTTATGTCAATTATTCTTAAAATAAATATGGTGCTTTGAGACATATACTACTGTAATCCTTGTTGATTCCTAAAGTTAATATATCAAGCAATTATTTTCTGAAAGTACAAGTGAAATTAATTATTACAGGAAGGGATAGCTAACACTTTAACCAAGCCAACTGTTTCCTTGGCAAGCGAATGATAGCAATTATTTATTTTTTTAAATGTATGATTACTATTATTATCAATGTTATTTAATAAAATAGTCATCATAGGAACAATCACATTTTTTCTCTCCCTTTTTCCTCCCCTTTTTTCCCCTAATTCCATGACTGCTAAATTGGTGATGGTCTCTGACTTCAGGGAGCTTGCCAAATGAGAGAAATATATGCATGGTCCTTGACTTCTGTATTTCCTGGCATTCCTTCCGGAGACCACTATTCATAATGAGTATAGCAGTCCAAGAAGATTCCATCCGTCTCTTGGCTGCAGGGTAGATGATGCTGCATTTGCCATTGTTAAAAAGGGAAGACAATGGGAAACGCTTAAGGTAAGTGTACAAAATCTAGGGTAGAGGGTTAAGTTAAACTATAAAATGATATTTGACAGAATATGTGAATGTTTGGAAATTCTTTAAGGCTCTTTTCTGATAGTTACTTTCCCCCTTGCTCTCTATGTAAAGCAGCAGGTTAGTCTGATCTGCAGTCAGGGGACTGCTTCATCTCCACTCCTGTCACACATGCACCTACCACCTTCACTACCACTTACTTACTAGTTTCCTTAAATTGACTTGTTTGAGACCTGAAAATTGTAATGCACGCTTTCTTGGCAAAAAGAAGACTAATACCAATACCCACTAATATAGCTAAAAATAAATATAATAGAAATGAAAGAAATATAAAAGGTTTTATAGATATTGTTGCTTAACCAAAGCTCTGGCATGAGGTCTTCTCTTTCTTTCCCAGAAAGGGGAATTATTAAGTATTAGAGAGGTATCTAATGCAGGGTATTTTCATACTACAGCTTCTTCCTTGACTAATAAGAATATAAAAAGAAGTAAAAAGCAAGTCATTTTCAGGTTCTGAGTCCATGTAATTAGAGTATGTGTCTATGTACCACCTAAAAGCATTTCTCCATATCACATTTTGGTAACCCTGGAATAGGTGTTATTCTTTAAAGTCAGCGCTATCTAAATTTTAACCCAATTTCTGCCATTTTCCAACTTTGTGTCTTTAGGGACTCATAATTACCTGACACCCCCCCTCTTTTTCTTATTTTATAAACCGTGGGGCATTACTTATTTCAGAAGGAAGCAGTGAAGACTGAATGAGGATGTGTGTAACAATTTGTCCTATAGCTATAATGTACAGTTTCTGCAACATTTGGTAGTTATCATAATTTTTGAAGGAGGAGCATCAAATGAAAATATGAAACTGCTAGTCAAGGCATGCTAATGCCCAGGAAGTCTGTTGGTATTCTTTTTTTTTTTTTAAAGATTTTATTTATTTATTTGACAGAGACAGAGACAGCGAGAGCAGGAACACAAGCAGGGGGAGAGGGAGAGGGAGAAGCAGGCTTCCCGCCGAGCCGGGAGCCCGATGCGGGGCTCGATCCCAGGACCCTGGGATCATGACCTGAGCCGAAGGCAGTCGCTTAACCAACTGAGCCACCCAGGCGCCCCAGTCTGTTGGTATTCTTGACTTTTGAAAACATAAATTTCATCATGACATATTTGTGGTTCTTTGACATATTATTTTTTCTACTTGGATTTTTTTTCATTTCTTCTTGGATTACTTTTAGATCAAAATAAAATATTTTATAAATTGACATCAGTTTTTAATAAAACAAAAAAATGAACAAATTTTTAATAAAGTTGGATTTTCCAAATATAACTTGCCATCCCACATGCTCCTCTTATAGTGTGGTATCTGCCATCCCGCATGCTCTTCTTACTATATAAGGTTGGCAGAACTTGTTGGGTTTTTGTGACTATTTCCACCACTATAGTACAGAGGGAATGATGTGAGATGCATTCTGGAATCAAGTCATAAAAGAACATGCATCTACCACATTGTTCATCAACATACTTTCACTAGAGCCCTGAGTTGCCATGTGAGGAGTGTGATGGTCCTGAGGATTGCGATGTGAAAAAGTCCAAACCAGTCCCCACAGAGAGAGATTGCAAAGAAGTCCTAAGAGCTCTGAAAGAAAATGAGGGGCCTGGGAAGACCCTGTTCCTCCACATCCCCCTCTACTGTCCCAGCTCCAGCTGCCATCTGATAACTACCATGTGAGAGACCCCGAGCCAGAGATTGCAGCCAAGCCCATCCTACAGAAACCATGAGAGAAAATAAAAGAATGTTCATTGTTTTAAGTCTCAAAATTTTGGAGTCATTCGTTGTATAACAATAACTAACCAGAACAATGATCCAACATGATACAACTCTTCATGTTTTTATACATACTGCCATATATTATAAGTGCTTTTCCTTTCTTTCTTCTTTTCCAAATGGCAGTAGGCTATTGTTCTGTCTGGAAAACATTATTTTCCTAAATGTTACCTTCTGGTAATCCCAGGATCTGTTCTATTGTTCTACTTTTTTTTTTTGGCTATGTTTTTTTTTATATGTTTTATTTTTCTTTTAATGATAAGATACTAGAAAGTATGAGATAGTTTTAAATAGATAATTTATAATAATTATAAATTATTATCTATGTTTTTAAGTTGGGATGTATGGGAGGGGGATTAAAGTTTCTCATTAAGAAAAAAAGATCAGAAAATGCTGATGTTAAAAGAAGACCATAAAGACAATGCATGCCATCTTGAAGAAAGACTTTCCCAGTCTCTAGTTAGAGGATATTTGGATTACTCAAATTTCCCTTTTCTTTTTCAGAAGCCCAGAGGAAACAAGAAATGGCAATAATTAATTACACATTTTTTAAAGAAAAATTAGTTTAGGAAAAATAATTAGTTGAATAATTTCTGGTATTTATAAATAGCTGAGAAAATACCCCCATAATATGACAGAATGATCAATAGTAAAAGAAATAAAAAGAATGACTCAGAAAAAAAAAATTTTGCCATTATCTTGGAGGAAAGAAAAGTGGTTAAATTATTTTTGGCAAAGTATCTAGAGCTATAACAAAAGTTCAACTTTCTTGAGGTCTAGTTTCTCCAGTCAATCTCGCTCTCTAAACTGCTACCAATTTTATAATCAGTAGAAACATTATCACAAGTTTACCTGGTCCTTTTTGCTCTGATATTTTTCAACCATGGTATCAATGTAAGAAGCAATTTTATTGGGAAGAAGTTTTATGTGCTTCTATTTAATACCGATAACAACAACAACAACAAAAAGCATAGCATTTTGGTTCTTTGTTTGTTTTAGTTTGTTTTGAATGATAGACTCTAAATTGTCAACAAAGACTGCAGATTCATTGTATGAGAATAATAGCCAAATCCAATATGAATCCATTTTGGTATCTTCTGACTACCAAGGGAGTGATGCATTCTACTTTCATTGTTTTTGTCTCTTTTCCTAGTTCTACAAGTGATGTTTACAATAGGCTATCACCCAGGTTAAGCCTAGTATCAACTCCTTCTGATCTGTGTTATATTTTGCTTTACTACTTCAGCGGCATGTGTAGCTTACTCCTTGCCCCCACAGAACTTTGGGAGTTTTGCCCTTTAATAAATACCTTTAGAATGGGGCCCTTCCTTCTTTTGTTAAAGATCTCTCTTTGCATTCAAGTTACTAGCTTGTATGTTTCCATAGCGCACACATACGCTGACACACACATATATAAGAGAGGGAGATAAAAAAGGAGACAGGAAGAGAGAGAGTGTAGATTGTTTTCTTTGTTTCCAATCAGTTATAATATCTCTGTCCAGTAAGACATCAGGGTCAGGATGTAAAGATTTTGTAAATATTACTTTAGATAACTACAGTAATATTTTATCTGAAGCTGAGTAAAGACTGTAATGACAGATCTATTCACATAAAAAGAAATATATAATAATGTCATGTAAATGTTAATTTAAAAATTGTCTTTTCTTATTAGGAGGAGATGTGCTAAACCTATTGCTTCTCTGAGCTGTGGGATTGAGCAGTTACACACACATGTATTTAATGGCACTGATCTTTGTCATTCTTGTATTGCATCTCACTGTGATTTGCTTATACTTGAAACAGAAAAGAAAACACATTTCCACTTCTAACAGGAAGATGATTATAATACTCACTATATATTTTCTTTTTTCCTCTCCTTGAAACACTATAGTACATACTGGTTACTCAGCAAGGTCTACAGAAATATCTTCCAAAAGAAGTTACTAGAATGAAAGTATCGTATACTGTCTGGACAGACTTTGATAGTCCACTCTAAGAAACTAAATTTCTTCACTAGATTTATTATGAGGACCCTCATGACTAGTTTCATTATTTGTTTTTATTTATTTCCCCTCCAAATCATCTGAAATTCTCAGGAAAAATTATTTATAAGAACACCATATAATGACATTGCCATGAAACTTTAAAAAAATGAGTATTCATAAATTTCCCTAAATTAGTCCTTCTGAGTTAAAAACTGAATTTGAAAATTCAGTTTGACTCTACCTTGTGGTGTACACATGTTGTCTAAAGTTCTAGAACTTTTATTTTTTAAGTGTCAAAAATGACATTTTAAAGTAACCTTTTGTTGAAGACAGGTTTAAAATAATCACTATAGTTCTTTATGATATGCTCACAAAAATAAAGAATTTTAATTGCTGAGCAGTGTACTCAGTAAGTGCTAATAAAAGGCTCTGTGCAGAACACAAAGGTTTGTTTCACTAGAAAATATTTTGAAGTAATTTGCCTTTTACATTATGCTATGATGGGATGGGGCATTGCCTACTCTCAGGATTCAAATAAAACACATAATTTCAAGTTAACCTAAATTTGAGCCATATAAACATTTAATTAAGAATGAATGAAATACTGTACTTGAGCAAAATATAAATAAAAAGCATCTGTTGGGCAATTTCTGAAAGGCAAGTGGTATTATATTCTGTTATAGGCATTCTTAAAAAAAATGTATAACATAATTTAAAATGGCAGACATTTTTCCTTATAAATACTGCCAGCTAGTTTTATAGATAGTGTTATTCTAGAAGGCTACTCACATCCTGCCAAAGTACATACCAAATAATCTTATTTTTTTCGCCCTTAGACTGACTCTGCCCATCCTGCAGAACTTGACTTTTGTTAGGAAGTTGGGGCACATAAGATGACATTATCAACACTGAGTGAGCACCACATTGATCAATTTCACTTCCTGCAACTACTTTTACTCAGATTTTCTAATTCATTTTTGGTCATTTACTCAAAAAGTTACCTTTTTTCACTTTTAAATACTATCCTTAAAAATGATGAAAATGCAGCTGTAAATAAATGGAGAATTTTTTTTGGTAAATTACCTTATGAAATTTATGGACAACATTTTAAAAGTCCCTAACAATTTAATTTTAAAAAAACTTTTTTATTTTAACTGGCTAGTTCACACTGGAACTTTTTCTTGTTCTTTTCTACATGAAATTTGGGAACAACTCTTTAAAGTTCATTTTTATTTGTTTTTAAACTCACTTTTATTACAGTGCCATCTACATACAATAAAATTTACCATTTTAAATGTATGATTCAAAGAGTTTTGACAGGGATATGCAGCTATGTAACTACTACCAGAATCAATACATAGAACATATTTATCACTCCGTGATAGTTCTATCGTGTCCCCCTAGAGTCAGGCCATCCCCTAAACCCCCATGGCAATCACTTATCTGATTTCTAATTATAGTCTTGCCTTTTCCAGAATGCCATATAAATGAAATCATACAGTATGTAATCTTTTGTGTCTGACTTATTTCTCTGAACATAATGCGTTTGAGATTCATCAAGACTGTTGCATGTTTTCACAGTCCATTCCTTTTAATTGCTGAGTAATATCTTACTGCAATTTGTTTATTCATTCACTGGTTGATTGCTTCCGGTTTTTAGCTAATTTAAATAGTATTGCTTTGAATATTGGAATATATATCTTGTGTATTGTTCAGGGTTCTCCAGAGAAACAGAACCAATAAGATCTATCTATCTATCTATCTATCTATCACAGTAATTTGGTGGCTCATGTTTAAGCATTAGTCTGACCTACAGTGAGAATTGCAGTTACTGAATTGGGAAACCTCTATGCAATGGGAGTAGTTGGATCCTGGGGTGGCAAGGAACGTGGCAGGCACTTAACCAGCCAACCAAATTAGACTGTTACAGTCTCCTCTTCCTCCCCAAGCTGCAGCATTAAATGCAAAGTCTCTACTTATTAAACCCATATCAATAAATTCAGCCTTATTTACTTTATTTTCTTCCACCATTATCCCATAGTGTTGATATTCATTTTCAGACACATTCCCCAGATTTCTGTCTGTTTCAATTTCCAAGTCTTTTTTAAAAATTTTTTTTATTATTATGTTATGTTAATCACCATACATTACATCATTAGTGTTTGATGTAGTGTCTCATGCTTCATTGTTTGTGTATAACACCCAGTGCTCCATGCAGTACATGCCCAAGTCTTTTGGAGTGTAGTATACCTCTGATGGGTCACATTTTGTGCCTCATCTTTAGGGGTCTGTTGGGACTTGAGTCTAGTTATAAGTCTAAAGTGATAGTGGGGGTGTTTCCTAAGGAAACTCAGCATTACTTTGAATAGCACTGCCTCATGGGAGGCCATTACAGTTTTCTTAGACAATCCAGAGTTAATAACATCAGATAGGGGTGGTGAGGCAGGGAGGCCTCATCCACTGCCAAATTGACTCATCAGAATTTAGGGGCTCAGTATCCCTAGCTTCATCAGGATCTCGCCACGTGTCCCTGTTCCGACTTTAAGGATCTCATTTCTTCCCAGGCAGTGCCCTCACATTAACACTAAATACCCTATGAGATTGGGAGTTCAATTTGGGCTGCTATTCAGATAATCACAGAATGGGATTGAGTTTGACTTTCAGTGATCTCAGCTCTGTGGCTACAGGTGATGGAGGTCTCTTTCAGGGCACATACAGAGCTTTCAGATCATTTATGCAGCACTTGGGCTGGACATTTGAATCCATGAACTAATCTTTTTCTCACTTTGCAGTGACATTAGGAACAACCAGCTAATCTTGTTATAGTCATTAGTTTTTCAAAAATGTTTGTTTGAAGGTTTTATATACATAATCATCCAGCTCCTTGCTTCTTTTTTTAATAATTTTTTTTATTATGTTATGTTAATCACCATAATCAATGTCCCAGCTCAGCAGTCAAGCCATATCATTTCCATCTTAGGCTTTTTATTCTATTTAGACCTTCAACTGATTGAATGAATGCTACCCACATTAGAGAAGGCAATCTGCTTAGTCTACTGATTCAAAAGGTAATCTCATTCAAAAAACACCCCCAGAGACACACATGGAATGATGTTTGACCAAATATCTGGCCCAATTAAGTTGACACATGAGATAAACTATCAGAAGATGTTTCATTTCTCTTGTGTAAAGACTTAGGGGTGAAATTGCTTGATCCTATAATAAGTGTATGTTTATATTTCTAAAAAAACACCAAACTTTTCCAAAGTGTTTGTACCATGCAAGATTTCAACCAGCAATGTATAAGTGTTCTATCTGCTCTGATCCTCACTAACACTTGGTATTGTCGATATATGTAATTTAAAGAATTTTTCTTCATTGTGTGGTGGTATCTCTTTGATGACACTTAAAATAGTTTTATTGAGGTTTAATTGACATATAATAAACTTCACATATTTGAAGTGTATAGTTTGATGAGCTTTGACATTATGTGTATAACCATAAAACCACTCCTACAAACATGAAAATATGTATCATGAAGTTCTCCCAGTTCTTTCCTTGACCCACACCCACCCTATATATATAATTTTTTACCTGACTTTTTTCACTCAGCATAATTATTTTGAGATTTATTTTGTTCTTGTATGTATCAATGGTCCATTCTCTTTTATTACTAAGTAGTTTTTAATTTATGGTAAACCATATTTGCATATTTATTCACCTGTTTATGGATCTTTGGCTTGTTTCCCCTTGTGAATTATTGCAAATAAATTTGCTCTAAGTTTTTATGTACAAATTTCTGTATAGACACATGTTTCCTTTTCTCTTGGGTAAATACCTGAGTTTTGAATGGCTGTATCCCATAGAATATACTAGAATATATGTATTTAACATTTTAAGAAATTTTGGAAAAACTAATGATATTGATTTTGGAAACCCTAAACTATTATTTTAGTTTATTAGTCAATTTTACAATTAATTGAATATAATCAATACATATTATGTGGGAATTTTCAGAGCATAATTTAAATTTACATTACAAAATATTATTCACAGTATCACACATAGTACAGTCCCTTGCATGTGTGAGGGGTATGTATGTGTAGGGAATGTTCTGGGAAGCTATAAAACAAAGTAAACAATGTGTTTATTTATTTACTTATGGAAATGAGGAATAGAAGATAGGGAATGGAGATTGAATGGGATTTCCAAATTTAAGGTTTATATAAACTTTTTTTTTTACTGTACATAAAGTGTTATTTGATTATTTAATCCAAGAATGGAGTCATTTATTTCTTGAAAAATGAAAAGTAGCATTTGTTACATGATTGAATACTATATGTATTTGCCTTCACACTTTATTATTTTTTTATTTTTAATTTTTTGCCTTCACATTTTAAAGCAAAATAAAAATAATTAAATTAAACAATAAACGCAGTTACTTCTGCAAGGCTCAATTGCTGGAACTCCCTACTGGGTACCTGCTCTTACCCTAGGACCTAAGTTTAACCATTATGGAATAACAATAATAAGAGCAGCACAGGAAACTTTTCCCCCAAAGAAAATTTAATTATCATTTATAATGTCAATACACTTATTGAAAACATCTGTGCATGTCCATGTCAAAGATTTATACTTTCTTTTCATTTTTTAACCAAACATTCCAATGAACTTTAACATTGAATGTGGGCAACTCCATACTTGCCCACAGTTGAGAGAAAATTTTGAAAAAGGAAGCATGGCACATTTATTTTTAGCAACAATTAAATCTGTGCTATTATGAGTGAACATTGAAAATATACAGTTTTGCATTTGTGACAGTTCTTATAATCTAATTTTTAAAATGGTTTTCTTTTAGATGAGACACTCCTAGGATCACTTCCTAAGAAATTATAAATTCTCCAGATTTAAATTTGTGTCTGGATAAAGAGAGTTGAAAATTTCAGAAATGAAATTTGCCCCTTCTAAATATACTTAACAGTTATCCATTATTCTTTATTTGTCATTTTATTTCTAGTGTACCAGATAATCTTATGGAAAAAAATACTAATTCTGGAAAAGGAAATATGGATAAGAAATAATTTGAATCAAATTATATGATTTATTTTACTGAATCTTCTTCAATGGTTAATATCTCCATTAAGCTTCACATTCTAATTCTGCTAACCATATTTGCATATTTTCAAATTTGTCATTTTTCAGTAGTTTTGATTATTATCACTCATAAAACTGAATCCAGTACTATTGAAACATAAATCTTTCCTCAATAGCAAGAGACAACATCATAACTTTCTAGACTTATTAGAAAATGTTTGAATTATTAATTATCTAAATCTTATTAAAAAACTGAAAGATGTGATACTTTGGGGAAATCACTTTATTTTTAAATTTTTTTTTGAAGATTTATTTATTTTTAGAGGGGTGGGGAAGGGGCAGAGAGAGAGAAAGAATCTCAAGCAGACTCTTGAGCGTGAAGCCCAACGTGGAACTTGATTCCATGAGCCTGAGATCATGACCTGAACCGAAACCAAGGGTCAGACACCCAACTAACTGAGCTACCCAGGCACCCCTTGGGGAAATCACTTTAATAATGTGCACTTTCCTACATTTTTATTATATATTCTGCACTTATATTTAGCTAAGTGTCATAAAAATGAATAACATCACTAAGTTAACTTAACTCAGTGATTCTCAAACTTACCAGAAAAAAAGCCCCCCTTTTCACATCAAATGTTTTGTAACAAACACCTTACTGAAATTAGTAGATAGTGTAACTTTACTCTCACATAAAACTTCAAAAAACAAACAAACCCTATATAAAGCTGTAAGGCTAATATAAAGGATAAATAAAAAAGGGAGTGATTCATAATAAATTAATACTTTTCATATGAAATGTATAGGCATGATCACACTGGTAGCTATAATGAAGAAGACACACACTTGTATCTTCTCACTGAGCCAGAAAGTAGGGCAAATGGGACAGATACAGAAACAGACTGATACAAATTTGAGGTTGGGGATTCAGAAAATAATTCTCAATACATTTTCAAACCAAACAAAATTTTCTATTGATTTAATAGTAGTTACCATCTGTGCAGAGTAAATTGTGAAAAATACTTTGCATTTTTATGTAAAACAGATTTAACATCTAAGCTAAATGTATCAATAAATACATTTCCCATCTAGGTGAATGTCCAGCAGTGCATTTGTAACTCAGATAGCTTTCTGGGTAACTATAGTGCAAGACTTGTGTGCATTTGAGCATGTCTGCTGTTCCTTGTCTCTTTCTATGAAACACCAGTAAATGTCTCCCTCACCTCTACAGATTTAAAAATGCCCTAGTGAGAATGACTTTTATGACAATAACTAACTTCATCTTTTGATTATTTCCTGAATAATCTTTTTACTGTGCTATGAGTTGGTGTTGTTACTTATGTTTTCTGTTGAAGATCTCTAAAATGTAGCGATGTTCAATTCATTCTTCCAGTTGCTGTAAGGTGGCCGCTGTTCAGGTCATGCCCTCCTATGTGGAGCTCCATATAATAAATGGTATTTTGTATTGGTTGCCAAGAAACTCAGAATTGAATATAAAACAGAACTATAACACATGAGGCCCTTCATCCACAACTTTAAAAATAAATCTGACTTTATTTCAGGACCAGTATTTTGGTATTTGGTCTGACATTTTTGTTTCCTTCTACTGTGTCATTATTTTATGTGTGTGTGTTTTGTAAGCTGCCTAGATCCCTCTGTAAAACAAGGTTAGAGACAGTGAAGTACTGAGATAGACAATATGGTATATGCAACATGTATCAAGTTCTTAGTGTCATGGGTTTTACCTATATTGAATTACCTATAAAGTTGAAGTGTTCCACAGAGATTTTAGAACCTGGGGAAGAAGTATTGAGTAACAATACTTGGAATTTAAGATTATATAACTGATGAACAATTTATAGAGTTTATAATAGTTAAATTTAATGAAAAGGGATTGATATAAATGTATTTTGTTACATAAATTTTGTTACATTTATGTCATACTTCCTTTGAGTATTTGTCTCAACAGTAAAGAAATGTGACTTATAAAATTCAAAATCACACTTTCTTGGAATGATATAAGACTAAGGTAAGCAGAATGTACATGATACAGAAGCATATAAAGCATGGATAACTTCCACTGGCTTATTTTGTCAATTTTTAGTAAAACCATTTTCTCATAAGTAGAGAAAAATCAGATAGGTAGACTTACTGGCCAATTTTGGAATTGATATCAGAGGTTTCAAAACAAGAACTTCAAAGCAACAACACAGTTTTATATATGATAGATTATGAAAGATATTGATTGGATTTGATAGGATATACATAAGGCACAATAATGCACACAGAGATAGATGCATTTCCATGACTAGATTTTCTTATAGACTTATGTAAGATGATCGCTATGAAAATATATAAGCATTATGTTTTGTCAGAGCTAGCTGGTTGTCTTAGAAACCTCAAGAACACTTAAAGTGGTAGGCACATGCTATAACAAAATTTAGTTTTCCCTATGAATATTACTGAATCCTTGGTTTTGTCATAGAGACGGAATTCTTTACTTACGTGATAAAATATCTGATAGATGACAATAATTAATAAGATAAAACAGGGATTGAAGATTACCTATAGAAATCTTTTTCTTATATTTATATAAATATAAAACATCTTGGAAAATCTACCAAGAACCCTTATCTTATTAGATTAAATTATTTATGCTCTTTTTCCTGGTCTTTATCACCCTTTACTTCATTGTAGAACTCGGGCTTATTACAAGCATTCGTGTGCATGTGTGGGCACGTGTGCACATGTACAAACACACACAGAACCAGACTGAAATGTCCACAGTTGAACTAGAACAAAAGACTTTTTAGCTTATTGCTATGAAGTTAGCTTAAATTATTTTATTCTTATTTTTTTATCAATAAAAACAAAAATAGAATCTTTGTTATTTATATTTGATAGTATCTTTTGAGAATATAAAAAGGCAGTACAGTACAGTAGACAAGAGCATGGACTCTGGGATCAGACTGCATGGATTTAACCCAAGTCCCTGAGTTTAACAACTTGGTGACCTTGGTGCTGCTGATAGGAATAGTAAAGTATCTACCTCATATGTTGTTACAGGATTTAAACAAAATTAAAAATGTTTAGGAAAAATTTTTGGTTTAAAGTGTGGCATAAAATTAAACCTGTTAGTTTATTGTATATGTGACTTAGTTTTTGACATAATGAAAGGCAAAAGAGACTCTCTTACCTCTTTTAAAACAGTGCTATAAAAAAAATAAATAAAACAACATTATATCCCAGAATAATGGAGAATAGACATGCAAAATAATCATTATGTTCTTTTTGATAACTTTGGTTGAATTAAAGTCTTAGATTCCCATGTACTGCATGAACATTGCTGATTATATATCAGTGGTTTTTCTCTCTCTCTCTCATGCATACACACACACACACACACACACACACTGACAAATCATGATTTAAACATAATAATACTTGCTATATTTTGGACTCTGTCAAATGTTTATTTCCTTGGAAGAAAAAGGCAAACAATTATATGTATCTTAGCATTTTAAGATATTATATATTTTCCCAGCAAGCTCACTGATATTTGCAAAATAATCAAAGCAACTGGAGATAATTAAATAGCAGAGAACATTTAAATTCAAGCATCAAGAGTGTTTGATGTACCATACCATATAATATGCTGTCCTTTATGACAATGTGTCATTTCATAGTTCTCTCTGCTCTCCACACGCAGAACAGACAATAACAGCAGTTCATAAAAAGAGGGTAATTTAAGCATCCATTAAGAATTCCTAAATTCATTCAACCAATATTGCACACCAAAAGGCCAGCACTCATCTTTATGAGATAATGCACTTTCCAATAAAGAAGGAAGGAAGGGCATTTAAGAGCCATGCTCAAGTCTTCGATGAGAGGCCTGCATCTATGAGATGACTATGAGATTTATATGTAGAAAATTTTTTAAAAATTGCTATCAACTTAACTTTTATCATTAGGACTAGTGAAAATCCTTTCATCAATTTATTCATTCAACAGATTAGTTATTATATCTGATATTGTACTAAGTAACAGACATTGTACTAAGCCCTAGGAATTTAATAGTAAATAAGAGTTTATATCATCACAGAAGAGTGTAAAAGTATCCAAAATAAATTAATAACAATATTTCATAAATTATAAGTACTGTAAGAAAAATATAAAAGGAAAGGTTAATAAGGAAGGTCGAGGCCATATGAGTATATTTTAAATTTTAAATGGGTGGACAGTATGTTTCTGAGTCCATAGTCTCTCATAGTTCGTCTCCCCCTCCGATTTCCCCCCCTTCAGAGGGTTCTAGACGGGAGGCGGGGGGGGGGGATGGGTTAGCCTGGTGATGGGTATTAAAGAGGGCACATACTGCATGGAGCACTGGGTGTTATACGCAAACAATGAATCATGGAACACTACATCAAAAACTAATGATGTAATGTATGGTGATTAACATAACATAATAATAAAATTAAAAAATACTACAATGAAAAAAAAAATAAATGGGTGGACAGGAAAGACCTCACCAAGAAGATGATAGTTGAACAAATACTTGTAGGACCTCTGAGGCTTGTGACTATCGAAAAGGTTAAGCATTCCAGGCAGAAGAGAGAACACTATAAAAGGTTATAAAGTAGAAGCCTACCTACTATGGGTAATGAGTACCATTACAAAAAACTATATTTTTTTTAAGGAGAAAAACATAGAAAAGTCTTTGGAATCTTGGGAAAGGGACAATTCTTTGACTTCACACTAAAAACATGGTTTATAAATGGTAAGTTGGGCTTTATCAAAATTAAAATCTTTTGATCTATGAAGGAAACTAAGGTGATGAAAAAATGAGCTCTTTCTGGGAGCTCTGGAAGAAAATATTTGCAAATCATATATCTGACAAAGGACTATTATCTAGAATATATAAGACAGCTCTCAAAACTCAAATGCATTCAAACGACCAAATATTCCAATTAGAAAATAGACAAAACATGAAGAAAACTTTCATGGCAGAGGATATACAGATAGGAAATAAGCACCTGTTTAATTGTTCAACATCATTAGCTATTAGAGAAATTAAAACCACCATAAGGTATCACTGCTTTACTGTATAAACCTAACAGAATGGCTGAGTTTAAAAATAGTGGCAACTCCAAATTCTGGTGAGGATGCAGAGAAAATTGCTGGTGAAAATATAAAATATTGCAATCATTCTGGAAAACTATTTGACAGTTTCTTTAAGGAACCTAAACATGCATCCTTCATATGACCCAATATTTGAAATCTGAGGCATTCATTCCTAAGAGATGAAAACTTATATTCATACAAAACTTATACATAAATGTATAGAGCACCTTTATTCATAATATCCCCAAGCTGGAAATAGCCTAAATGTCCTTTAATGGATTGAGTGAAAGTTTCTGATTAAAAAATGAAATTTAACTTTAAAGAAATCCAAAAAAGAAATAATGAGCAAAACTGGCCAAGATAATCTTGTAAGAGAATATTGAGGAGATACTTATATTACTAAATATTAAAATATGTAAATACAGTTGGCAAATGATGTATTATCATCACAAATATTAAAAGGTACACCAATAAAACAGAACAAAATATGCCCCAGAAAATAAATACTATGCTGTGTGAGTTATACATGTGTGTGTCATATTGCATATTGCATAATATGACACACATAGTTATAAATGATGACTTGACAATATCCATGAAAAGATATGAAAGGAGCCAAGATTATCCAACCTCACAAATATTCATAGTAATGAGAATTATATCAATAAATATTTTCTTTATAATTTGGCAGAAATTTAAAATACAATTAGGCTTGGAGTAATGATATAAAATATTTCATATATTACTATTAGAAATTTAATTTTATTAAAATTTTAAAAAATCATATCAAATACCTATTTACTCATTTCTAGTATCCTACTTTAAGGATATAATTGAAAAAGTGGTCAAAATATTTTTCATAATCTTGACTACTATGCAAAAGTTTATCTGATAAAATATTACTTATAATATTTAATAACTGGAAAAGAAAAAATAGTTAAGTAAAATATTGGATATATGGTTTATAGGCATTACATTATATTTTAAATAACACAATGATATATTCCATGTAATGTTGTCATATTAAAAAGTTACAAGTAGTTGTTCCATACATATTTATGCCTTTTTATTTAAATGTAATATACTTATAGAAAAGCATATTATATAAATATATGTATTATATCATATATATGTATATTTACATAGATTAAAAACTAGAAGATATTTTACAAACATATTAATGGAGTTTATCTCTGAAAGTACCATAATGATTTTTTCCCCAAATGTATTGCTAAGGAATTCTAACCTAATTAAAGGAAACCAGAAATGAAGAAGCACTCCTGATCATCACCAAGTGTAAGGGTTGAATTATGTAAAGGAATCTATTGATCAAAAGGAATGGACCTCTTGAGAGGCTATTGACCTGGACAATTCCTTCAATAATCTGGTCTAGCAGGCTTAATTTCCCCACATTCCCTCTTGTCCACTCCCATTAGATCATTCTAAAGAGGTTAAATAACAGACATCTCAACCCAGATGCCAAAAAGCATTTGGTGATGGGTTAGATCTGCCAAGCAATGACTGCTATTCGTCAGTAAAATTAGATGTCCATATGAATGTGTATATAGAAGGAAATATTAGTGTGTACTGTAACTATGTGTGGCTATCTGTTGCCATATAACACTCACTTCCCTGATATTTACTGTCAGACATCATTCACAGATATTTCACAAACAGATGGTTTCTTTCACTGGCTCAGGAGCCACTTCAAAGTGTTTTGATTCCTGACCAAGTTGTATATCATACTTCTTTAGGAAGATTTTCTTCCCAGCTGCAGACTTGCAAATAAAATCAAGAATAATCAGAAAGCTACACAACCCTTTCAGCTTAACTACCTTCAAAGAGCAGACAGCAAAGGCTTCTTCACCATAGCAACATATTGGAAATTAACTAATATTTGACATACTTCAAAGGCAAAGTTAACATTATGGGAGATGCTCTTATTAAGACAACTGACAGAAAATGTGACGTGAAAATTCACAGAGATTTATGTTTGTCATTAACATTACTTTCAAGCTAAAACCAAAGGTGCTGAATAAACTGTTTTTCCTCTTAATTTGCATTCAGCCAACCTATTCAGCCCTAAATTCTTTCAGCAGTAGAACCTTTTTCCCCGCTTGATCAGAATCTAGGAGTTTGAAGATATATTAACTTTTTTTATGATCAGAGTTTAAGGTTGAGAATAATTTTTCTAGACAAAACCATTTTCACTAATTAAAGAGTTTGTTTACAGGAACATAAAAATTTTGAAACAACGAAACTCAGTATAAGATAAATGCTAATGGAAATCATTGTAACAATACACACAAAACAATAATTTTGAATTTTCAATTCTTATAGCATCTTCTATCTCACTTCCTTTGGCATTCCTGTTTATTCAGACGTGATTATATTTGTTACATATATTTAGGGACTAACTCTCACATCTAGATCTAGGGAGGCTGACTTTGAACATGTCTAATCTGTGCATGTAGTAGGCAAACCTGATAAATTTTAAATATCAGAGACCTCAGAGAGGCAATTTTCACATTTGGTGAATATAATAGAAACTCAAATAATATTTCAATAATTCAATAATTAAAAGATCAGAGCTAATGGGAACAAAAAATCAAATTATGATTCCTTAGAATAATATCACATCCTATTTAAATTTCATCATGCTAAAAAGTAAATAAAATAGTTGCCTAAAGTCTTTGTTCGTTAAAAAATTAAATTTTTAAATGATTTTGTTTATCTAATTTTTCCAAGTGGGAAATGAGGTGAGACCAATGGAAGGGACAGATTTCTTTAATAGAATAGCATTTGTTCATCCTATTTTTGTCTGCTTGGTATATCCTTTCATTATCCACCACCAAAACTTGAATTAAACATCCTTTGGCCATTGTTTAATTCTTATGAACACCTTCAATCATGTCAATAACTTTAATTTAGCCAACTCTGAAAATTCTGTCTCATTTATTCATTATTCAGTTTCATTTTTCACCACTGCCTCATGATATCAGTGAGTAGAGGCAATGGCTTTGCCAAGCAGCCTTTAATAGTCTACTGTAGTCATGGGAGTCTGAGACAAGTAGAAACAAGTGGTTAGTACTAGAGAATGAAAACTGGATGAAGCAGTGATGGAATAGAGGAGCCTATTGTGGAAAGGAACTACATGACTTAGTAGTGGTTGTCTGAGTTAGTGAGAAGCATTCATGTGCTTGATGACAACTCATAATCTGAGAGAGCTACTAATGCCAAAGACCCACCAGGCACAAGCTTGTACTCTGACAAACTCAGATTTACTGATGCTGTGCAATGAAGGAGGGGATTCCAGGGGAACCATGGAGGAAGAAGGAAAACATCTTTTGTACTATTCGGATTCCCCCTGAGAGATTCTGGGGAGGAGACTAAAGGGGGTGTACATTAGTTGTTTCTGTGACAGGATCTGAAGAAGGGGGATAAAAGAGAGATGGCTGCTGCCATGACGGGAGGGTAGTTTAACAACTGGGTATCCCCAGTGACCGATGGGTAGAACAAAGTGAGTCTTGGAGCATCACTGGTAATAAAGCAGTTAGTTACTTAGAGGCAATTGTTCTTCCATTTTATAGCTGCTACATGACCTTGGGAGAAACAGTGTCGCCTATCAACTGCAGCTGGCATTATAAGTGTCTGATCTCCCAGTGTAGTTAATAATGGGTTACTTTTAAAATTTTCAGGCTCAGCTGATTTTTAGTTTTTCAGTTCCAGCTAGGTTTTAACTCTTTTAGTAGCAGGTGGAGTGGCTATGTTAATAGATATGGCTGCTCTAGGAAGGAAACCAGCAAAGGTGATCCAGTGGCAGATACCAGAAGGTACAGTGGTGAGGAGAACCTAGAAGCAAGTGTCTGACAGGTATCTTTATTTCTTTAACAACAAGAGGACTTATGATCATAATGCCATTCATTTCTCTATACTCTGTTCTCTATACTCTACACTCATTTCTATACCAGAAATTCTTTTAGGAATCTATCCCAGGAAATCATACCAGATGTACACAAAGATGTACACTTTTATGCAAAGATGTTCATCACTACATAGTTTATATTACTCCAATATCAGTTAAATCCATTCTATATTTTGAGATTCAAAAAAGATTAACTCAATCTCCTTCTTTTGGGGACCCATATATTTCAATATAATTGGTTTGCCTCAACCAATTTTTTGTTTTCCTTTTTTTTTTTTTTTACTTAACTTCCATATGGAACTGAGTTTCTTTTTCCAATGGAGTTTTAATTTCCAGTGCATATAATGTCCCAAGTCTTTCCTCTCCAAATAAAACATCTCATTTTTCTTGATTTCTGTCTCCTATAATACAGTTGACCCTTCAACAATGTGGGGGTTAGGGACACCAAATCATGTAGTGGAAAATCCACATATGACTTTTGACTCCCCTGAAACTTACCTACTAATAGTCTACGGTTGACTGGAATCCTTACCAATAATAAACAGTCAATTAACACATATTTTGCATGTTATATGTATTTTGTACTGTATTCTTACAATAAAGTAAGCTAGAGAAAAGAAAACGTTATCAAGAAAATCATCAGCAAGATAAAATACATTTACAGTACCATGCTGTATTTATTGATACTATAAATTTATTTTGAAAAAGAAATTCATATTTATTTACAGGTATTACAATTCATGTATTGATAATGAAGAAACATCAATATGATTGATGATTTATAGTAGCCTAGTGTAGTTGATAGGATTGCTTCATGGAAACCTAGACTATACACTAATGAATAAATGGTTATAAAATTTGTGTGACATAGGGTATTACAATAATATTATTAATACATTATTAGAAAGATTGTTCCATATTTTAAAAAAACACTCACCTGTGATGATAGGCTGATATACAGTTTTTTTCCATTTATGAGGGAGAGAGGCATACTGTATGGTAATGTAATTCTTTGAAAGCAAAGTTATAAAACAGTAAGAAAATTAATACATTTTTAATTTTATATTAAATATCACCGACCTTATGCCTATGTAAGGATAGACTATCTCCTTCCACACAAAACTTGCACATGAAGCTCTACGTGATGAATACTTAGCTGCTGCTGCTGCTGATGACACAATTCTTGTTGTACAGTTATTAAATTTTCACATGAAAGCACACACGTGCACAAGAGATAAGTTTTTAAACTGTATGTCATGATGATTATTTACTATTCATTATGTGAAAGTGGGTCATCATAAAGGTCTTCATTCTCATCATCTTCACATTGAGTGGGCTGAGAAGGAGGAAGAGGAAGGGTTGGTCTTGCTGTCTGAGGAGCAGCAGAGGCGGGAGATATAGAGGTGGTTGAAGGTGAGGCAGGAGAGGTAGGCACACTCTGTGTAACTATGAAAATACATCAATTTTTTCCTGAGTTTTCTGCTTTGTCATTGTTCCAAAACTGTGCCTATACAGAACCAATCCTTCTTCCACCATTTGCTTTAGTATCAGTGCCAAATCATAGAAGGTACCTTGTCATAAAGGAAGTCAAAAGCAGTCTTGAATAATCAGAACCCTTCTGCCAGATGGTCTAATCAAAATTTGTTTTCTGGCACTGATTCTTCTATATCTTTTTCCTCATTGTCTGGCACTGGTTCAGAAGCACTCATCTCCATCAAATTGTCTTCTGTTAATTCCTCTGGTATGGTGTCCATTAATTCTTGAATTTCTCCTGATTCATATATTGAAGGCCTTCACCCTCCAACTTTTTTTTTTTTTTTGCCATATCCACACTCTCTTTCATGCCTTGATTGGCTCTGTCATAAGTCCTATGAAGTAATGCACACCATCTGGACGGTTTTCTCCAGCAAGTATTTATTGTTTGGGGCTTGATGGCTTTCACAGTGGGTTTTTTGTTTGTTTGTTTGTTTGTTTGTTTGTTTTAACAACAATGGCATCTTCAATGTCAGGCTTTCATGATGTTCTCTCTATCAGGGTTCTCTTCCATAACACTGGCAATCCTTTTCATAGAGTATCATATGCCATGAAACTTAAAGGTCACTGTTACCCCTTATGTAGAGGATAAATTAGAAATGTTGTGTTTCAGCGGAAGTAGACGACTTTGACACCTTCAGTGTTGAACTCATGGGGTGGCCAGAAGCATTTCCAATATCAAAACAACTTTAAAATGCAGTCCCTTACTAGAAAGGTATTGCCTGACTTCAGCTACAATGCATCAATAGAACCAATCCACAGAAAATGTCATTGCCCAGACCTTCCTGTTGTATGACCAGAAGAACGGCACCTGTTTATCTTTTCCCTTCAAAGTTTGGGGTTTAGGGGCCTATAGATAAAGGCAGTCCTGATCATAAACTAGACTGCATTTGCACAAAACAGTAGAGTTAGCCTATCCCTTCCTGCCTTAATCCCTGGTGCTTTCTTCTCTTCCTAACAATTGTCCTGTGTGACATTTTCCTCCAGAAAAGGACAATTTCATCTGCATTAAAAACCTGTTCATGGGGCGCCTGGGTGGCTCCGTCATTAAACATCTGCCTTCAGCTCAGGTCATGATCCCAGTGTCCTGGGATGGAGCCCCGCCTGTGTGGGGAAATCCCTGCTCAGCGGGGTGCCTGCTTCTCCCTCCCCAGCTTCCCCCTGCTTGTGTTCCCTCTTTCACTGTCTCTCTTGGTCAAATAAATAAAGAAAATCTTAAAGACCTGTTCAGGCAGATATCCTTTCTCCTCACTGATATTTGTACTGACATTTGGGAACTTGCATGCTGCTTCTTGGTGGGAAGAAACTGCTTTTTCTGTTATCTTGACACTTTATAAGCTAAACCTCTTTCTAAAATTATCAAACCATTCTTTGCTGGCATTAAATTCTCCAGTTTTAGGTCCTTCGCCTTCCTTTTGCTTTAAGTTGTCCAATCATTCCGGTTTTTCCTCAAATCATATTAAAATCTTAGGTATCCCTTTCTTATAGCAATCCTGCATGCACATAAAAACTATATTTTCAAGATAAAAGGGTATTTTGCAAAAATACAAGGTTTTCTCACCTTCTAGAGTAGCTATGGGGATGGCTTCATGAACTTCCTTTTTTTTTTTTTTTTAATTCTACAATTATCCCTACACTGGATTCCTTTATCTTAAAATGACAAGCAACCACAGCTGCAGACCTTAATCTATGGTACATACCAAGCAATTTTTTTTCTTGTAATGTTACGACTTTTCTCTGCTTCTTGGGAGCACTTCCAACAACCCTAGTAGCACCTCATATGGGTCACATGGTGTTATTCAACATTCGTGGAATTGTACTAAATATGATGAAAAAGATGCAAAAATCACAAGATATCACTTTTTAGTGTGATACGTAATTTACTGGAGAGATGAATTGCTCACGTGGAGCTGATTAGTGTCACATGGTGTTTTAAGCTGACACTTGCAACATTTGAGCTCCCTGCAGTAGCAACTGGAGGTGGCTATGAAATTATTCCAGTAAAGTGTGTACTACAATTAATTTTATGCAGTTATGATTTAATACTGAATCTTTACATTTGTTTACATTTCTCTCAACTGCAAATGGCACCATATACAGTCTGTGTTTCCGTGTGTAAGTTTTGATAAATTTTAACTTTTATAATAGATTTGTGTATATTTTATGGTAGCAAATGATAAAATAGACTAGAATCTACATATATTTTATGCATTCATGACATACCTAACTTTTTCTTAATTTTTTTGATATTTCTAGGCTATGTGGTTCATGTGCACGCTTTTTCAAATTGCTGCAAATCTCCAAACAATGTATCAACATATATATTGAAAAAAATCTGTGTATAAGTGGACCCATGCAGTTCAAACCCATGTTGTTCAAGAGTCACCTATATGCTTATGTATGAATAGTGGGCAGAATTCCTTAAGGTTTTGAGATACTGTGTTCATTTCCCTTATTTAAATTACTTAACAGACTTTCTTGTTCCTAAAAACTTTTTGTCTCTCAATTATCAGCAATTATTCTCAGGCCCCTTTATATGTAGATTCTTAGGTTCTCTTATTTGCTTCTCTACATTAGAGTTGATAACCTGAATTGCAAGCACCCTCAAAGAGTTTGCAGGTGAAATGCTAGGGGCAGGTAGAACAGTTATGGGTAAAACAAATTTATCTCTATTTTCTCTAACTTCCAAACTAATAGCAGTACCTGTGACAATAGAAATCTCTTGACTTCTTTTTTTTCCAAATTTTTATTTAAATTCTAGTTAGTTAACATATAGTATAATATTGGTTTCAAGAGTAGAATTTAGTGATTCATCACTTCCATATAACACAGAGTGCTCAACACAACAAATGCCCTCCTTAATACCCATCATTCACTTAGCCTATCATCCAGCCACCCTCCACCAAACCTCAGTTTGTTCACTATAGTTAAGAATCTCTTATGGTTTGCTTTCTTCTCTTTTTAAATTTCCCTGCCCCTATGTTCTCCTATTTTGTTTCTTAAATTCCACATGTGAGTGAAATCATATGGTATGTGTCTTTCTCTGACTGACTCATGTCACTTAACATAATACATTCTAGCTCCATCCAAGACATTGCTAATGGCAAGATTTCATTTTTTTGATTGCTGAGTAATATTCCATTGTATACGTATATACCACATCTTTATCCATTCATTTATCCATTCGTCTGTTGATGGACACCTTTCATCCATCTGTTGTCTACTGCCCTTGAACTTTAGTGTTCCTAGTTCTTGGGCTTTCAGACTCAGACCAGGACTTAAAACATCTACCCTCTTCTTTCCCATTCTCAGGCCTTTGAACCTGAGCTGAATTAGACAACAGGCTTTCCTGGTTCTCCAGCTTGTGGAAGGCAGATCACAGGACTTCTCATTCTCCATAACCACATGACTCCATTGTTGTAACAAATCTCCTCTTATATGTATATATATTCTATAAATATTCTATCGGTTCTGTTTCTCTGGAGGACCCTAAGTAATAAGGAAAATAATAAGACTTATAGAGTTCTGGTGATGATAGATGAGTTAATATAGGTAAAGAACACAAAACAGTACCTGGCATATATATGATAAACACAACATTTTAATTGCTCTTATAATTATTGTTGTCATTATCATTGTTATTACTGAGCCTTTTGAAAGCCTGTAGTACACACATAAGAGTCCAAGTTTTGACTTTCCTCTTCTGGCACATTTGTATAGCTTACAAGGCACAAAAAACATGTGATTCCTGGCACCCACACTTAAATGTAATTATGCATTCCACACTAGATTTAGCTACATAATGAACCAAATTTCAACAAAAATGCCCTGTGTTTCTTGTTAAACACTGTTGAATTCCTGATATATAACACAATACATAGGAGAGAAGTAGTTATGAATCATTTCACCTTATTCTCAGTTTATTGCCTGTAGTCACAAGGTCTTTAATATATGCTCAAATTTTAATTTTCTTTACTGGTATCCTGAATACCTAAACTGAAACTGAACTGCCTCATTCTGTATTAAAGTTAGCTGTTGATGTGAATTGAAAGTCTGTAAGACTTTCACTGATAATTCCAACTTTGTGAGGAGTTGTTTAGCTCCTTCACCAATCAAGGTGAATAGTTCTATTAAGGACTCTGCTGGGTTGCCACAGTGTGGTTCTATTTAGCGACTTAGGACTTTGAAAGCAAAAGCAAGCTTGGAATACTCAGTGTGCCAGGACTTTTAAAACCTTTCTTTTGTGACCCAGAAGAGAACTGGAATGTCATGTGTCTTCACTATAAGATCAAATTCTGTAATGCCCTTAGGTTTGTTATTACTAATAACAATTCCATTTATTGAATGTTTAATAAATGCCAGGTATACAGTGAAGTGCTTTACATAAGTTTAATTTAAATATTTAAAAAATTCAAAAACAAAAAAGCCTTAAAATTTATGCACGTTCACTACATCATACAGCTTGAATGTTTCACAGTTGGACTCAGAATGAGGTTTTTCTGACTACGAAAGTATATACTCAACTCATCTGAATATTATATTCCTGTATATAAAAATTCCAAAAAGTAGCTAAGGAGTAGCATGCACTAAGCTATATGGTATGAATGCAGAAATGAGTTAGCCATCTGACCCATATAGGAGCTGAAATCCATAGACCTATCCAAGAGTCAATAGATTAAAACAACTAAAGCCTCCCAAGCCATCATACCAGAAAATAATGTGATCTCTTGGGTTCTTCGAGGAAGGGATTTATGTATTATCAGGGAGAGTAATCAAATGATAGCAAATGTAAACAAATTTGTTGAATAGACATTGATCTATTTAACATATAAGAGCCTTTTACATACATGTTAAAGAGCTATGTAGGGACTTATAATACTTGCTTTTTGGTATTGTCACTGCTTATTTCATAATGCAATCTCTGGTTGACATCATTTTTTTTTTTTTTAATGTCAGTACTCTTCCCTTAAATGCCTTTTATTCCTTCTCCATTTTTTTTTTTCTATTTCCTCTGAAGGATTGGAACTCAGTTCTTTGCATCTACTGCCATGTCCTGAAATTATAATTCTTGGTTCTTTCAACCTGCCACTTCCAATAACCACAGGGGGAAAAAGTGCTATGCAAGCCAGTTGGCTCTATTTAGTATCATAAGGAAAAACTACATCTGCTTTTTGGATTAAACTATGCTTATAAAACCATGCCTATTTAGTTGACAGGGAGAAAAAAAAGTATAAATTATATGTTTTAGTTATTCTTGTTTTAGTAGACTTCAGAACTTTAATTTACCCTAGGTTTACCCTTGAAAAAAAATACTGAGAATTTCAGTTTGTTGGTTCTTGGCCAGCTGTTTTCTTTTAGACTGGCAGCATGATGTTTGCCAGAGTTACAATCGCGTATGCCAATGCCTATTAGAGACTAAATGCTGTTTGCCCCATGTGCTTGTTCTTCTGACGTAAAATTGGTTGCAATAAACACTCAGCAAAACTGTAACTTAATTCAGAATGTATTTTTAATTACTTGTTCTGTACATTGTTCAGTGCTGGTGCTGTGACAAAGTATGATGAAATTTACCACATGGCCTATGGCCTTGAGGAGCTTCCAGTTTCACAGTAGAAGGAAAATAGAGTGACAAAGCACATAAAATTTTTGCACAACAGTTCTGAAATAAGTTCAGGGGAATCTATGATTCAAAAGACACGAAGATTTTGTTGTGAAATGAGTTAGGATTGAGGAGAAAAAATTGTGTGTGGTTGAAGTGTTCATGATCAGATAAGGTTTCATGGAGAAGGTACAAATACATAGGGGCAAAGGAGATCTCTTCTCTTATAAAAATGGTAATAAAAGAGTTTATTTAAAGTAGAAAATAATTCACTGCTATGAAGACATAAGATATATAACTGAGAAAAAGATTTCATTACTTATAATCTCTTGAGTAATAAATTACTTATTTAGCAAGTACTTAATATTTACTTAAAAAATACTTCTTTGGATAGAAAAATTGAATGAACTGCTACCTCATATAGAATCCCAATAAAAACTTGTGTTTACATGACTGATATTTAAAGTCATATCTCAAAAAAATTTATATAGACTTCATTCTGAGTGCTACATGTCTCAAGGTTCAGAAGGTATAATTCATCCTATTTTTTTTCCATATTCCTTTTCTTTAAGAAATAATGACTTTGAAAATAATTTGGAGGGATAAAGAATAGTATATATTGAAAGGGACTCATTTCTAAGCCAATATTGCTCTAAGAGGTTATAAAAGATATTTCAAGGGTCCAACAAATTTTCAGTGCTAAAATGCAGCACTTGGGACAAGAATTTAGTACATGCCTTCCAATGACTTTTTGTATGTCAGTGTCATTTGATAGTTAATTATATCAAAAAAGATAGTAAATCTAGGAGGCTGAAAATGAAGGAAAACATTGTAATTTGGTTTTTTCAATGTGGAACATCACTTTTTTGAGCTAGCAGTCATTAATAGTCACTAAAGGATTTGTTGTCTTAAAAACTAAATTATCTGGTAGGCTCAATATACTTAAACCTCGGAGAAGCTAATGTTGGATGTAAAAGAATTTTTAAACTTTGGTTAAAGAACACTTAGTTTTGTTTTGTTGTTTGTTTTAAGATAAAGGTAATACTGATTTTTAAAAAAAATCAATTAAATTGTTCTGAGTTTATCAAATTAATTATTTAGTTACTTTAGTATTAGTTACAGGCTTGGCATGGAAATTTTTTTTTAATTATAATATCCTTATTAAAAATTAAAAATTTAAGATGAAACTCTGTCATTAGAACACTTTTCAGCTCTAAGATGACTGAAGATAACATTCTCATGTTTGTTCTATTAACACTTGATAGCAGTATCTTAAATGAGTTGAATTTTATGAAATGACTTTGCTAAAAATAGATACAAAATTGAAATGACTTATCCTGAAACAAGTGCCAACAAATAGCAGTTAAAGTTTTCATCAACAGATGGCTCTTGAAAATCTAAATTTTTTACCATCTGTAAGTGCTATGATGCATTTTTTAAAACCTCAGTTTTCTGGGCTATTAATAAAATCATTATTTCGTTATAGACATTTCTAGAGGGGGAGTTTTCTGCATTAGTAATTTGTGATCTGGGCCTGGAAATTAAGACAAATACATTTGTTAAAAAAGCTAATTTATTAAACTTAATAATTTGAGCTGAGGGAAAAGGGTTCTAGATAAAATCTTATTTTTTTAATGTAGTATTATATAGATATAATGTTTTCTGTGTTTTAGAATATGTTTTTAATATTATTTGTGCCAGTACTCATAATACTATAGCATTATCTAAATGACCCTTTAAAATGACTTTGTGTTTTACATTAAAGGAACAAAATGCTCATATTTTACATAGTGAATGTATGTATTTCAGAGGAAAGTTGTAGATGCTTTTTATCTCTTGGTTCATCATTTTATTTTTATTTTTTGGGGTTCATCATTTAAATAAATTACTGGAAAGAATTTTATGACTGGAAATTTTACTACGAAGAATATTAATTTAAAAGTGAACACCAGATCTTGGACTTTTAAATTAGAATCCCCAATCCAGTCATTTGCTGATATGTTTATTAAAAAACACTGGAGATATCAAGATGAATCTGGTTTTCCCTATACACAAAGACCCCCCAAGTCCCATAAGAGAGACAGCCAAACAAAGAGATAATGCAAAATATTATAGATATTGAGACAGATGTGTACTTTTAAAAAGAAATAATTAAGAGGTGAAAACATGACAGTTAGATGATTAATTTCATTAAAGGGGCCAGGAAAAGTCATCAAAATACTAGGAAGTTTAATGGAAACAGGACATCAAAATTCTAAATAAAGTTAACAATAAGTTTCCCAATTAAAATGTAAAAAAGAAACATATTTCCTGACTGTATAACACTAACTGTATAAGTTCTGACTGTGTAATACTTCTTTCGATTCAGAACACCACATTTGCAAAGAACACTGATAAGCCAAACCATATAGAAAGGAGGACAAGACAATAATAATAATAATAGAAACAACTTTACATGAGAAATGATTGAGAAAACGGGATAAACAGACTTGAGATATGACACTTTTTTTCAGGTATCTGAAATAGGGTTATTACAAGTGGGAAGCTGTTTCCATAAAGAGAAAAAAATTAAAAAAATAGATAAAACTTAATGGGCGACAGATTTCAGTCAATACTAGGAAGAAAAATATTACCAAACCCCTGAGCCATTTAACACCACATATTTTGGTATAGATAAATTAAACCCATGATTTTTGATATTCAAACAGGTGTCCAGTGCAAGTAGCAGCACCAGTGGTGGTAGAATTTTAGTAATACTATATTAGCAGACTATATAGTTTTATTAGTAATACTATAATAGTAGACTATATAGGTATATTAGTAATACTACATTAGTAGACTATATAGGTATATTAGTAATACTATATTAGTAGACTATATAGGTATATTAGTAATACTATATTAGTAGACTATGTAGGTATATTAGTAATACTATATTAGTAGACTATATTATAGTATACTATAATAGTAGAATAGTAATACTATTAATATGTTAAGTAATAGAAATGAAAGGAATTCTTTGTCTGAAAGCTTATTATGTACCTCACTATTTTCATGCATTTTTCTGGTTAGATATTAATTACTTATGTCTCAAAATGGGGAAAATAAAGCAAAAATATTAAGCAATGACTAAAGCTCCGTATCTGGTAAGTGCTATGTGAGCTCAAAAGGTGAGTTCAGGGGCACCTGGATGGCTCAGTTGCTTAAGTGTCTGACTCTTCGTTTTTGGCACACACACCATTTTATACATATAGGGACTGGGAATACTCCAGGTAAATATCCTATTAAGATATACTGAGTTTGATTTCGTTTCATGTTGTTTTATTTTATTCTCAACATAAATTACAACCCAAGATAATATGCAATATGGAACATGAGAAATTTTGTTGAATATCAGGCTCTTGAGCTTTGATCATGCTACCATTTTGTATTCTGATGGTAACATTAACATGTCTGATTTAGAAGTTATGAAATGTTTTAAAGACCTACACTGGCAAGGATAAAAATTAAAAGGGCTATTTGTGCTCATGCTTCAGAGTTTTAGCTGCTTTCCAGATGGTTTGGAGAAAAAATTTATCCTGTAGTGTAGTAGTGTAGTATCAGGTACATTAGCAAGGTTTTATGCTTTTTCCTTTGATGCTTGGCAATGGCAATTTTAAAATAAAACACTCAAATAACCCTCAATATATTGTGCTTTTGCATTCTAACAGATAATTTTCAGTTTTTATAATAATAGAATTTAATTATAATTCACATTTCCATAACTTTTATAAAGCATATGAAATTTTTGCTATCTTATGAAGTATTGAACAATATTTCCTTTTCCAGTATCATTTTAACAGATAATTATGATTATTTATAAAATTTACATGCAAAAATAATTAAGTTGACCCTTTTAAGTACTGATGTATTCTGTTAAGTGCAAAAATGCAAAAATTTAAAGTTGTGGCTTTTGCAGTATTGCTTAGACTTCAATGACCACATTTTATTCAGAATTAATACACCAGGAAATCCAAGTCTTTTAAGTTAAAACTGAGTACAAAGATACGATTCTCTCTTCCCAACTTTGGCATGCAACACAAACACCTGAAAGTTTCTTAAAAATGGAGCACCTGGTATCTTCTTCTTCTTCTTCTTCTTTTTTTTAAACATATAATGTATGTTTTGTTTCAGAGGTACAGGTCTGTGATTCAGCAGTCTTACACAATTCACAGCGCTCACCATAGCACATACCCTCCCCAATGTCTATCACCCAGCCATCCCGTTCCTCCTACCCCCCACCACTCCAGCAACCCTCAGTTTGTTTCCTGAGATTAAAAGGGAAAAATGAAGGGGGGGAAATCAGAGGGGGAGAGGAACCATGAGAGACTATGGACTCTGAGAAACAAACTGGGGGTTCTAGAGGGGAGGGGGGTGGGTGGATGGGTTAGTCTGGTGATGGGTATTAAAGAAGGCACATACTGAATAGAGCTCTGGGTGTTATACGCAAACAATGAATCATGGAACACTACATCAAAAACTAATGATGTAATGTATGGTGATTAACATAACATAATAAAAAAAAGGAACACCTGGGTTCTTCCCAGATCCTTGGAGTCATTAATACTTACTGTAAGATTAAGCTTTTGATTCTCCACATTGTTACAAGTAACTGTGACTTGAATTTTCACAATACTCCAAATACTCCAACAATATAAATAATACCTGTATTAAATTTTGAATTATAAAATACTGTTTTTTTAATTTAATTTAATTTTATTATGTTATGTTAGTCACCATACAATACTAAGTTTTTTGAGTTAAAAGTTTATCATGGTTGAGATTGTATTGCATCTTTAGATAAACTTAAAGAGAATTAACATTTTAATGGTACTAATTGCTTACTAGATGAATATTGTATATTTTGCAACATAGTTAAATCTTCTAGTTTCTCTCAGCAGTTTTATAGTTTAGCAGTGTAAATTTTTTTTTCACATCTTATAATTCTTAAGCATTTTATATTTTATTTTATTTATTTATTTTAAGATTTATTTGTTTATGACAGAGAGAGAGTGTATGGGAAAGAGAGCACGAGTGGGGAGGAGGGAATGGAAAGGGAGAAGCACACTCCCCACTGAGCAGGGAGACCAATGCAGGGCTCCATCCGAGGACCCTAGGATCATGATCTGAGCCCAAGGCAGACACTAAACCGACTGAGCCACCCAGGTGCCCCTTAAGTTATTTTAAATGTTATTATTTTTATTTTTAAAATCATTCTTGATAGGGGTGCCTGGGTGGCTCAGTCAGTTAAGCATCTGCCTTGGGCTCAGGTCATGATCTCAGGTCCTGGGATGGAGCCCCAGGTCAGGCTCCCTGCTCAGCGGTGAGCCTGCTTCTCCCTCTCGCCCCTGCTCATGCTCTCTCTATCTCTGTCTCTCTCTCTCTCTCTCTCAAATAAATAAATAAAATCTTAAAAAAAATAAAAATAAATAAAATCATTCTTGATAGTAAATAGAAATACAATTGGTTTAGTTTACTCCAGAGTAAATCTTGGAACTGTGTACCAGCCAATATTTATGAGAATTTATTAGAATTTTCTTAATAGTAGTCTTCACAATATCTTCAAATATGTGAAATAACAATGTATGTTAAAGTGACTAAGTAAAACATGGATTCATTTGTTGAAAATAAACCAAAACTAAAAAAAAAATCACACAACTACATAAAATATCTTAAATTTAAAAAACACATATGAGAATGAAAAAAGTTAGTTCTTGAAAACTACACAGGTATGATATCATTTTAAAAACCAAACTATATTTTTATGATGAAACTACTTTAAAAATGCATGGAAATAATAAATCCCTATTTAATTTAATTGTTACCACTGAGAGGAACAAGGGGAATGGGATAGATGAGAAAAAACTGGGTTGGTACTATTTTAGTTCTTAAACTGTAGATTTTTTTATGGGAGTTGATTTTATTATGATGATTTATGATTATATATTACAAATATTGCATTAAAATTATGGAATAGCACATATGTTAAATAATAAAAGAAATAAATTTGTTTCAAAATTATTCATATCATTTATTCAAAATTAATTCAATAAAATTTGTTGATATTTATTATTAATATTAATGTGCCAAGAACTATTCTAAATTATTTTCCATATAGCAGAAGGGACAAAACTGAAAAAAAATCTCTCCTTTTATGGAGGTTGTTTTCATAGGGGGAAGTAGACTTTACATAACTGAACAAATAATTATGAAATGTGGAGAGAGGGATTATAAAGAAAAGAAGAGGCATAGTATAAATGACAAGAGACACAGAGACAGAGATCAAAGTGCAGAGAAGATAAAGCCAGATGTACATCCATAGACACATTATTGTCAGGAAAATGTGAATGAGTGTGAGCATAAGGGATTAGAAGATAGTAGTGTACTAGAAAATGTTTACTGACTATGTGGTATAAATATTTAAGCTATCAGTTTGGCATTATTGTATATGAGGTGGGAAGAGCACACAAATGCTTCTTGGGAAGCAATAGGAACTGGTTCCAGCACACTGTGATTGAAGATGTACATAGGGAAGAACTTCTTTTTTTTTTTATTTTTATTCTTTAAAGATTTTATTTATTCATTTATTTTAGAGAAAGAGTGTGAGTGAGGGGAGGGAGAGGGACAAACAGACTCCACCCTGAGCACAGAGCCCCACATGGGCTCCATCTCATGACCCTGAGATCATGACCTGAGCCAAAATTAAGAGTCTGTTGTTTAACTAAGCCACCCAGGTATCCTGGGGAAGAACTTCTAAAAGCCGCATAAGAAAAGAGTGAGCTGAAGTTTGAGGATGAAAAATGAAAATTTTTAATAAATTGCAGGTCCCATTATATTTGAAAAGTTATGAGAATGGGGATATCAGAGGGAGAATATTCAACAGGTATATGGCTGTGGTACAGAGTGGAGTGTTTAAATAGAGATAATGGTGGGGGTGCACTACCTAGAAATATGTTTTTCATATTGCATCATAAATTTGAATAGGTGAGATGAAATACAGGAAAAGAAGTCAAAGTAATAGAAGACTAGGATACTCCAAGGATCTGGTATGTCGACTGAAGTCATAACAAATTATTTAAGAGAAGGTGGTGCATTTAGATGATAAAATCTTCAAATAGTATACAGAAGTGACCTATAATTCCAGAAAGTTGGAGACTTTAAGGGGCATGGAGAACAAAATGTATGCAAGTGGCAATGAGGAGCCTGGAGAATATATACTCTTACCTCCAGATTTATGGTAATAGAGTTTGGGGAAGAGCACCCACCCCATACACACAAGCTTCCACACATACACACTTGAGAGAGTTGCATTGATGGATCCTAATCTCTGTACAGTGAGATCATGTTCATCAATCAGCCTGCTTTGGGTAAGAAGGTGGAGAGAACACTCATAGTGGGGATTATTATATAGGGGATTTTTCTGATTATCAGTAGTGAGTTCTCAAGAGCACAATAAAAGCGTTCCTGAGGTCAGAGAGGAAAGTCAGATTGTGAAAGAATTAGGTATGAGGGATAGTTTGTGAGTCTTGACTTCTTATTTTGGCTGAGGTAAATAGGGATGCAGGTCTTAATTAGATTATTTCTGCTTTAATCTTGTGGAGAGATGATTTAAAGATTCTAATTGTAAACATTCTTTCAGAGATTAGTCTCCTAGACAGATTATAATGAAGCAGGAAAAATAAGGGGAAAAATAAGGAGACCTTACCAGGACCATGTGCAACTATGGTAGATGAAACCATAGAGGACAGGGAAATAAAGTTTTACCAAAAAACTGGGCCATACAAAATTGTTCTTGTCATCCATCAAAATAACATATACAAGAATTCTTTTTAGATTTAGACTTATTTTAATGAAGAAATAGAAGAGGGGTGCCTCATTGGCTCAGTTGGATAAGTGTCCGACTCTTGATTTCTGCTCAGGTTATGATCTCAGAGTTGTGAGATCAAGCCCTGAATAGGGCTCCCCACTCACTGTAGAGTCTGCTTATGATTCTCTCTCTCTCCCTTTGCCCCTCCCCTCTCCTTCCTTCTCTCTCGCTCGCACATTCTCTCTTTCTAAAAGAAAAAGAAAAAAAAAAGAAAAAAGGGAAAAGAAAGAAAAAGAGAAGATAAAAAGTATCAATTTATTTAGTAATTTAGCAAAGACATTTGAATTCTTACACTGAGACAAGGGTTCTTCCAGGGATTGGATGTATTTTTAACATTTTTATTTTGAAATTATTGCAGATTCACATACAACTGAGAGAAATAATATAGAGATATCCTGTGTACCCTTCATCCAATTAATCCCAACAGTAACATTTTAAATAACTCTACTATAATATCCCAACCATAAAATTGAATTGATACAATCCCTGGACATTATGTAGATTCCTCCAATTTTACTACAGTGATTTTTTTTTGTGTGTGTGTGTGTGTGTATGGGAGGACACATGTATGCATATGTATTTAGTTCTATGCAATATTATTACATCTGTAAATTTGTGTGACCACCACCACAGTCAAGATACAACATACTTCCACCACAAGGATCCCTTGTGCCCTCCTTTATAGCCACAGCAACCTTCCTCTATGTCCCCTACAAAACCTGGCAACCACTAAACTATTCTCCTTTTGTATAATTTTGTCATTTCAAGAATTTTACATACATGGAATAAAACAGCTTGTGACCTTTGGGGTTGGCTTTTCCTTGGTACAATTCTACTGAGATCCATCCCACATGCTCCATCTATGAGTAGCTTGTTCCTTTCTATTATTAAGTAGTATTCTTTTGCTGAGTACTACAACTGTGGATATGCCACTGTTTGTCCAACCATTAGCCAATTGGAAGCCATTTGAATTGTTTCAAATTTGGGGTTATTATGAAAACAGTTTCTATGAACCTTTGTGTACAGATTTTTTTGTGAATATAAATTCTTATTTTTCTGGGATAATGTCCCAGAGTGCAGTTGTTGGTCCATATGTAAGTGCGACTTTAGTTTTGTAAGAAACTGCCAGCAGATGTATTGTGTTACATTCTCACCAGCAATGTATGAGATATCCATCCATTTTATGCATCCTCACTAGCATTTGAGTTTTCACTATTTTTTATTTTAGCCATTCTGATAGCTGTATAGTGATATCTCCTTGTGGTTTTAATTTGTTTTCTCTAATGGCTAAATATACTGAACACCTTTTCATGTCCTTATATGCTATCTGTATATACTTTTCAGTGAAATATCTGCTCATGATTTTTATCCATTTCCAAACTGGATTTTTTTTTTTTAAATTGAGCTTGAAGAGTTATTTATATATTCCAGATACAAGTTCTCTGTTGGCTATGGGGTTTATAGTTTCTCCCAGACTATAGCTTATCTTTTCATCTTCTTCAATGAGTTTTTGTAGAGTAAAAAATTTTTAATTTGTTGAGGTGCAATTTATCAGTATTTATATTTATGGGACATGCTTTTGGTATGACATCTAAGAACATTGTCTAGCCATAGATCTCAGTTTTCTCCAATGTCTTTTTTCTACATGTTTTTATAGTTTTACATTTTATATTGTCTATGATCCAAGTTGAGTTAATATTTTTATAGGGTGTGAAACTTAGGTTGATGTTCTTGTCTTTTGTTGTTGTTGTTATTGTTTTACCTATGGATTTCCAGTAGTTCTAGCTCTAACACCATTTGTTAAAAATACTTTCCTTCATTAAATTGTTTTTGCACCTTTGTAAAAAATTAATTAGGAATATTAGTATGGTCTACTTTGGGGTTCTCTACTCTGTTCCACTGATCTATGTGTCTATTGTTACACCAAGACCATTGATTACTATAGCTATATAGTAGGACTTAATATTAGACAGAGTACTTCCTCCCTCTTTCTTATTTTCCAAGACAGTTTTAGTTGTTCTAGGACCTGTACTTTCTATATAAATTTTAGAATAAGCTTATATGTGTTTACCAAAATCTTTCCTTATTTTTTTAGTAGAAATTGCATTAATTCTGTGTATTAATTTGAGGAAAATTGGCATTTTCACTATGTTGAGTCTTCCAATATGTGAACATGACATGATTTTCAATTTACTGGGTCTTTTAAAATTTATTTTATGACCATTCATTATAGTTTAGAATTTTTGTTTTATTTGAGTATAGTTGACATGCAATGTTACATTAGTTTCAGATATACAACTTAGTGATCTGACAAGTTTATACATTAAGCTACGTCCACCAAGCATAGCTGCCATCTGTGCTGTTATATCACTGTCATTACCATATCACTGACTGTATTCCTTATGCTCTGCTTTTTATTCCTATGACTTTCTCATTCCATACTCGAGGTCTGTATCTTCCTCTCCTCTTCACCCCTTTTGCCCAACTCCTCACCCCTCTACCCTCTGGCAACCATCAGTTCTCTGTATTTATAGTTTGATTCTTCTTTTTGTTTATTCGTGTTTTAGATTCCATTTATGAACGGAATCATATGGTATTTGTGTTTCAAAGTCTGATATATTTCACTTAGCATAATACCTTCTAGGTCCCTCCATATTTTCTCAAATGACACCATATCATCATTTTTAATGAGTATGTAGTATCCCATGTGTGCACACACACACTTACATACATACCACTTTTCTTCATCCATTTGTCTATTGGTGGACACAGGTTACTTCCATGTCTTGACTATTGTAAATTATGCTGCATTGAACATAGCGACGCATAGATCATTTCAAGTTAGTGTTTTCCCTGAATAAATATCTAAAAGGGTAATTACTGGATCATATGGGATTTCTATTTTAATTTTTTTGAATAATCTCCATACTGTTTTCCACAGTGGCTGTACAAATTTACATTCCTGCCAACAGAGCGTAAGGGTTCCTTTTTCTCTACCTCCATGCCAACCAACATTTGTTTCTTGTCTTCTTGATTTTAGCCATAACAGGTGTGAGGTGGTATCTCACTGTGGTTTTTTTTTTTAAGATTGATTATTTATTTGAGAGAGAGAGAGAGAGAGAGAGAGCAAGCAGGGGAGGGGCAGAGGGAGAGAATCCCAAGCAGATTCCCTGCTGAGCACAGAATCTGATGCAGGGCTCGAACCCACAACCCCAATACCATGACCCCAGCTGAAACCAGGAGTCGGATGCTCAACCATCTGGACCACCTAGGCACCCTTCTCTGTGGTTTTGCATTGCATTTCCCTGGCAAGTGATGTTGATTGAACATCTTTTCATGTATCTGTTGGCCATCTCTATGTCTTTGGAAAAAATGTCTATTCAGGTCCTCTGCACATTTTTTAATTGTATTGTTTGTTTTGGTACTGCATTGTATGAGTTCTTTATATACTTTGGATATTAAGCCCTTATCAGATATATCATTTGTGATGTCTTCTCCTGTTCAATAGGTTGTCTTTTTGTTTTGCTGATAGTTTTTCTTGCTGTGCAAATGTTTTCTATTTTGATGTAGTCCCAATAGTTTATTTTTGCTTTTGTTTCTCTTGCGTTAGGAGACAGATCTATCTAGAAAAATACTGCTATTGCCAATGTCAGAGAAATTACTACCTATTTTCTCTTCTAGGGTTTTTATGGTTTCAGATCTCACATTTAGGTTTTTAATCCATTTTGAGTTTATTTTTGTGTATGATGTTAGAAAAATAGTCCAGTTTTATTATTTTACACGTAGCTGTCTGATTTGTCAGCACCATTGTTGAAAAGACTGCCTTTTCCCCATTGTATATTCTTGCCTCCTTTGTCATACGATGGTGTTGATTTTAGCTATTGTGATAACTATAAGGTGTTATCTTAGTGTAGTTTTGATTTGTATTTCCCTGAGGATGAGTGATTGAGGATGAGTGATGTTGAGCTTCTTTTCATATGTCTGTTGGTCATCCATATGTATACTTTGGAAAAATGTCTATTCATGTCTTCTGCCCATTTTTAAATTGGATTATCCATTTTTTTGTGTGTGTATTGAGTTTTATAAGTTCTTTATAATTTTGTATACTAACCCTTTATCAGATATGTCATTTGCTATATCTTCTCCCATCCTGTAGCTTGCCTTTTAGTTTTGCTGATTGTTTCCTTTGTTGTACAGAAGCTTTGGTTTTGATGTAGTCCAGCAGTTTATTTTTGCTTTGTTTCCCTTGCCTCAGGAGACATAGCTAGAAGGAAATTGCTATAGCTGATGTCAGAGAGGTTACTGCCTATGTACTCCCCTAGAATTTTTATGGTTTCAAGTCTCACATTTAGGTCTTTCATCCATTTTGAATTTATTTTCGTATTTGGTGTAGGAAAGTGGTCCAGTTTCATTCTTTTGCATGTTGCTGTCCAGTTTTCTCAACACCATTTGTTCTTTTTTTTTTTTCTCATTGGATATTCTTTCCTGCTTTGTCAAAGATTAATTGACCATATAAGTGTGGCTTCCCCTCTGGGTTTTCTATTCTGTTCTATGGATCTGTATGTCTATTTTTGTGCCAGAGGCATATTGTTTTGATTACTATAGCTTTGTAATATAACTTCAAGTCCGAATTGTGATGTCTCCAGCTTTGCTTTTCTTTTACAAGATTTCTTTGGCTATTTCAAGGTCTTCTGTGCTTCCAAACAAATTTTAGGATTGTTTGTTCTAGCTCTGTGAAAAAATGCTGTGGGTATTTTGATAGGGATTACACTGAATGTGTAGATTGCTTTGTGTAGTATAGACAATATTTTAACAATATTTGTTCTTAAAATTCATGAACATGGAATGCTGTTTTGATAACTATGGTTTTGTAGTATATCTTGAAATCAGAAATTGCATTACCTCCAGCTTTGTTCTTCTTTCTCAGGATTGCTTTGGCGGTTTGAGGTCTTCCATGGTTCCATACAAATTTTAATACTATTTGTTCTAGTTTTGTGAAAAATGCTATTGGAATTTTGATAAGGATTGCATTGAATCAAAAAAAGGATGTTACATAATGATAACGGTATCAATAGAACAAAAGGAAATAACACTTGTAAATATCTATGCACCTAAATTTGGAGCACCAAAATATGTAAAGGAAATATTAATGGATGTAACAAGAGAAATTGATGGTAATATAATAATAGTAGGGGACTTTAATACTCGCCTTACATCAATGGATAGATCATCCAGACAGAAAATCAATAAGGAAACAATATCTTTGAATGACACATTAGACCAGATGGACATAACATATATACAGAACATTCTATCCAAAAACAACAGAATATACATTCTTTGAAGTGCACATAGGACATGCTCCAGAATAGATCATATATTAGGCCATAAAGCAAACCTCAATAAATTTAAGAAGATTGAAATCATACCATGCATCTTTTCTGATCACAATGGTATGGAACTAGAAATAAATCACAAGGAAACCATTGGAAAAAAAAACACAACCACTTGGAGGCTAAAATATAAATGGCTCCATAAAGCAATCAAAGAAGAAATTTAAAAAAATGCATGAAGACAAATGAAAATGAAAACACAATGGTCCAAAATCTCTGGGATACACCAAAAGCAGTTCTAAGAGGGAAGTATATAGCAATACTGGCCTACCTCAAGAAATAAGAAAAAAACCTCATATAAACAATCTGACCTTATGGCTAAAGGAATTAAAAATGAATGAACAAAGTCAAGGTGAGTGGAAGAAAGGAAATAAAGATCAGGGCAGAAATAAATGATGTAATGACTACAAAAGAATAGAAAAAAAATGAAACCAAGAGCATGTTCTTTCAAAAGATAAACAAAATTGAGAACTCTTAGCCAGACTCATCAAGAAAAAGAGAAAGTACTCAAGTAAAATCAAGAATGAGAGAGGAGAAATAACAACCAACATCACAGAAGTACAAAGGAGTATAAGAAAATAGTATCAAAAATTATATGCCAAAAAACTGGACAACCTAGAAGAAAAAGATGAATTCCTAGAAATATACAGTCTTCCAAAACTGAACTAAGAAGAAATAGAAAATCTGAACAGACCAATTACAAGTAACAAAATTGAATCAGTAATAAAAAAAAAAAAACTACCAAATATAAAAATCCAGGACCAGATAGATTCACAAGTGAATTCTACCAGATATTTAAAGATGAGCTAATACCTATTCCCCTAAAACTATTCCAAAAATTAGAAAAGGAAGGAAAGCTTCCAAATACATTCTATGAGACCAAATTCACTGATACAGAAACCAGACAAAGGCACAACAAATAAAGAAAACTATAGGCCCATATTCCTGATGAACATAGATGTAAAAATCCTCAACAAAATATTAGCAAACCACATACAACAATACATTAAAAATATCACTCACTGCAATCAGGTGGGATTTATACCTAGAATACAAGGATGGTTCAATATTTACAAATCAGTTAACATCATACACATCAGCAATAGGTGAAGAAAAAGCACTTGACAATGTACAACAACCATTCATGGTAAAAGTCTCAACAAATGGGGTTAGAGGGAACATACCTCAATATAATAAAGGCCATACATGCAAAACCCACAGCTAACATCATCCTCAATGAGGGAAAAGTGAGAGCTTTCTTTTTAAGGTCAGGAACAAGATAAGGATGTCCACTCTCACCACTTGTATTCAACATAGTACTAGAAGTCCTAGCCACAGCAATCAGCCAAAAAAATTGAGGCGTCCATATTGTAAAGAAGAAGTTAAATTGTCACTATTTGCAGACAACATGATACTATACAAAGGAAGTCTTAAAGATTCCACCAAAAAGCCACTAGAAGTAAAAAACAATTTAGAAAGGTGGCAGGTTAAAAAATTACTACCCACAAATTAGCAGCATTTCTGTGCACTAACAACAAAGTTTCAGAAAGAGAAATTAAAACACACACACACACACACACACATCATTTTGCAATTGCACACACACACAAAAAAATTAAAATAAAATGCTTAGAAATAAATTTAACCAAAGAGGTGAAAGGCCTGTACTTTGAATGGTGTTGTGTTTTTAATTTTAGTTTTCACGTTTGCTGTTAGTATACAGACATATAATTGTTTGTTGTGATCTTTTATCCTGCTATCTTGCCAAACTCATTTATTCTAGGAGTTTGTTTATTGTAGCTTCCTTGAGATTTTCTATGTAGATAATCATGCCATCTGCAAAAATAAAGTTTTATTTCTTCCTTTCCAATTTATCTCCTTTTTATTTCCTTTCCTTGCCATATGCAATGGCAAGAAATGTTGAACTATGTTGAATAGTTTTGTGAGAGCAGAAATTTTTGCCTTGTTCCTGATCTTAGGGAAAAAGTCCTTCACCATTAAAAAAGATACTAGCTGTAACTTTTTTGTTTGTTATAGGTTTTCTTTATCATTTTCTAATGATATTTCTAGTTTACTGAAAAATTTTATCAATCAGATATTGGAATTTTAAAAATGCTTTTACTGTGTCAGTTAATATGATCATAAAATTTTTATTTGCAGATTAGTATTATAGTGGATTCATTGATTTATCTTTGAATGTTGGACCAAACTTGCATACCTAGAAAAGGTATCACTGGGACATGGGACTTAAAATTCTTTTTATATATAACTGTATTAAATTTGCAGATATTATCTTGAGGATTTTTGCATGTAAGATGATGGAAGATTTGGGTCTATAATAATTTTTTTCCAGTTCTTTGGTTTGGTATAGGTAAGACTGGCCTTATAAAATGAATTGGAAAGTATTTCTTCCTTTATTTTATGTAATATATTTTGTAAAAGTGGTGTTAATTTACTTTAAATATTTGGTGATATTCTTCAAAAAAAAGCATAAGAGCATGGAGATTTATTTTTGGGTTCTTGTTAACAATGTGTTTAATTTCTTTAACTTTATAGGACTATTCAGATGGTTCATTTCATCTTGGTTGAATTTAGTAGTCTTCTATCTTTTAATCATTATTAATCTTACTAGAGGCTTATCATTTTTTTTTTAAAGAATCAGCTCTGTTTCAATCATTGTTTTTCCTATTGTTTTTCTGTTTTCAAGTTCATTGATTTCTGTTCTCATCTTTATTATTTCTTTCTTTCTGCTTGCTTTGGGTTTATTTTTCTTTTTTTCCTTGGTTCTTGAGGGAGAAACTTAGATTTTCTTTTCTTTTCTTTCTTTCTTTCTTTCTTTCTTTCTTTCTTTCTTTCTTTCTTT